>NC_091758.1:16340803-16653303 GCF_043380555.1 Nothobranchius furzeri | reverse complement strand
TTTTTCTGACCAACACAGAACATGTTCATCAGTCTGAACATCAAAGTCACCTCGGACCTCCCACAAACTCACTCTGGTACCTTCCAGTTCCACACGTTCACCATCATGTCATGCTGGTAGCCCACGCTCACTATATATTTCCCGTTTGGTGAAAAGGTGACACAGGAGACTCCGTATTTGTGTTCCTGTAGCTCAGAGACCTGGAGACGCTCCGACGCCTCCCAGACCCGAACCGCCGGCATGTGGCCGCACTGAGGGGCAAGCAGGAACAAAACTTTGCTCATCTCAGCATCCGTCTGAGGGAACGTCGGCTGGATTCCAACACTCACCTCTCCCGTCACAATGTACTTCCCGTCTGGAGAGAAGGCCAACGTAGTGATCGCCTTCCTAAAAACACACAATCAGCTGAGGACTTCCAGCTACCACATCAGTCATGTGACCACATGAGTATAACAGGTCCTACTTATAATAAACCTTTTATACATTATGTGCTGTTTGTTAGTTAGCTAGAATTCTCATCAGTACCACCCCGGGGGTTGGCTGATCTGTGACCCCTCCTCCACCTTTAGGGACCTTACCTGCAGCCCTGACCCAGAGTTGGACTCGCGTTCACTCTGGCTGTGCTCTGAGTCTGGCGCTAAATTCATAACACAGACACACAGACTCACCTTAACGTAGCAGCACTTTTGTTTAAATTGTGTTATTTTAGAATGGGCCTGAAATATGAAACAATAATCTTTCAATGTTTATAATCTATATCTTATCTAAAAATAATATAATTTTATGTGGTTTTTGTAACAAACGGGCCCTCGCCACCTGCAGATCCTCCACCAGAGAGCAGCAGACATGTATAAGAGAGGATATGGCAGGTGTGGGATGAAGGTACTAATCTTTATACTGTGTCGGGGTGGTTTAGGGACAGAAGTGATAAACACCTGATGTAATCCTTAACTCTAGGGATTAGCTCCATATTTCTGCCACACAGGAATTCACCTGGAACTGTTGAAGATGTGATGCTGTTTGTTCTTCAGAGGATTCAGCAGGACAACGACGCATCTGTAGAGCACAGATCAGGTCTGAATTACAAGACACAGAAACAAACAGGGTCTGGGAACAGGACTGGCACTGCAGCTATCCAGTTGTGCTGCAGGGATGTCACGTTCCTGTTGCAGATCTGATAGTAGCGTGAGAGTTGGCATCAACACTAATAATTTAGTCTTTACATGTACAGGGTATATGCAGGAATCTTGAAGTTAAATTTAATACATTTTCAAGACTTTTTGAAGACTTTCTCAATATGTTTTAATACCTCACCCGCCATCTCAATCTGTATCCATTTACAGTGAACAGCGATACTTTTAATATTTCGGTGCATTCGTAATACGTATCGGGAACACAAGCGTGTACATTGCGGTTTTGAACTTTCGCCCCGCCCACCCTAGTGCTCTGAGAGGAAAATTACTAAAGCACCCACAATACCCTGTTTGTTTTTTAAATAAAAATGACCAATTGCACACACTTTTATGATGTTTTAGGGATTCAAACTGTTGGACGTTTAATTCGGAAAAAATAATTTCAAAATTTAAGACTTTAGAAAGCCGTAATAATACTTTTTAATACCTTTTAAGGGTCTTACTTTTACCAAAATTCATTTATCACTTTTTAATACTTTTCAAGACTCCGCGGACACCCTGATGAAGGTGGTACCAATCCAGACTCCTACAGGATCAGTTAAACCCTGGTTGAAACAGTCAGAGCTGTGGTGTTTCCTGGGTCCAGACGAGTGATGGGAATAACGCAGTTTAAAATAAAATAGTTTATTTCAGTAATGAGTAATCTAATTAATTACCATCTTCTTTATCATAATGCCATTTCCGTTACTGACGAGAAAATGCGTGCCTTACTAAATCAGCAGCGCGTGTGTTGAAGCCATCATCAGCTGATCGGGAGCTAAAGAGGTGGATTGTCAGAACCAGAACCTGGAGTGAATCGGACCCAAGAATACAGCCAACACCAGAATGAAGCAGTAATAGTTTTTTTTATTGGTGAGGATTTATTGCTCTGTCCCAGATGCTGAGCAAGGAACTGTTTGCTGGACTGCTGAGAGTTTCCTGACGAGCAGCACTGGAACATAAACAGAGCGGATGGTTAGCAGTCTCTCACCATGGGGGGGGACCAGGGGGCGTGGTCATGAGTACAGTCCAGGTGGGTACACGGGGGTCAGATATCAGGAAGGCGCACCAAGCAGCAGGCAGAGAGGAATCAGAGAGGAGGCAGGGGTCGATAGCCGGGAGATCCAGGTCTGTGAGGTTTAGCAGGCAAGGGCAGGAGTCCTGGGAGCAGAAACAGGGTCAAAAAAAGTAGAAGGGCTTGGCTTGGTAAAGGCTGGATTTTGTCTGCAAGAGCTTCAGATAATCTGGCACAGAGTAGTGGCTGGAGGAAGCTTATATCCTGAAGGACACAGGTGGAGATGATTAGACAGACAATCATGAGTAGACAAGCAACAGGTGAGCAATGAAGAAAGGCAGGATGACTGAAGATCATGACAGTGCCCCCCACCTAAGGTCTGACACCCGACAGACCCCCAGGTAGACCAGGGTGCGCAGCATGGAAGGCACAGATGAGGGACTTGTCCAGAATGCGCCGGGCGGGAACCCAGGAGAGCTCCTCAGGGCCTTAACCCTCCCAATCAACAAGATACTGGAGACCCCGACCCCAGCGGCGGGACTGAAGGAGGCGGCACACAGTGTAGACCAAGCCCCCACCAACAAGCCGGGCGGGAGGGGGAGACACGGCCTGGGGCCCAAAACGACAGGAATGAAATGGCTTGATCCGTGACACATGGAACGTGGGATGCACGTGCAGGGTGCGCGGGAGGTGGAGTCAAACAGCAACAGAATTAATGACTTTGGAAATGGGGAAGGGGCCAATAAATCTCGGGGCAAGCTTACGACTCTCCACCTTGAGAGGGAGGTCCTCGGTAGAGAGCCACACCCTCTGCCCCTCCTGGTAGGCTGGCGCCGGGTTGCGGCGACGGTTTGCACCACGGGAGTACACTGCAGTGGAAGGTAGTAGAGCCCTCCGGGCCGTTCTCCACACCCGTTGGCACTGCTGGGCTGCCGCATGGGCAGAGGGGATGGTGGCCTCCTTCTCCTGAAGGGAAAAAACAGGAGGCTGGTAGCCATAAACAACATAAAAGGGAGAGAGATTGGTGGCGCTAGAAGGCAAACAGTTAAGGGCATATTCAATCCATGGCAGGTTCTCAGACCACTTTGATGGATCCCGTTGACTGAGGCCTCTGAGTTTGGTTTCAATCTCCTGATTCGCCCTTTCAACCTGTCCGTCCGTCTGGGGATGAAAACCAGAAGACAGACTGCGATTGATGCCAAGCAGAACTGACCCCAAAACTTTTAAATGAACTGCGGGCCTCAATCTGAAACAATGTCACATGGCAGACCGTGCAGACGGAAAACCTCCCGAGCTATGACAGTACTCAATTGCTTGGCAGTGGGGAGCTTTTTGAGGGGAACAAGGTGAGTCATTTTTGAAAAATGGTCGACAATAGTGAACAAAACAGAAAATGAGTTGGTCTCTGGCAAACCTGTGACAAAATCCATTGCGACATGGGACCATGGTCTGTGGGGTACAGGCAGTGATCTGAGTAACCCAGCTGGAGGTCTACTGGAGGTTTTGGATTGGGCACAAACGTGGCAAGCAGTGACAAACTCCTTGACATCGCGAGTTAGGGTACACCACCAGAGACATCTCCGAACCGTTGACAGGGTCCTAGTAATACCCGGGTGACAGAGCAGTCGAGAGGAATGACAGAAAAGCAGTACCTCAGTGATTAGGTGGTCTGGAACGAAAAGGCAGTTGGCTGGGCATTCTCTGGGAACAGGATTGTCACGATGTGCCTCCTCAATCTTCTTCTCCAGACTCAGACAAGAAACTGCCAACCTCACAGACTGAGGGAGAATGTAATCTTCATCACCACAGGCTTGGATTGACCCTATTTGCTCATGCATCCGGGATAGAGCATCAGGCTTAATGTTCTTGGGCCCTGGTTGATAGGAGAGGGAGAAGGCAAAATGACTGAAGAGGGCCCACCTTGCCTGTCTGGGATTTAGCCTCTTGGCTGTTTTAATGTATTCAAGGTTTCTATGGTCCGTCCAGACAATGAACGGGAGCTCTGCTCCCTTCAGCCGATGACGCCACTCCTCCAGTGCCAGTTTAACCGCCAGCAATTCTCGGTCACCCACGTCATAGTGTTGCTCAGATGAAGACAGACGCTTGGAGAAATAAGCACAGGGGTGGACCTTATTATCAGAGGGATTACGTTGACTTAACACAGCACCTACCCCTATGTTGGAGGCATCAACCTCAACCATGAAATGGAGAGCCGGATCAGGGGAGCAGAGAACTGGAGCAGATGTGAATAGTGTTTTGAGGTGGGTGAATGAGAGGTCGGCTTTACCAGACCACATGAACGATACCTTGGAAGATGTGAGGGCATGGAAGGGTGCTGCAACAGAGCTGTAGTTTTTTATGAAGCGGCGGTAAAAGTTGGCAAAACCCAAAAACCTCTGCAAGTGTTTTCGGTTCTTGGGTTTGGGCCAATCTTGGACTGTAGACACCTTGGCAGGGTCCATGGAAACTTGATTAGGGGCTATGATAAATCAGAGGAAGGAGACTGTGGTCTTGTGAAATTCACTCTTCTCTGCCTTGATGCAAAGGTTGTTCTGCAGGAGCCTGAGGATGACAGAACGTACATGTTCCACGTGACAGGTTAGGTCCTTGGAGAAAACAAGAATATCATCAAGGTACACAAATACATAGTGCCCGACCATGTCTCTGAGCACATCATTGAGCAGAGCTTGAAAGACAGCGGGAGCATTGGTGAGGCCAAAAGGCACCGTGGTGTGCCCCAAGGTTCGATTTTAGGCCCAGTGCTTTTTAATCTGTATATGCTTCCACTTGGTGGCGTCATCGGGCGACACAGAGTGCAATTTCACAGTTATGCAGATGATACACAGTTGTACATCTCTGTGTCTCCCGATGACGCAAGACCATTGGATGCCCTTTTAATTGTATTTCCGATATTGAATCGTGGATGTCAGAAAACTTTCTCCAGCTTAACCGGGACAAAACCGAAGTTTTAGTCATTGGTCCTGAGACCCAGAGAGAGAAACTTTTCCAAAGCTACAGTCACTAACTATTAATTCGTCTTCTCAAGTGAAGAACCTGGGTGTTATTTTTGACTCTGAGCTAACTTTTAATCCCTACATTAAGAATATAACAACATTTGTTTTTATCACCTGAAAAACATCGCCAGAGTCCACCCCTTTCTCTCTCTGGCCGATACAGAGACGCTGATGCATGCTTTTATCACGAGTAGAATTGATTACTGTAATGCCCTGCTTTCTGGTCTTCCCAAAAAGAGTACCTCAGGTTTACAACTCCTACAAAATTCAGCAGTTCGTGTCCTGTCTAAGACCAGGAGGCAGGAGCACATTACACCTCTTAAACAAGCTGCGTTGGCTTCCTGTACGTTTCAGGATCGATTTAAAGGTTCTTTTAATGGTTTTTAAATGCGTTAGTGGTCTTGGACCTTCTTATCTCTCAGAACTGCTTCATAAATATGAGCCTTCGCTGTCCCTGTGCTCCTCTGGCAGCCATCTCCTCTTCATTCCAAAGGTCAGGACGCACTACCAAGGTGAGGCATCCTTCCAGTTTTATGGCCCTCGCCTCTGGATCAGTCTGCCAGAGGACCTCAGGGCCGTAGAGAGTGTTCTTGTTTTTAAGGCCAGGCTCAAGACTCACCTTTTTAGTACAGCTTTTAAGTTATTTTGATCTATTTTAGCCTGTTTTTACCATCTTTTATATATTTTATCAGTGTTTTATTACTTACTCTTTTAATTAAATAACACATATTTTCTTACATATTTATTTTAACTTGAAATAATTATTAGTTTTAACCAGTCTTAATACTTTGTTGTACAATATTTTATAAATGTAATTATATGTTTTCTACTTGGTTATCTTTTATCACTGTGTGCTCATGCATCCGGGATAGAGCATGGAAAGTTACGATTTTTATTTATCAGCTGTTTATGTTTAATTTGTTTCTTAACTTGTTATCTTAGTCTCATTAGTAAACTAGTGTTTCCTCTGTGGGGGCCGGCTGCCCCGGGGGTAGCGGTGGGCTGTGGCAGCCGGGGTGCTTCCCATGTCTACTCTTGCCAAGGCTATTGCTGCCAATCTTGGTGATCCCGGTGCAGTGTGTGTGTGAATTATTATAAGAGCGGGGGGGGGGGGGGGGGGGGGGGGGGGGTATTAATGCTAGTAACAAATATAAATGAATATTATATTAGTTCATGCTGTGCGCGCGCGCGCGTGTGTGTGTGTGTGTGTGTGTGTGTGTGTGTGTGTCTGCTTGGGACGGGATTGAGGGGTGGGAGGAGGGAGATACAAAGGGGATCTCTTATGTGCATCTGTGTGGGAGGGGTGGGAAAACCAACTGCTGTCTGGTTGTTTTTAATATTGTAAAGCGCTTTGAGCTGCATTTGTATGAAAAGCGCTTCATAAATGAATTTTGATTTGATTTGATTTGATGACCAAATATTTGTAATGGCCTGTGGGTGTGTTAAAGGCAGTTTTCCACTCATCCCCCTCTCTGATCCTAACTAAGCAGTAAGCATTACGTAAGTCCAACTTAGTAACACCTTGACCCCTTGCAGCAACTCAAATGCAGTTTTCATAAGGGGAAGAGGGTACCGATTCTTTACAGTGAGGTCATTAAGCCCCCGTAATAAATACAGAGGCGTAGAGAGCCATACTTCTTCCCCACAAAAAAAAAAAAAAAACCTGCACCAGCAGGTGAGGAAGAAGGGCAAATACGACCAGCTTTAAGAGAGTCACTGATGTACCCTGCATGGCTTTGCACTCAGGCCCTGAGAGGGAGTACAGACGTCTCCGTGGTGGAGAGGTGCCAGGAAGGTCTGCAACACAGCCTGTAAGGTGGGAGAGCCGTGGCTTTGTGTTTGTTGAAAGCTTCCTTGAGATCATGGTATTCAGGGGGCACTTTGCTCAAATCAGGATAAGTCTTGGATCCCATTAGAAAAGGGGTGAGGGGCCTCAGCATGGGACAGACACATAGCAGGACAGTCTTTGCCCCACCCAAGAATCTCCCCCGTGGTCCAGACCAGATGAGGGTTGTGAAGCCTTAGCCACGGTGCGCCAAGAATCAGTGGTAACTCAGGTGTTCTGATAACCAGAAACTTGATACTTTCATGATGGTTACCCCCAACCGTGACTTTAATGGGTTCTGTGGTGTGAGTAACTTTGTGGAGCAGGTGACCATCGATGGCTCGGACCTCCTGAACACGTCCAAGGGGTGCAAGAATTATCTTGAGAGCAGAAACAAAATCCATGTCAATAAAGTCTGCATCAGCCGCTGAACCCACAAAAACCAGCAGTTTGTGTTCCTGTCCTTGAAGGTGGAGGATGGCCTGTAGTGGTGGCAGAAGAGGGTTTAGTAGTGCATTGATGGCTCAGAAGAAGCCTCTTACCTCCTAATGAGCCTGGTCTTTTAATGGGCATGCTCGGGCTTGGTGTCCTTCTTTGCCAAAATAAAAACAGAGGTCGTCCTTTAACCTCCTCTCACGTTCCTTCTCTGACAGCCTGCTCCTGCCGATCTGCATTGGCTCAGATCCCTCTGGCATTGGTGGGGAGATTGGGGCAGCAGGAAATCAAGATGTTAATGGTCTGTACCCACCATCTCTGCGGGGTAGTGACAATGTCTTGGACCGTTCACTCCTTTCATGGAGCCGTAGGTCAATTCGGCTGGCAAGAGCCTCAAGTTCTTCCAGGATTTTGGGGGCATACCTAGAGGAGAGTTCATCCTTAATCTCCTCGCGCAGACCTTGATAAAAGACGTCACACAAAGCATCATCATTCCAAATACTGTCAGCAGCACATGTACGAAAATCAACAATATACTTTGCCACTCGTCTCCATCCTTGTTTTAATTTCAAAAGACCCCTTGCTGCCTCACGCCCAGGAAGGACAGGATCAAAAACCCTGGTCAACTCCTTGGAGAACTGTTCGTATGAGTTACAGTGTCAGAGTCCCTTTGCCATTATGAGGTGCCCCATAATTTAGCTTTGCCGGAGAGGAGTGAAATGACATATGCCACCTTGGCTCTTTTGGTGGGAAATGAGGAAGGCTGAAGCTCGAACTGAATAGAACACTGCGTCAAAGGACGGCATTGGGTGGGCTCACCTTTAAAAACTTCAGGCGGGGATAGCTTGGGTTCATGCAAGGGGGAGATCTGGTGTTTAGGTCCAGGGGCTTTTGCCAACGGAGGAGGATTAGACAGACCCTGCAGTAAAGACTTCAATTCGTGCATCTTGGCTGTTGATAGACTTTTCCACTGTGGAGCGCCATTCCTGTGCAGCTGATGGGTCCATGTCTGGCCAGATTATACTGTCAGAACCAGAACCTGGAGAGAATCGGATCCAAGAATTCAGCCAACACCAGAATGAAGCAGTAATAGTTTTTTTTATTGGTGAGGATTTATTGCTCTGTCCCAGATGCTGAGCAAGGAACTGTTTGCTGGACTGCTGAGAGTTTCCAGACGAGCAGCACTGGAACATAAACAGAGCGGATGGTTAGCAATCCATGGGGTGGGGGGGGGATGGGGCAACCCAGGGGCGTGGTCATGAGTACAGTCCAGGTGAGTACATGGGGTCAGATATCAGGAAGGCGCACCAAGCAGCAGGCACAGAGGAATCAGAGAGGAGGCAGGGGTCGATAGCCGGGAGATCCAGGTCTGTGAGGTTTAGCAGGCAAGGGCAGGAGTCCTGGGAGCAGAAACAGGGTCAAAAAAGTAGAAGGGCTTGGCTTGGTAAAGGCTGGATTTCGTCTGCAAGAGCTTCAGATAATCTGGCACAGAGTAGTGGCTGGAGGAAGCTTATATCCTGAAGGACACAGGTGGAGATGATTAGACAGACAATCATGAGTAGACAAGCAACATGTGAGCATAGTTAGGTGGGGCACAGCAATGTAGAGATGCAGGATGACTGAAGATCATGACACGGATGTTTTCATCAAAGTGCATCACGGCCCGTAAAGAATGAAGAAGACGTGACGAATACTCTGCTGCTGCAGACCTGCAGATTCGCTGCTGCAGCCGTGAATCTGCAGCCGTGCCCTTCTTGACGTGACAGCGGGACGTCCCGAAGGTCCGCTCAACTCTTCATCATCCAGCTGTAACCTGTTTCTGATCATGTCTTTAGTCCCGCTGTAACACTGATGCATCAGTCTCAGACGTCATGGAGCTCAGGTGTTATTAGAACTACCTGTGTGTGTTTACCACCCAGCTTCAGCTCTTCTGTGGTTGGGTCTGACCCAAGTTAGTAAATGTGAGTTCTCCATCAGATTTGTGCCTCTTCTAGTGTCATTTTAAAGGATTTTATTCATTTATTTAACCGTTACTAGATTACCAGCAACAGAAATGCTACTAAAAACACACAATTATGTGAAGCTGGAAAAACTAGAAAACTGTGTAAAATCACATTAATTTCAGTAATTTACCTAGACCGAGAGACCATTTAAAGGCTCTGGAACCTTTACAAGTGTTTCTATTTGTTAAATATCACACAGTCACATTTTAATAGTCTAGATTAGTGCAATGTTCCTGTTTGTAGTTCCTCCTGTTAAGTGCTCATTTATTTCAATTATTCAGTTTTATAAAAAACATTTGGATGTACATTTTATTATGTTCCAGTCATTGGTCATTTATATTTCAGTATTGTAGTAATTTATAGTAAATAAAGTAAGTTTAAGAGGGGAACCCATTTTTCTTGCATTCTTTAATGAAAAAAAGTAACAAAATAGTTATTTTTCTTGGTAATTAGTTACTTTTATAATTTTGTAACTCAGTAAGTAACTGAGTTACTTTCTGACAAAGTAATCAGTAACTGTAACTAATTACTTTTTCAAAGTAACACTCCCAACACTGGTCCAGACTGATATTATTAAAGCTCAGAAACTCCTTCAGAGGATGGCTGACTGGTTTCTCCGGAACTGTGGCTTAGCTACACGTTGTTCAGAAACAGAATGATGATTGTTAGCCTGGGCTTCGACCAGCAGAATGAGCTCAGAAGGAAAGATTAAAAACGGCAGCAGGAGGTTGGATGTGCCTGCAGGGTTTTAAGATGCTTATATGAGATTTTGGATCTTCAATGAAAATATGGAAATAAACATTTTAATTATATTTATGACATAAAAGAAAGATCAGGCTGAAACCACAGGATCTGATCCATGATGAAAAAAACCTCTCTACAGTTCACAAGCACACGTGTAAGATGGGCAACAATCCTGCAGCACATCTGCAATGCAGCGCGCGGGGGGGGGGGGGGGGGGGGGGGGGGGCTGCTGCTCCGCCTGCTGTTTCTCTTCTTTAGCTGCTGGACTGGTTCTTTTGGACTCACTGTGTACTTTTAAGTCATCAACTGCATTTGCATGAGACCTATGTCTGATAATGATAATAACATTAATGAACAATATAGTAATAGGACTTTTTCCCTGTGGTGTTTTTAAGTCTCAGTCCCTCAAACATTTCTCTGACAAGACAGTAAAACATTTAGACGCTGAGTCACAAATCAGAATCAGCTCAAGAATGAATGAAACTATTCAGATTTAAAGACATTTTAGCATAAAATCATGCAGAGCGAGACACTAGCAGTCACATGTCCGCACTTCCCAGTCAGCGTGTTAAATGAATGTCTCTATTTTCCTCCATGTTGACCCACATTCACCCCACCCCCGCATCATCCCACTGACCCACTTTGCTTGAGTTTACTTCATTAAACTCAAGTTTTTGCCTCACAAATGAAGTGGAATCTGATCAAAAACCGACCAATCAGAAGCTCCCGTTCCTCCTGCACCCGCAGCTGATTGGTGGACTCGGTTTGGCATGGCTGGACAGCTTCCATCGCCGCCTTCGGACATTCCCATCATTTTTTAGGGATCAGAAACTTTCAGGAAGCAGAGAGGTGGTGGAGAAGCCTCAGACTTGAGACAATCAGAACCAGGACTCTGGTTTGCAGAGTAATGTGTTTCTATTAATTTCTCACCACAACAATCCTCATCAGCTGTTTGAGTATGTTGGTTTCTCTCAACAGAAACCCAAAAATCTGCCGTTTTACACATTTTCTTTTTGTGTCAGATGCTTTATAAAACACAAAATGTTGTGTTCCTTGCATTTCAGGAGCTACTCTGAGGTTCACTCCAGAACCAGCAGCTGCTGAGGGATACGGTTACGATTCATGTTCATTAGGGGTTGAGCTTAACCTTCAGGATTGAATATTTACTAGAGAGAGAGAGAGAGAGAGAGAGAGCGAGCGAGAAAAGACAACTGTGTGGAACACCAACTGTACCTGGTTCTCACAGGAACCATAGAAACTCTGATGCAGGGTTTTTAGCATGTTTCCAACCAGAGTACCTCAGGGACCGAGGCTCGGCCCAGTGCTTTTTCCTTTACATCACTCCTATCTGCAATAAGAATCTGTTGCTGCTGGAAATGATAGAACATTCCTTTTTGTGTGGTCTAAATAATCCAGGGAATTCCTGAAACTCATTGAGATGAGAGAAACTGGAGATCAAAATTTAAATGAAATATTTTCATAGAGTATTATGGAGGTGGGCTGCGCAGTGGCACAGTGGTTAGAGCTGTTGCCTTGCAGCAAGAAGGTCCTGGGTTCGCTTCCCGGCCTGGGATCTTTCTGCATGGAGTTTGCATGTTCTCCCTGTGCATGTGTAGGTTCTCTCCGGGTACTCCGGCTTCCTCCCACAATCCAAAAACATGACTGTTACCCCAAAATTCCACCATCTCCGCTCCGCTCCGCCCCCGACTTCCGCAGCCGCTCGCTTCCGAACTCAATTTTTACTGGTACCCGCTCTACAATGGCTCCGCTCCGGTGCGGAGACCTGAGGTGCGCAAACAAGCATGCGCGGGATTTTCGAGATCTTGCGATACAGTCCGAGCAATAAACACGGAAGTTAGATCCAAACACCCGTTGTGTGGGAGAAGCATCGAAATGAACTGTTTAATCTGCCCATCATTTGTGTTGAGAGATCAGCAGTGTTTGGATCAACAAAGTGTGACTACTTTGATAGTGGAAACTGTATTTATGGCTTATTTTTGTGCATTTAAAGTTCAGCCGCCATTGATAGTTGTTAAAAGTTGTTAAACCTGTGCATATGAAACAAAAAACGCCTTTTGTTTATCGATTTATTGTGAAATAACAGAAGTTGTGATTGCTCCCTTTCCTGTTGGGCGGTTGTGATTTCTGTCCATTGACTGCGGAGGTGCTCCGGCGTCCGGCAAAAATAGGATCGATCCTATTTTTGCCGGATGGCAGAACGGAGGGCGGCGCACTGCGCCGCACGGCCGCAGTAGTGGAACAGCTCTGATCGACTACAACGGGACCGTTTTTGCTGCAGAGTTCGTGCCGGAGCGGAGCGTAGGTAGTGGAATTTTGGGGTTAGGTTGATTGGTCTGTCCAAATTGTCCTTAGGTGTGAGTGTGTGTGTGTGTGCATGAATGTTTGTCCTGGGTGTCTCTGTGTTGCCCTGAGATGGACTGGCACTCTGTCCAGGGTGTACCCCGCCTGATTGCCCATTGACCGCTGGAATAGGCACTAGCCCCCCCCCCCCGCGCGCAACCCTACGTGGACAAGCGGGTTCAGAAAATGGATGGATTATGGAGGTGAAATTTTATTTCTGAGATAAAACCAGACATAAGTACTTCACAGTAATTGTGATAAATAAAAAAAATCCTACGTTTTCTTCATGTAGCTCTTTTAAATAGAAGTTTTTTGTTAGCAGACGCTTCTAGCGCTTTTGATTCTGAGCTGATGTTTGACTGCTAATGGTTCATACTTGAACCACCATCACAGCAGGTCAGCCCACAGAGCAGGGGACACTCACCCTGCAGGGTAGGCCAGGAGTCCAGTTCGGGGGTCACAGGCCAGCGCTCGGTTTCCTGAAGATGTGATCCCCATCACCTTCTCCAATGTCACCTGGAGGGAAAAGACTGGAAGTCATTATGGGATATGTCTCTGAACAACCACTCAGGTTTTCTCCAGTGTCAAACTAAAGTCAGAGGTCTCAGATCCTCCACAGAGGGGTTCTGGATCTACATTTAACAGAAACATCTGGCCTTTGAAGCCCTTCCATTTTCAGGGAGGCCTGAAAATTACCATCAACAAATCTGATAATAATCACTCTGTCTTGATGAGTAGATCCTGGAGGACTTGGAAATGTCCCACATTGACAGAACTCTGGGAACCTTCATCAAGAACTCAAATGGAACTGTGGCCACAGCCCACCAAGGCTGTGCATCAACCTGAAGCTCTAGGCCAGTTCATTGCTTAGGGTGGTTACGACAGCAACAACAGAGTGGCGAGACACCTCCTCTGCATGGATGATATCAAGCTGTAGGAAAAAAAAATGGATTCACTGACCCACCTCACCAGGAAACCCAGCAAACACTCCAGAATGCAATTCAGAGTGGAAAAAGGCAACAAGATGTTTAGGACATTTACAAGACCTGTGTGCTCTCACAGGCAAATTGTAACCATGATGTAGCTACAAGGAAAAAGGCCCACAACCAAGTACTTCTAAACAATAAGGCATGTTCTGAAGACCCAGCTGTATGGTCAGAAGAAGGTCCAGTCCATCGACACATATGTTCTGCTAGTCATCAGACCCCCAGCTGGTATAAAACCTGGTCAAAGGATGAGATATAAGCCACTGGAATCAAGACAAGAAACCTCAAAGTCCAGGAGGAGGCTGAGGACTAGTGAGTTTAGAACCACTACAGACCCGGTACAGATGGGAATGGCCCATAAGAGACCTCTCTCTGCCCAGGAGAGACCAGTTCTAGGAGGTACATGTCTCTTTAGGAGTTATTGATGGTTTTATGGACTTTAATTCTGAGTGGACATTAATGAATGTGAATTTCTCTGGAATAAATTTCTTCTAATGGGCCATTCCCATCCGTACCGGGTCGGCCCGGGCCGGGTAGCGTAGGTTGTTTACGTATCTGAGTGGCCTGGTATTTTTCCGGGCCAACCAAGGCTCATTCTCAGCCCTCTTCTCGAGGGGGTCTGCTTCAGGCCAACCAGGGCCAACACACCCACTGCTGACAGCAAATTCACACCTTCCATTAGAGCAAGCCTCTGATTGGTGGGTAGAATCAGCCCACATGGGCTTAAGACAAGGATGTGTGGAATCAACCGGGCCAGGCTGGGGCCGACTGGGGCTACCCGGCCCGGGCCGACCCGGTACAGATGGGAATGGCCCATAAGTTGTAGTCTGACTGCGTTTTGGCTCTGAGACAAAGAGTCTTGGTCCTTATCAATCATCTGAGTTACCAGAGAACTGCTCAGGGACTTCCTTAAACCTAAACATTTCCTGTTTTATTCTCATTCAGTGTCCTGATGCACGTGTTATCAGACCAGTGTTTCACATCCAGATGTTTACCTGACTGAAGTCTGTCGTGTTTGTTTCATGAAACTCTTCATGAAACAAACAGCACTAATTCTCTTGTGATCCTTAAACATCCAACTATTTATATTTGGACCCGGTCTCAGTGACTCACTGGCTGACTTCCACTTAGCTCAGTCACAGAGGGGAAAAGCCAGATCAGCTTGTTGATTCACATTCAGGAATCTTTCAGATAATTTGAAGGAAAAACACTTCCTGTCTAACCCTCCTGACCCGTTATGTGTTCAGCCTTGAAACAAACCACCGTATGTGTTTGTCAGCGGCCCAAACCTGAAAGTCCTCCCATAAGTACATTTCACGTTGAGCCTGCTTTCAGTTCAGTTGTGTGAACAAACCTCTGAACAGGCTTTTAGGGTTAGCGTTAGCTAAAAAGTCCTTCTGGATTGGTTCAGATGTCTCATTTAATGTTAGACTGATTGTGTGTCTGAAACTGCTGCAGCTTCATTTATGTTCTGATCCCAGATTGCTCTTGTTCTGTTGTTAGTTTAGTGATAAATTAAGAAACAAGTTTTCAACAAAGAAAAGATCCAAAGTTGGTTCAGTTCCACGCATCAACAGATGAGATGACTAACATTTACCATAAGTATTCAAGACCTGAGGAGAAATACGTCGCCTATCACAAAACTTATTATGTACGTAATTATAACAAACGCGTGTGTGTGTGTGTGTGTGTGTGTGTGTGTGTGTGTGTGTGTGTGTGTGTGTGTGTGTGTGTGCGTGTGTGTGTGTGTGTGTGTGTGTGTGTGTGTGTGTGTGTGTGTGTGTGTGTTATTGATAACTACCTGAGAGGAACTTCCTGACTCCTCAGATGTAAAAATTTTTTAAACTTTAAGCTAGAGCTATAACATTGATCTCAGTGATTATTGGGTTAGAAACTTGACCAGTCTCATATTTAACACCACTCTGCAGACCTCTACCGGTCAGATGCTGCACTTAAAGAGCATATTGCAGGTTTGAGCCTCCTTTGAACAAATGTTTAGAGAAACACAATAGGAACTCGTTCTAAATAAAAAAGTATACACACATAAATTATTTAGGCTTTGGAAGAAATTTTTGTGAGAAATTTTTTTCTTTTTTTTTTTGTCAAACCAGAAGTGACGCAGGCCAAGGGAGACCTGTTAGCTTGATCCAGAGGAATACTGTATATGGATTCTAATGCTGGTTCGGACACAGAGGAAACTTTTAATGATTATAATTATACTTATGGTGGACCACAACCATACAGTTATGAGCCTGCTGCACGCCCTAGACAGCAGAGACAAGCCAGGGGGAGAAACGATGGCCAAAGGAGAGAGACTTAGCAGTGGTGTCAACTTAGCGTTTTTAGAAGCTTTGCTGAAATCAGCCACTTTTTACTCAAAATAAGGGGCTGTTATGTATTATAAAACTAAATACCCACAATAAGCATTTCAAACTGTATTTTTTGGACTGTGTTTTATATGAAACAGAAATAAAATTATACCTGCAATTTGTTCTTAAACAGTTTTGTTGAGGGGGTAGGTGTTCTAGGGGGTGCTCTTATACATGCATTACAACAGTTAGCATACTCTCTTACTTCCAGGCTCTGCCATGATGCCAACAGAGAAGCAAACTTCTTCTTTTTCTTTTTGTGCTTTTTATTGACATTCAGCAAACTGACCAAGCTAACCGAAACAGAAATTAGCCAGCAGCCGTAATGCATGTATAACAGCACCTCCTAGAGCACCTGCCCACTCCCAAAAACTGTTAACTGCTGTATCCGGCCATTAGAGTGCTGCAGAGTGGAATCAAATATGAAACTGGTCAAGTTTCTAACTCAACAACCACCGAGATCGATGTTAAAGCTCTAACTTAATGTACTTTAAACTTTTACACTACTTAGGAACATTAAAATGTTTAGACCAGTAGTGTTACTGACTGAACCGGTTGTGCTACAAGTAGCGACATTTAACAAGTCTAAAGCAACCTACACATGAACTCCTGTGACTGGAGATGAGAGCAGTTTCTGATACCTGTGGGCGAAGCTTAACCCCAGGTGTTTACACATCCTAACCACACCCCTGCTATAGCCTTGTATTTAAGCCATTATAATTTGTTTGTGAGCATTAGATTGGATTACAGTACAGAGAGATTATTTATTCTAAGAGCACTGACACTGATGAGGTGGGATTCCGCACACCAGATTTTAATGTAGAATTATATGAATCTATATGTATTTTTTTTTACCATATTTTATTTTATTTCAATGCAGTTATTTGAAGCTTTAGACCCCAAACCCAAAAGACCGGCTCCTTTCAGTTGATGCTTCTTAATGCTGTTCTCACAGGCTAACCTGAGACATTTCTGTGGACAGTTTGTGTCTAAATGAGTTAATCGATGGTTTGATGAGTCTGAAGCACGTAACCTGCTCCATCGCACTGTCGGGATGCATCAAACGGGCTCTAAACTAGATTTCACCTGGACATCGACACATAACAAGTTTTGGTAAATCAGTGCTTCTCAGATTTGTCCATGGAGAAGAAACACACACATTTATTTGGGTGTATTAGCGGTTATCCTCCCACTCAGGTGGGTCTCTCAGGGCTAACGTCTGAACGGGTCTGTTTAAAGGCATCACCAGAAAAAGTGTATTGCTGTTCATCAGCGTGGAGCTTTTTGTTCTTGTTTTCCTCTCAGAAAACCAAGTCCCAAATAGGGATGTTTGAACAGGTGTTTGAGCCGTGACGAGTAAAACTGGCCCGGTGAGTCTCAGATGAGCGAGCAAGACCGATAAGAGCCAGACTGACAGGACTGTGTCAGAACAATCCCCGTCCAGTCCAGTTGGCTGCTCCTGTATCCTGCTGAGTGATGGACAAACTTCTTTCACATTTAAGGTAAAATAGATGCAAAGATGAAAAGGTTTAGTGGGAACCCTCCGTGAGCCATCCGTGTCATTTCTGTCCATGAGGAAACTTCTAGTAGCTTTTAATCCTACTCATTTTTGTCAAAGTGCATCTGATGAAAGGATAAGCAGAGACTGTGTGTGAGAACACACTCACACACAAGGAGCCAGAGGTGTGGACTCGAGTCACATGACTTGGACTCAAGTCATTACTTATTTTGGCTTCTGACTTGAGTTGATAAAATCTATGAAGACTTAGGACTTGACTTGTGACTTGAATCGACTTGCATCTGTTGACTTGATGATGACTTAAGCCTTTTTGATATTTAACACAAAAGTGGCACGACATGGACAACAATCATGAATCATTCTTGGTTCTGGGTTTGATCTTGTTCTGCTAAATGCAGCAGCACTTGTTGGACAGGTGACTTGATTATGACTTGAAAATGCAAAGTTAAGAACTTGGACTTGACTTGCACTTCCACGTAATTGACTTTGGACTCGACTTGGACTTGACTCAAGACTTGACTGGAAAGACTTGTGACTTACTTGTGACTTGCAAAGCAGTGACTTGGTCATACATCTGCACGGAGCAGTCTCGTGCGATATCTAGTCATATTTAGCTTCAAATAATTAGGTTACAACAATCAATTAGTGCAGTTATTTGGATTTATGAAATAATGGTAATTTTCCAAATGAATGTGATGAAATACTTCACACCTGATTTTATCACAATACTGTGTGAGTGTATATCTATATCTATGTATATATATATATATATATATATATATATATATATATATATATATATATATATATATATATATATATATATATATATATATATATATATACATACATACACACACACACACAGCAGCAGCACAATTAAACCAGCATAGCCCTGACTAGCTCTGTGTCAGCAGTCTTCTAGCTGGACTCGGGGGACACCGTTATGTCCTGCTGTATGTCTGCGTGGAGGTGCGTTGTTTCTGCGTGATTACGCACCTTTCCGCTGACATCGTGTTTGCGCCTCGCGGTGCCGCTTCGCCTCAGTTTGATGGAAGGGGAGCGCAGCAGGTTCTTAATGCGGCAGCGGATGGTTCCGCTAACGTCTGCGGACATTGCGCCGTTAGCTGCCGGCTAGCTGCGGCTGAGAACCAGACCCGTGCTTCGTGGATAAACGTTCAAGCTCTAATTGCCTTGTCCTGGTTCGGCTCCGCGGCCGCCGGTGCTGTCATGTTGTCTTCCGACCGGACCGGACTGGAGCCTTCAGTTTACCCGGATGCGGATCTGGTTCCGAAAGGACCGGTCCAGGTCCATGTTGCTTTGCATATTAGTTCATTTCGCAGCGGCAGGCAGCAGTAATAAATCCAGGAGGAGCGACTCCGCTCGAGACAAAAACCTCATGCGGCAACATCATTCCTATTTCCGGTTATGCTTCAAAATAAAAGCCAACTCTTTACTTTAGGGGTTTGTTTGATTTGTTCTTTGTTAAATTCTGTTTAAGATCTGAATGGTCAAACAGACACTAGAGACAGTTTCACATTAGAAAATAACCTCATATAAGAAATTATTTCAAACTTTGTAGATCAATAAATCATATCTATAAAGAACCATGCAGATTCAACCTGCTGTCAACCAGACAGGGTCAGAAACGTGTTTTAGGTGAGGGTGATAATTGAGGCTTATGTGATGATTAATAATAGAAATAAACCTGTGAAAGATGCAGATTACTAGTTAAATAGAACTGAAAATCTCTTCTCAGTGAAAACTGTGAGAGCTGCAAAGGTAGAACAGAACAGGGTATAACATGGACTTTGTTTTCAGTTTTTAATAAGTGCTGTAAGTAGGGTGAGAGTTACACAACAAACCAATGAGGATGCAGGGAGGTGGCGTAACACCAGAATGATGGCCTTAAAGACTAGGATCCAAGTTTACAAACCCAGATAAACTGGTCCTGAACCAGAAACTGAACCAGTGGGTATAGAGTTACGCTAATACTAATATATCTGACTGATTAGAGCCTACAGCTCACATTTACACTAAACATTTATGGGAAACCATTAAAGACCAAGGCCATCTTAGTAAAGGGTTGATCAAGTATTAATGTGTTCATAATAAACTGTTTGGCAACAAACAGGTCAATAGCTATTTGAATTTATTGTAACTGCTCATTAATGATTTATAAAATACTTAAATTATAATAAACATGAATTAGACTTCTATTGAAAATTTCAGGAACTCTAAGTGCTTTACAGAAAATGCACTGTTCATTGACTCGCTTATCATTCAAATTCAATTCAAATTCAAAAATACTTTATTAATCCCAGAGGGAAATTGATTGCTGTAGTAGCTCAGAATAATAATAATAATCAAGTCATCAAAGAGTTATTGTATATTACAATGGCTGTTGGCAGGAAGGATCTCCAGTAGCGGTCAGTGTTGCAGCGAAACTGAAGAAGCCTCTGACTGAAGACACTCTTCTGTTGTCGGACAGTCTTGTGAAGAGAATGCTCAGGGTTGTCCATCATTTTCTTGATTCTCTGGAGAATCCTTCTTTGCATTATCTCCTCCAGTGGTTCCACAGTTGTCCCCAGAACAGAACCAGCCTTTTTTATTAGGCTGTTGAGCCTTTTCAGGTCCCTGCTTCTCATGCTACTACCCCAACAGACGATGGCTGAAGAGATTACACCCTCAACAACAGACTTGTAGAAGATGTGCAGCATCTTGCTACAGACACTGAAGGACCTAAGCGTCCTCAGGAAGTGCAGTCTGCTGTGTCCCTTCTTGTAAACAGCTTCACTGTTGTTTCTCCAGTCCAGTCTGTTGTCCAGGTGAACTCCAAGGTATTTGTGTTCCTTAACCACCTCCACTTCTTCTCCCATGATGGAAAAAGTGTTTGACTCCACCCTGTTTCTTCTGAAGTCTAAAATCATCTCCTTTGTTTTGTTCATGTTCAAGGTCAGACGATTGTTTCCACACCATGCCACAAAGTGCTCCACCAGCTCTCTGTACTCAGTTTCCTGTCCATCTCTGATACACCCGACAACTGCAGAGTCATCTGAGTATTTCTGTAGATGACAGGTCATGATGCAAGTGAACATCAAAGCCATGAGCTCCTTAGGAACAAATAGTGTTCATTCCCCTCCTTTGGAAGCCATTAGCTGGATCTCCAGTTTTAATGAAGGAAACATATTCTTCTGAACCAGGTTCTGTCCTCTTATTTCTCATACAAAAATGTTACCAGGACTGCCTTCTTCGCTCTGTGAAATGTTGCTAAAATCAGAACCATCCTGATGCAAAGCGATGCAGACAAACTAGTCCATGATTACTTTCAGATTTGAATTTTGTATTTCTACAAGACCATGATGTTCTAAAGGTTCTCTTAGAGGGTCCAGCTGATCCTGAACGCTGTAGTCAGAGTTCTGATGAGATCAGAGTCTCCGGGTTCAGCATCACTTCATCAGCTCCACGTTAAATCCAGGACTGAATTAAACATTTTATGTCTAAAGCTCTGAAAGTTAAAGCTCATTCTGCTATTACACATCTTCTCATTCCAGATGTTTCCAACAGAGACCATGGCTCTCAGACTGAAGGTTTACTTGCGACGAGATGGGGTGCTTCTAGCTCTTTGGGCAATCCAACGTATTGTGCACCGTTGATCCAGAGAGAACTGTTGCTCCTCACAGAAGGGAGCCAACCGAAGTGTCTCTGATAAGGATGTATCCTAGCAGGGCTTTCACACTAGCACTGCCACTTTTCACACCCTAATCGTAGTCTCCTCTCAATGGGTCATACCAGAGGTTTTCCAGGCATGTCACACAGGGAGAACCTGGGACAGACCCACAAGTCTCTGGAAGGAAAATATACTCTATCTGGCAAGAGAATGCCCTGGAATTCTCTAAAATGGGCTAGAGAGTGTCTTTGGGAGGAAGCGGTCAGGGTTTCAATCATGGAGCTACTCACCCTTAAATCAACCTTAGAGAGGTGGAAGAAAATGGATGGATGGATGGATAGTTGTTTTGTTTTTCTACAAGAGCTATCAACAGTTTTGTTGTTTTACTTTGTTATTCTCCAGGCCTTGCTCCAGAAGCACGTTGGCGAGCACCTTGGTGGCTGCGTTAACCCATGGAGCCCAGCCGGGTACAACCCGAAGAGGAGATGTGGGTCCCCCTTTCTATGGGCTCACCACTCGTGGGAGGGGCCAAAGGGATCGGGTGAATTGTGTGTTGGGGGGCAGCTGAAGGCAGGGTCCTTGGCGGTCTGATCCTCGGCTACAAAACCTAGCTCTCGGTACGTTGAATGTTACCTCTCTGGTGGGGAAGAGCTGGAGTGGATGTGTGAGGTTGAGTGGTTCCAGCTAGATGTAGTTGGACTCACCTCATCACATGGCTCTGGCTCCGGTACCAGTTCCCCCTAGAGGGGTTACATTTTCTACCACTCTGGAGTTGCTCTCGCTGAAAGGCGCCAAGCAGCGGTGGGCATACTTCTCCCCCCCCCCATCTTGGTGCCTGCATGAGGTTAACTTCCCTCCATCTACGTGTGGGGTGACGGGTACTGACTGTGATTAGTTCTTATGCACCAAACTGCAGCTCAGACTACCCACCTTTTTTGGAGTCCTTGGAGGGGATGCTAGAAAGCGCTACTTCCAGTGACTGCCTCGTTCTGCTGGGAGACTTTAAAGCTCATGTGGGCAACAACAGTGAGACCTGGAGAGGTGTGGTTGGGAGGAATGGCCCCCCTGATCTGAATCTGAGCAATGTTTTGTTACTGGACTTCTTTGCACGTCATGGATTGTCCATAACAAACACCATATACAAGCATAAAGGTGTCTATGCACTCTTTGACACAAGGATAACTTAGGCCGCAGTTTGATGATTGAATTTTTTGTCGTTTCATCTCATCTGCAGCCGCATGCCTTGATCACTCGGGTAAAGAGGGGCGGAGCTGTCAAATAACCACTACCTGGTGGTAAGTTGGATTAGATGGTGGGGGAGGAAGCCAGTCAGACCTGGCAGGCCTGAACACATTGTGAGGGTCTGCTGGGAACGTCTGGTGGAGTCTCCTATCAAAAGGAGCTTCAATTCCCACCTCTAACAGAATTCCGAACATGTTCCGAGTGAAGCGGGGGACATTGAGTCTGAGTGGGCCATAGTCCATGCTTCCATTTTTGAGGCGGCTGACAGGAACTGTGGCTGCAGGGTTGCATGTCGCGGTGGCAACCCCCGAATTCTCTGGTGAACAACACAGGAGGTTAATGATGCTGTCAAGCTGAAGAAAGAGTCCTATCAGGTCTTTTATAGCCTGTGGGACTCCAGAGGCAGCTGATGGGCACTGGCAGTTCAAGCTGAATGTGGCTTGGGTGGTCATGGAAGCAAAAGAGGCATGGGAGGAGTTCGGTGAGACCATGGAGCAAGACTTCCGTATGGCTTTGAGGAGATTCTGGTCCACCATCCAGCATCTCAGGAGGGAAAAGCAATGCCCTACAAACACTGTTTACAATGGTGATGATGCGCTGCTGACATTTACTCAAGACATTGTGAATCGGTGGGCAGCATACTTTGAAGACCTCGTCAATTCCACTGGCACGCCAGTGAGAAAGAAGAGTCTGGGGACTTTGGGTTGGACTTTTGAATTTCTGGGGCGAAGGTCACTGAGGTGGTCAAAAAACTCATTGGTGGAAAGGCTCCGGGGGTGGATTAGACCTGCCCCGAGTTCCTTACGGTCCTGGATGTTGTGGGGCTGTGTTGGTTGGTGCGGCTCTGCAGTACCGCGTGGACATCAGGGGCAGTTCCACTGGATTGGCAGACTGAAGTGATGGTCCCCTCTATTCAGGGGTTCTGGAGAGGAGGGTCCATTGTCGAACCTCAGATTCAGGAGGAACAATGCAGTTTTCATCCTGGCCGTGGAACACTGGACCAGCTCTATGCCATTCTACACGTTAACATGCAGCCAATATCCGGGTTATGATCGGGTTAAGGTCGGGATTCGGGTTTCTGAGTTGATCAGAATAACCCGTTTACAAGCATAAATAGAAAGAGTTACCCCTAACTTGCATAACCCGATTTAAATGCGGACGTTGGGGTAGCGTCAGGACGTATGGACTACGTCCAGACGCAATATGCGTCATTTCCGGTTCTTCTTGTTCTGGTATCCGTGAAAACAACATGTTTCCCAGTTCGGAAGAGATAGTGACCGCGTTTGTTTGCGCTTTATTTTCCTCGTCACTCAAAGTGTGGTGCTGTGCCACGACTCGCCATTTTGCCCCCAACTTGTTGTTTACTTCCGGTGTTCTGGCGCATACAAGACGTCTCGCTACTCAAAAGACCAAGATTCCTTGCGAACAGAGCACGCGCAGAACACATACTTTGATGGGGATATCCTGATATGCGTTTACACGACCAAACATTCGGGTTAGAAAAGGGTTACCCCAGGTGTAGTAACCGGGTTTTTGGCGGTGTTTACAAGGACCTGCGGAACCGGGTTATTGTGAATATTCGGGTTTTAAAAGGGTTACTGGCTGCATGTAAACACACTGATTAATGGGATTCTGGGGGGTGATTGGGAGTTAGCCCAACCAATCTACATGTGTTTTATGGATTTGGAGAAGGGATTCAACTGCGTCCCCTGGGGGGCCCTGTTTTCCAGGAGTATGGGGTACCAGTCCTTTTTATTCGGGCTGTTACTTCCCTGTATGACCAATGTCAGAGCTTGGTCTGCATTGCCAGCGATAATTTGAGCCAGATTATGTTCATAACTTTTATGGACAGGTTTTCTATGCGCAACCAAGGTGTTGAGGGGATCCATTTTGGGTGGCCAAAGGATCAGGTCTCTGCTTGCAGATGATGTGGTCCTGTTGGCTTTATCAGACAGCGATCTTTAGCTTTCGCTGGAGCGGTTCACAGCCGAGTGTGAAGCGGCTGGGATGAGAACCAGCTCCTCTAAATCTGAGACCATGGTCTTGTATCAGAAAAGGGTAGAATACCCTCTCCAGGTCAGGTACGAGGTCCTGCCTCAAGTGGAGGAGTCTAAGTATTTTGAGGTCTTGTTCATCCTGGGATGAGGATCAGCACCTCCAAATCTGAGACCATGGTTCTCGACCGGAAAAGAGTGGTTTACCAACTCCTGGTCAGGAGAGAGGTCCTCCCTCAAGCGGAGGAGTTTAAGTATCTCGGGGTCTTGTTCACAAGTGAGGGAAGAAGGGAACAGGTTATCTACAGGATGATTGGGGCAGTGTCTGCATTGATGCTGACGCTGAACCAATTTGTTGTGATGAAGATGGAGCTGAGCCAGAAAGCAAGGCTCTCAATTTACCGGTCGATCTACGTCTCAGTCCTCCCCTATGGTCATGAGCTTTGGGTGATGACCGAAAGAACGAGATTGTGGATACAAGCAGCTGAAATGAGTTTCCTTCACAGGGTGGCCGGGCTCAGCCTTAGGGACAGAGTAAGTAACTTGGACATCTGGGAGAGACTCTGAGTGGAGCTGCTGCTCCTCCACATCGAAAGCAGCCAGTTGAGGTGGTTCGGGCACCTGGTCTACCTGTCTGATAGATTTCATTTTGTAAATATACATGACAAATCTTCTTCATACTCCAGGGTTACTAGTGGAGTACCACAGGGTTCAGTGCTTGGACCAATTCTTTTTACTATATCTATGATTCCAGTTGGTAAAATCATTAGGCAGCATGGGATAAACTTCCACTGCTATACTGACAATACTCAGTTATATTTATCCATTAACCCTGATGAACCTGATCAGATAGGTAGAATTGGAAGACATAAAAAATTGAATGACTCAAAACTTTCTGCTTTTAAATCAAGACAAGACTGTAGTTCTTATCTTTGGACCTGAAATCCAGAAAAGGAAATTGCTTAGTCAATCACCTGATCTGAATGGCATTAAATTAGTCTCCGAGAACAAAGTAAGGAACCTTGGTGTTGTTTTTGACAGGGACACGTCATTCAAATCCCACATTAAACAGGTTTGTAGGATTTCCTTTTTACCTGCGGAATATTGCTAAGATTAGAAGCATCCTTTCCAATGAGTTATGCCGAAAAACTGGTTCATGCATTTATTACATCAAGATTTTGATGACTGTAATTCAGTACTCTCAGGAAGTCCACAGAATGTAGTTAAAAGTCTTCAGATTCACTAGGATGAATAGAATAAAGTTTATCTCTCACCAAATAGAATATTTACGAAGAAATCACAATGTAACCATAGAAACACTATTTGGTATAAATGTTGTGTGTGTGTGTGTGTGTGTGTGTGTGTGGGTGGGTTGGTGTTGGCGTGTTTCTGCTCTGTCTTCTCGATCCCCAGTGAGTTGTGGCGGATGGCTGCTCAAATTGATCCAGGATCCTCTGGAGGTTTATTCCTGTTAAAAGGGAGTTTTCCTCTGCACTGGTGCTAAATGCTTGTTACTGTCGCTAAATGCTTGTTTAGGATGAGGATTGCTGTTAAGTCACTGACTTGATGCAATTTGCTGGGTTCCTTATATAGGACACTTTTTACTGATTGGCTTAATGAACTGGGGTCTCATGTATCAAACATTTCATAGAATCCTTACTAAAACCGTACTTTAGCTCAGCAAAAAAATATGTACTTACGCCAAGTAGGTTTGTGATCTATCAAACATGGAGTATGCACAGCTGCACGCAGTCTCCGCTTCATAAATCAGAAACTATCTAGAAAGGTTCTCAGCTGCTTTTTAGTCACATCCCGCCCTCACCACACCCACTTACTGCCATAAATAGTCAATGCAATGTGCCTTGTGGATCTCATGCATATACTTAAGCCGGCTGTTGCGGCGCTCCGCCAATGACAATGGCGACCGTAGATCAAGACAGATCAAGCAAGCGCAATTTCACAGAAGCAAAAATTGAGGTACTTGCTGGTGATGTGGAGAAATGAAAGGAAGTGCTTTTGCAAAACAAATAAGAAAATCCACGGAGTGGCACAGCGTTGCTGAAGCCATCAATGTTGTGAATTCTTCAGAGAGATCTGTGGCGGATATAAAAAAAATGGTCCAATCAGGATTCAATCCTCAGACTCCCAGGTGAAAGTCACATGTGCTAACCAGTCACCCAAACAGAGATCTCCCTTGACCAAGTAGCCAGGGGGCATGATCAATTGGGTCACAGTGACAGGATGCTCACACTGTCACAGACGCATGACATTGTCTCAACCTGTCCCCCTGCTGATATTCTGCGCTTCAGGCTGTGTGTGCACGCGCTCATGTGTATGTGTGTGTGCGCGCACATGTGTGTGTGAATGTGGGGGGGTCTTGTTCTGTGTGAAAATGAAGCAGTACGAGTGATAATGCTGCAGGATTTCATAATTGTATCCTTCTCAGCAGCAGCACTGCAGGTGCTCTCCATGTCCAAAATGTGCGTAAGCCATGTCCTTAGGCAACTTAAAGTTGTGCACATTTTTCCGCTAAGTTTTCTTTCATAAATCCCAATGCTTACGCAGTTTTCTGACCCCATTTTGTGCGTAAGCACGCTTGATAAATGACGCTCCTGAACTGTATTGGAATGTTTACCATGTGAAGTGCCTTGAGACAACTCTTGTCGTGCTATATAAATAAACTTGAATTGGTCAGGATGCCTCCTGGACGCCTTCCCCGGGAGGTGTTTTGGGAATGTTCTGCCGGCAGGAGTTCCCCGGGTCGACCCAGGACTACCAGGAGGAAATACATCTCTAGGTTGATCACGGAATGCCTGGGTGTCCCAGCTGAGGAGCTGGCGAACTTGGCCAGGGAGAGGATTGCCTGGGAGGCCCTACTTTGGATGTTGCCCCCGTGACCTGGACCCCAGATAAGCAGAGGACGGTGAGGTGAGGGGTCTTGTTCACAAGTGAGGGAAAATTGGAGTGTGAGATTGATAGGCGGATTGGTGCTGCGTTTGCAGTGATGCAGGCATTGTGCCGGTCTGTCATGGTGAAGAGAGCTGGAAAGCAATGCTCTCAATTTACTGATCGATCTACGTTCCTATCCTCACCTATGGTCATGAGCTCTGGGTAGTGACTGAAGAAACGAGATCGCGGATACAAGTGGCCAAAATGAATTTTCTCTGCAGGATGGCTGGGCTGGGTGAAAACGGATGGATGGACTTAATGTTACTTAAATCTTGTTTTTTATTTTCTGTAGAGTACGTTTTGATTAGATTTGAGGTTCACCTGTAAACACAAATCCAGGTGTAAAGTTGTCAAATTAATGATAATATTAATAATGATAATAATAATACAGCAGTGGTACATGGCCGTGTGGCTGTTAGTTGAGGATAAAGTGGTTTGGTACTCAGCATCTTTTTGTGGTATTCCAAATAAACTCACATTTACACATTTCAAATAACAAATGATTTTCCAGACTTAAAACATGCTTCAGAGTCAAAACAAAGGTATTTTAACGTGAAGCTGTCACTACACTTAAAGGCAAACGGTATGTAAATATCAACAAAGCAGGAAAATAAGCACGGTTGGCCGAAACATCAAAATGTTCGAAAACATTGTGAAGAATAACAAAATGATTAAATGAAGAAAAATTTAACAAACAGATAAAAGGTGTGATGAACAGATAAGAAAGCCCTCCGTTAAGTTATAAAGGTCAGTATTCCTAAATTAGGAATGTTACCTAAATGATTCCTTTGCATTTCTTTAAAAAGATGTGACCTTCGGGGAACTTTAACTAACACTTATTGGGTTTCCTAGAAACCTTCTCTGTAGGTCAGGACCAATTGGAAACACTCTTTTCATGTTTGCTGAAATCCTGAATTTCTCTCCAACCATTACTCAAACATCCAATCACGCCCAGACTGGAAAACATTACACACAGGAATACTGTGGAACAACAAGGTTATTTATTAAAAATTCTCATAAAGCTTGTAAAAAAAAATTGGGATCTTTTTCATGAGACCAGAAGTAGAAACAGAAAGTTATAGAAAACTTTAATTGACGTTAGTTTTACTTAAAAACATTCAAACTGAAATCTACAGCAGATGCTTTAAACCTTGGAATAAAATCCAAACACAAACTGAACTTTACAGAAAGGGCACCCAGGAGGTGGTGGTTCAGACTGAAGACGACCATTGTTTCTTTGTCTCTGAACACAACCATTCATCAGTTTGGGTTTTCTAATACACTGTTAAAAGAATCAGTCAGAGGACATCAACCAATGGAACTAGCAGGAGAACGTTCTTCTTCAGATTAATGTCCTAAAGTCAGCTGGGGGAGTTTCCTCTCAGACCCAGAGGAACCAGCCTGGGCATTGGCCTCCAAGTCACTCCCCCATTGCCCACCCCGCTTTCTCCCCCCTCCACTGCTGTTCCTTCACTGCTGGGGAGGTCCACCACTTTGGCCTGGCCCGCCTTCATATGCAACAGAGGGGGCGGGGCTAGAACACCTCCATTAGTGCACTCGACAGCAGGTCCTGACTTCACCCCCCAATTACTGGTGTCTGAAACACTTTTTATATTAGCAGCCTGGGACTGGGGGGCATGTCTTAGTTCAGTGACTTTGCCCAAAACTGAGAAGGTCTGTGCAGAAAGTTCTACTGGTGCTGGTACCATTAGGACATCAGACTGCTGGTTAGAACCATTACTGCTGAGGGAAGACGAATTTGTCCTGCTGTTGGGGTCTTGTTGGGGACCTGATCCTGGAGCCTGTGAGGATGCAGGTCTGAGGATGAGGTTCTGGGTCAGTTGTACTGTTGGCTGTGTTTGGTGCAGTGCAGATCCTGGACAAAAGGGGTTTGGCGGGTGGGTTGAGCCTGGAAGTGTAAACGAAAACAGTCAGTTCCCTATGAGTAGGGTTGCAGAGATTATCTGGTATTCAACCCACCGTTAAGACTTCTCCCACACCGCCAAGAAAACAAAAGAGGCAATAGCGCACAACCCGCATGGACACGAACAACAGCGAAAATGGAACGGACGCACGCGGCACACGCAGAACCACCAGGACTGCTCTGTTTCCGGTTCGTTCATCTCCCAAAGTGGCAGAAAAAAACGTTGCTAAACCCCCAACTTGTTTCACCATCTCTGAGATCATCATTCAGACAAACTACAACGGAGTCAGATTAACTTAATTACTGAACTTAATTGTCAGTAATATTAGAACAATCCACTGAACAAGGGTTAATTTAGTAATGTTGTTCTACGATTCTTCTGTATTTCAGTACAGCAAGCCATTTTAACATCTAATCAACACCTCTTTATAATTCTTATTTTACATAGAAATAATATATTTTATCCTTGTCTAAATAATATTCTTACTACCGGTAATCAATATTGAAAACAAATACATGAACGTGTAGAAATTATATTTATTTAAGGACATTCATAATAGCAAATGCATTAGTAGGAATTTAGCATCTCATTTCATTAGTAAGGGCATAAAAATATTGGCTTAATTGCAATATTGTCGTAATTGAATGACCACGATATCGTTGTGGTCTTGTACTGTATAAAATGTCTTGAGGTAAAAATAACACTTTTCAGTCTGCTCCACCGGCGCATAGCTAAGTAAACTACATAGACCATGATTCTGAAATTTGCACTTTAACAAAGGCTTTATTATGGAACTAGGATTGGGACAATATTCAGCGTAACTTGTACCAAGTTTTGTAACTTCGAACATGTTTCATCACATGTAACTTTGGATTCGTAACTTGTAACTTTAGTTTTCTAACTTGTAATTCTCAATTCGTACTTGTATTTCTTGTTTTGTAACAGGAACATTGTATTTTGTACATGTATTTTTTATTTTGTAAAATCAAACTTTTATTTTGTACATTTACTACTCATTTTGTAACATCAAACATTCATTCAGAAACATGAAACTTTCATTTTGTAACTGGCAGACTTCCAAATTGAAAAAAATCAAGGTATAAGTTTGAAATCAAAACTCTCAAAACACACATTTCATTCTACAGGTACAAACCTCAAATCTACAGTGTTACGAATCTTTTTGTCTCGATTCTAGCGTCAGTGGGAGGAACTTGGGTGGAACCAATGAGAGCACGAGTCTTAGCTACCAATCACGTTTCTCGAATTCCTGTCCAGTCATTGATAAATATCACGATAAATAACATTCAACTGTTTGTATTTTAACATCGTCCTTTTAGTTTTATAAGCTGATAATTATACTGAAGCAAACATCTTTACTGTGAACTAAATTTACTGTGTATCTTCATTCCTTTTACCGTCCTTTTACATTTGATTTTTCCTACTGGGAAGCTAGAATTTCCGAGGAGAAAGCGAACGCACCATTAGCTGATAACAATGGTAGCAATGGAAGCTAACATACCAAGCTAACATTATCTTAAAGTTTATTTAACTGCTGGAGCAGATTCAAACGATGATGCCTCACACTTAGGTCGTTGTCACTGGTTTCGTCTTCACCCGTCACATTTAGTAAAGTGAAGCCAAACTTTAGAGCGCGTTCATGTTCTTCTAGTCGGGAATTCGGAGTTCCGAGGAGAAAGCGAACGCACCATTAGCGAAACGGAAGCTAACATATCAAGCTAATTATATTTACCTACCGGAGCAGATTAAGATGAGGATGTCTCATTTAGATCGTTGTCGCTGGTTTCATCATCACCCAGTTACCCATCACATTTAGTGAAGTGGACCCAAGCTTTAGCGTGCGTTCTCTCTACCATGTTGCTCTGTTTACAACTGGCTCACAGCGAGCGACGACATAGCGCTCTTTCGCATGCGCAGCTGTCTAGGCAAGTTCTCGTTATGAAGGACGGGTACCGAAACGAGGCACCGTTTGAAATGACGTGAATCGGTGCTCGGTCGGTACTATGGAATTCGGTCGGTACCTTAAAAGTTACCGAATTCGGTACCCATCCCTACTCATGCAGCCCCAGTTAATAACACCGCCACCACCATGTTTCACTGTAGGCACCGTGTATTTCTCTTTGAAATCCTCACCTTTACGACACCAAACAGTTTTGAAACCATTAGTTCCAAAAACGGTGATCTTTGTCTCATCACTCCAGAGTCTAGAGTCCCAGTAGTCCCATTTAGGTCAGCATGGGCCCTAGCAAATCCTAGGCATGCGTTTTTGTCCATGGGCTTTAGGAAAGGCTTCTTTCATGGACGATACCCAAGCATGCCATTTCTCTGCAGTGTGTGCCGTATGGTGTCACGGGAAACGGTCACTCCAGTTTGGCTTTCTACTGCTTTAGCTAACTGCAGTGAACTTGCATGGAGACGCTCCTGTGGAGATGTTAACTTCCGTGGACGGCCTGGCATCTTTCTTACATTTTTGGATCACTGTTGCTACAGTATTCTGACTGATATCTAAAGCTTTGCTGATCTTCTTATAGCCCTCACCTTTTTGTGTAAAGAAATGATTTCCTTCCTCAGATTTTGTGATGTTTCTCTTCCATGTGGAGCCGTTGCCGACAGTATGAAACAGGAGGGGCTTTTCTTTGTTAGGTAACACCCTTTTAGGGTGCTGGACACCTCTTAAATGAACCATTAGACTCACCTGTGGTTTAATGCCTGTTAATTTGAATGCTGTAGTCTTAAATGTGGCTTTTCTACTAAGACTAATTGGGGTGTACTCATTTTTTGCAATGTGGGCTTGTGAGGTGCATTACCTGTGACATCGGTGATGCTGAGGAGTGCGGTTTTTCTGTGGTGTCCACTTTTGGATTGATGGACCAGTGAGGTGTCTGGAATCTCCAGTCTGGTTAGACAAGGGGTGTTTGCACCTGTTAAATCAACAAAAGCCATCAAGAAAGCACTTCAATATAAAAGCATATTAAAAAGTGGTGTGATGTTCACAAAATCCATAGTTAGGGTCATGTCAGGATTTTGTTTCTCATCACCAAACAGGTTGCACAAGATCTAAAAGAATCCAAACAGAAGTGCAGCTCTCTAACCCATCAGCTAACAAACAAACCCACCCACCGCTGCTCTGTCATCCTCCAACAGGCTAATGGCACTCCGGTTTTTTTTTTTACCAACCAGTGCCATCATGGCCAGAACCAGGATTTTTGATGAACCGTTACATTCTGACATCAACCAGGAAACAGTACATTAATCATCATACAGAACCTGGAGGAGGAGGAGGAGGAGGAGGAGGAGCTGCCCGCAGATACATAGTTTCAGCAGCCACCGGGCTCAGGTGCAGCACCGGCTTCTCTGGTAATGCCTTTGCAGGAAGAGATGGAACCTCAGCTGGCGCCTGACTATCACCTGGAACCACACAGAAACAGGTTCTGATTTGTTTTATCACTCAAAGATCTATCTGATAAACACAAACAGCAAGTTCTGGAGAACCAGGTCTGGTCTAGTAGCTGGTCAGTGGATGAACTTGTTAGTGGCCTAGTTAAACTAACCATCAGTTAGAGCTCTCTCACCCTCTGGATCCTTCCTGTTCAGAGGCACCTGTTGAGATGCTTTCTTGGCTCGAGACAGGATAATAGGTATGGTCCGATGCCTCTTTATCACCTGAAGTGCATTGTGGGTAATGGTGTTTAGGGCCGTGACTGTGTTTACGACATGTGGAACGTGATGAGGCTCAAGCTGCACACTGACAGGTGTTTTCTCTTCTCCAGAGTTGGACAGTCCCATGGCTTGAGAGGGAGGAGCTAGAGTTACACAGACTTGGTCAGGTGATGCTACAGGTGAGTCAGCACAGGCCCCGCCCTCTGCTGATTCACTGGCAGCTGGCCTGTCCTCCAGCTCTGGTTTAGTGAGTGACAGCTGCATGTTCTCCAGACCTGCAATGAAGAACATGGCAGGTTACAGAAAACCTGGACCCCTGGAGCTCCACACTCACTTTAAAGGTTTACTGGCCCCATCATGGGATTTTAGACTGGTCTCATCATGCAGCTACAACGGTATTTGGACCATGCTGTCCACAAAGTTTAAGATTTAAAGTAAAACTTTTTCTATAAGCAGTCAAGATTTTTCTGAGTGAGACTCATTTAAGTCACCTCACAGCTCCTGAAACAGGAAAGGAGATAAAGAGTTCCCCCACCAGCACCAGCCCAACAAATGGAGTATTAACTTTGTCTGCAGATCCTTCCTTGGTAAATGTCTTAGTTTTAGACCCAGTGCTGTCGCATGGCCCGCTGCTGGGCCCGGTGTGATTCAAATGTGGTTCAGCAGAAACAAACGGAGCTAAATTAGGATCAGATGTACATCTTTGCTTTCCCTTTCATTACACATCAGTACCTGGATTTAGGCCCTGTCCACACGTAGCCGGGGATCTGCCAAAACGTAGATATTTTTCTATGTTTTGGCCTGTCATCCACACGAAAATGGAGTTTTTTCACACGAAAACGGATCTTTTTAAAAACTCCGGCCAAAGTGAAGATCTGCGTTTTCTCCGTTTTGGGTGTCTGCGTGTGGACAGACATAACTGGAGTTTTAAGGTCCGCAACGTCACTTTCCGCGACAAAAAATGCTGACATCACATGTGCGACCTGTGTTTACACTAGCCGGCAGCATGGATGCCTTCAGAGCTGCGCTCGCTTTATCAATTGTCCAAGCGCTTTTTGCTTGTTTGTTTTTGCAAGCGGAATTACTGCTCCTTGCGGAAGACCACAGACGAAGGACGAGGTTAAGAACGGGGGAAATACTGCCGCCTACAGGTCTGGCATGTCCTTAACAACGTATTTATCCGGGTACGTGTGGACAGAGTTTTTTTTTTAAAACGAGGTGGTGTGGATGAAAGTTTTTGGAGGGGCGGATATTCGTTAAAAAAAAACCCAGCTACGTGTGGACTAGGCCTTAGCAGTCACTCTGTTCCTGCCTTTTAGCTTTACAGTGGCTGATTTTTAGGTCTGCTGGTGGGATTGGTGGTAACTGTGAGGCTGCTGGTAAATCTAGAATAGATTTAAAGTTGCAGTGATTCTCGGTTTGTGTTTGGCTGTCAGAAGAAACGGACTTGTTGTTGCTTCCGTTTGTAATTACCGGTGAACACAGGAAGTGGAAAACCAGCTGAAAAAACCTGAAACTCAAACACTCAAATACAAACAGAGTCGTTTTTAAGACCTCAACAAATCTCACCTGATGGTTCCATTTGGACATGTCTTTTAGGGGACAGCTGTGTGGGACTCCCGTCCCTCTGCAGAACTTGGATCTCCTGAGGAACCTAAAGCACACAAGAACATTTAACCACTTCATCTGTTTAAGGTGTAGAGGAGCAGCTCTATGCTATTGGCCGGTTTCTGCTCCAAAGGTTCTTTAGTTGTACGTCAGAGGTTTCATTTCTTTTAGACTTTTTTACTGTTCATTTAAACTCATAAATACAAATAATGTGAAACAGAGTTTTGTTAAATTAATTAAGGTAAAGGTGTTGATACTGGTTCCATCAAGTAGTTGGTTTTATTTAGGAAAGAAATGAATACTAACAGGTTGTTTTCGTTTCTAAAGTCTTGTTCTTCCTGTGCTGTAGTGTCGTAACAAGACATAAACCTCAGATCCTCCATTCCTTCATTGTTGTTTGGTGTGAAAACATCTGACAAGATCCTTAATTTTTTAAGAGTGCGCATAGGTGTGTGTGAGTGTGTGTGCACAAGAGCCAGTGAGGCAAGAGGACCTTCTAAATGACCCTTTGACACCGACTGTTTTAGTCTTACTTCAGTGAAAGAGGTCTGCGTTGGTTCTGCATTGGTGCTTTTCTCCTCATCAGAGGAGATTATGTTGGTGCAGTGTGACGGATCCGAGTTCTCCAGGACAGGACCGGTCTGCTCTGTGGTCAGGTACACAAACAAAGAACAGCTTCAGTCCAATCTGGCTCCAGAGGAGGACGTCTAACTGTGGAGGGGCATCTAAGTCATACGCCTACTTTCAGGTTCTCTAAAGGAAAAACAAAATGTGTTCACTAAGATCATGAGTCAGTCTGGTTCACATGAAGACACAGATGTGTGTGCATTTTGTTAAAACTCAGAAGTTAAACTGTTTTTAACCACAAACACAAACTGCATCATTCCAGCTGCAGTCAGAGGTTTAGAGAACGTCTGGAGCAACCAGCACCACGAGGACCAGAACACTAGTCACCACAATGATTTTAGGGTTTCTGTTTTAATGTTTACGAACCATTTCATGTTCTGAAGAGATCTGATAAATTCACTTAATACAAAATAATTCTGACTGCATTTGTGAAAAACGTTTTAGTGGACCACGACTGATCCAGCAGCACCAGAACCGTCCTGAGCACCAGAACTGCGTCCCAAATCCTATTTTGCTTCCAGGATTCTGTGGAATCAAATTATTAGAATAATTGGATAACGGTTTCAGCCCCAGTCTCTTTAGGGTTTCATTAATAATCTCATTCAGCAGCCAAGCAGAGCTGATCAGTAAACAGATGGATGAGGTGAGGTTTTAGGAGAAACGTTATACTCCTGGTGTAGTCTATTAAAACATCTGATGGATTAAACTGGGTGTGACAGAGTTTGTGATCAGACCTTCTGAGGAAGCGAGAATTGATAGAAATGTATCTCTCCTCTTCTTCAGATACCCCTTCTTCCTCTTCAGGGTTCTCTCGGTGCGCCTCAGCTTCTGGATCAGACTGACCGCCTTCAAAATAAATAATAAAAACTGTGTCTCCATACTACTCACGAGACAGCTGGTCAGTCAGTTGGTTTCTAACCTTCGTCAGAGTGAAGACTTTGGACATCTTCGGGGACTGCCCCACTTCTTTCTGCAGATCACTGAAGTGAGATCGGAGCTGCCACCGCCTCATCTTCTCCATCATGTTGTGATGGTGGCGCTGCAGAACCACAGAGAAGAAAACACTAAATAACAACAAGCAAGCAAAGTGTTTTTGAAGAGGTTTGATGAGATTCCAGGTGTTGATCCTGTTATTTTTTTTTCCAGACCAAATCTTCACTCTGCTTTTATTTTGGTAGAATACTTCTGTTTTATAAAGATTAAAATTTATGTACACTGCTCCAAAAATAAACTCTTAACAACCCACACAAGTGGCTCAGGTAGTGCAGCCCATTCAGGAAGAGGATAAATGCAAGATGTGGCATGAAGGTTTGCTGTCTGTCAGCGTAGTGTCCAGAGCATGGAGGCGCTACCAGGAGACGTGGAGGAGAACGAAGGAGGGCAACAACCTAGCACCAGGACCACTACCTCCACCTCTGTGAGAGGGAAACATGAGGACCGCCAGAACCCTGCAAAATGACCTCCAGCGTGCGTCTGCTAAAACGGTAAGAAGCAGACTCCATGAGGGTGGTATGAGGGCCCGATGTCCACAGGTGGGGGTTGTGCTCACAGCCCAACATTGTGCATGACATTTGACTTTTGCCAGTAAACGCCAAGATTGGCAAATTCACCACTGGTGCTCTGTGCTCTTCACAGATGAAAGCAGGTTCACACTGAGTACATGTGACAGACGTGACAGAGTCTGGAGACACCACGGAGAACGTTCTGCTGCCTGCAAAATCCTCCAGCATGACCAGTTTGGCAGTGGGTCAGTAATGATGTGGGGTGGCATTTCTTTGGGGGCCGCACAGCCCTCCAGGTGCTCACCAGAGGTACCAAAATGAGATCCTCAGACCCCTTTTGAGAGTATATGCTGGTGCGGTTGGCCCCGGGTTCCTCCTAATGCAAGACAACGCTAGACCTCAAGTGGCTGGAGTGTGACAGCAGCTCCTGCATGAGAAAGGCATTGATGCTATAGACTGGCCCGCCTGTCCCCCAGGCCTGAATCAAATTGAGCACATCATGCCTCTCTCCATCCACCAAAGCCACGTTGCACCACAGGCTGTCCAGGATGCTTTAGTCCAGGTCTGGGAGATCACTCGGGAGACTATCTGGTACCTCATCAGGAGCATGTCCAGGTGTTGTAGGGAGGTCATTCAGGCACGTGAAGGCCACATACACACTACTGAACCTCATTTTGACTTGTTTCAAGCAGTGGTCCCTCGTTTGTCGTGTGAGTGATGGTCTAAAAATACCCTGCAATGGGTGAAAGCCACAAAGCTTCATTTTTTACTGTTTTTACACACACACACACGCACGCACGCACACACACACAGTTTCTCAACAGCTTTTTTTCCCAGCATGTGTGCACGGGTTGCACACACTCACTCCCATCGCTTCAGGCTCTCGTCACAGGGACTTGCGTCTCCTCCTCCTGTGCATAGAGACGCAGGCGGACTGATTACTACTGCGATCCAGCCTCCAGCTGTGGCACGCCTCTCCCCTCCGCAGACACGCGTGCTCGTCCCAGCGCACCTCCACAAAGTTTTAAGGCTGGAAAAACACTCACTACACACTTCGTGCACTTTTCCAGACAGGCATTACATTTTTTACGCTTTTCTCTCTTCTGAAAGTTAAAAACGTTGTACCTTTTGGATGTAGAACCCAGTGCTCTGTTAAAAAAAAAAGCCAGCTAAATTGCCCAAAAAATTTCTGCAAAACTGCGAGATGGCTGAAGGTGAACCGCGTTATAACGAGGGACCACTGTACATCAGTCGGATCGGCCTGTAGTGTGTTACTCCACTTTAACTTTGAGTGTGACTCCAAATCCAGACCTCCATGGGTTGATCAGTTTCATTTCCATAGATAATTTTTGTGTGATTTTGTTATCAGCACAAGTAAAGAACACAATATTGAATAAGAATATTTCATTCGCTCAGATCTAGGATGTCTTATTTTTGAGTTCCCTTTAATTTTTTTGAACAGTGTATTTCTATTGAACAAATTTTACACATTTAAATTTATTATTGGAAAAAAAGTTTTGTATTTTTGCTCTAAACATTTGCACATGTTGCATTTAAGATTGAAAAACAAATGTACTGTTCATCAATGCGCTATTTAACTTCATGTTTTTGAAAGTCTGTAGTTCGCCAGCTCTGAACCCCACGCCTAAATCAGTCATAACTTCAGTTTCTTGAGGTCCGTGTGGCAGGAGTGCGGAGTGAGCACCACCTCAACCTTGCCACGTGGACCTCAAAGGATAACCCCCAAATTCCACTACCTCCGCTCCGGTCCGCCCCCGCCTTCCACAGCCGCTCGCTTCCGAACTCAATTTTACTGCTACCCGCTCTACAACGGCTCCGCTCCGGTGCGGAGACCTGAGGTGAGCAAACAAGCATGCGCGGGATTTTCGAGATCTTGCGATACAGTCCGAGCAATAAACGCGGAAGTTAGATCCAAACACCCGTTGTGTGGGAGAAGGATCGACATGAACTGTTTAATCTGCTCATCATTTGTGCTGAGAGATCAGCAGTGTTTGGATCAACAAAGTGTGACTACTTTGATAGTGGCAACTGTATTTATGGCTTATTTTTGTGCATTTAAACTTCAGCCGCCATTGATAGTTGTTAAAAGTTGTTAAACCTGTGCATATGAAACAAAAAACGCCTTTTGTTTATCGATTTATTGTGAAAAACTGAAGTTGTGCTTGCTCCTTTTCCTGTTGGGCGGTTGTGATTTCTGTCCATTTACTGCGGAGGTGCTCCGGCGTCCGGCGAAAATAGGATCGATTCTATTTTTGCCGGATGCCGGAGCAGAGGACGGCGCCGCACTGCCGGAGCACGGCCGCAGTAGTGGAATTGCTCTGATTGACTACAACGGGACCGATTTTGCTCCGGCGTTTGTGTCGGAGCGGAGCGGAGGTAGTGGAATTTGGGGGTAACCCATCAACCCTGCTCAGTGGTCAACGTTCCGGACGGGGTCACCCATGACGACAGTGGGAGCGTTAAACAACAAAACTAGTTTAAAGGTTTAATTAAACACTCTGATCTTACGTTGCAGTCTGGACTTTTCTCCTCCTCTTCTGTCTCTGTGTCTGATGAGTTTTCTGTCTCGCTGCTCGACACCAAGTTCACCACTTCAACTGGGCGTGGGATTGTGACAAAACCCTCCGTATCATCGTCCACACAGATGATGTCCAAATCCACGAGGTTGACAGCCAGGTCCTCATTTTGGTTGGGTCTTTCGGGTGAGGGTGACAATGTTGGAGCAGGGAGCTCTTCAGGGATGGGAGACTCTGCAGGGGGCTGTGTCTGTGGGGATGCAGGTGTGTGCTGGACTACTGCATGACCTGGAAGTTTGACCTCCTTGGTGAGGTCTTGAGGTGGTGGGCGTCTGTCTGGAACTTTCCCCATCTGAGCGAGAGGCACAGTGACCTGGGGGGAGTCCTTACTAGAGCTGGATGTTTGGAGTTTAAAGGTACAGCTGCCCTGTTTGGCCACAGAAACAAATGTAGAGGGGAGGGAGGTTGATGATGACGTGTTTGAGGATGGTATGGAGGACAACGAAGAGGGTGAGTAGAAGGAATAGGGGCAGGAAGAGTAGGGAACTGATGATGAGGAGGAGGAAGAGAGGGTTCCTGTGGTCCCAGTTGGACTTTTCCTTGTGGTCGTTACAGCTGGAGTCTTCAAGCACAAAGTAGAAAGGGCTGAAGAGGAGGAGGTACCTAAAACAGAGACGAGAACATATTTTTACGATAGAATCGAAAAGACTTCGTCTCTTTACAAAGATGACCGTGAGCTGTGGTAAGCAACAGGAGTCACAGTGGCTCAGGGATTAGTTCGCCCTGTAATCCGTGGGTCACCGGTTTGAACACAGGCTCAGTCTGCACCTGTGGTAGACTTTGGAAAGGACCAAACCTGCTTGTTCAGATTAAAGTGCCATTAGTCGTCACACACACTGATGTGTGAAACGTGTTCTCCGTATTTGACCACTCCTGGGGGAGCGGTGAGTGGCACGGTCCAGAACTCAGGAATCCAACCCCTTAATGTGGAACGTCAAGCTGGGAAGCATTGGGTCTCATTTTATAAGTACATGGCCTGTATTTGATATAGCGCCTTCTAGAGTCCTGGACCCCCCCCAACCCCCCAACCCCCCCCCCCCCCCCAGGGTGTTTTACAACACAATCAGGCATTCACCCATTCACACGCTGGTGAGGATGAGCTACGATGTAGCTACAGCTGCCCTGGGAGCACTGACAGAGGTGAGGCTGCTGAGCACTGGCACCACTGGTCCCTCCAACCACCACCAACAAGTGATGGGGGTTTAGTGTCTTGCCCAAGGACACAACAACAGAAACAAACTGAGCGGGGTTCAAACCTGCAACCTTCTGATTACAGGGCAAACACTTAACTCCTGTGGCACCGCCGCCCAAGTCTTTGGTATGACTCGACTGTGGATTTGAACCCACGATCTCCCACTCTCAGTGCGGACACTGGTACCACTAGGACACTGAGAAGGTTGGGTCAGGTGGTGTTGCATAAAACAAACACTGACCAGGAAGGAAAAAGCCTGAAGAAGCAAATCTAACATACTGATTGTCCAGGACTGAAAATGGAAATCCATCACCTTCAACCGACACGTTCAAAAGAAAAGAAAATAGTCGTAGCGACTTGCAGCTGAACCTGCAATCATCAGCATTGACGATCTTTTAAAGTTTTCTACATTACTTTAGTTTTTGTCAAACTTGAGTTTAAACCACCTGAACTCACCTCCTTCAACGACAAACTTGGATTTAATGGGTCTCAACTGGTTGATGGCAATCAGCTGGACTAACTTTCCATCTGCTTGCCGATAATACTGAGCACTAGGTGCTGTCTGGACCGGCTGCAGGACCATTTGCTGACTGGAGAGGAGACGAGCTGGAACCTCCTGGGGAATTTGTGAAGGTGCAACACGCACCAACATCACCGGAGCGTCTTTAGCAGGTCCTGCACCCACAGACAAAGCTGACGTCTGAAACACCAGGTTCTTGGCCTGCAAAGCTAAAAGAAAAAAAAAAAGGGATGCTTTGAAAATTAAAAAAACATTTTTTCTTTATTATTTTCAAAACTATGGAGTTCTTTTACACATTGGTGCTTATTTTAAATGAATATGTTGTCTTTAAACACACAAAGTGGAGAGGACTGTCGGCCTGCTCACCTGTAGGGGAAGTAGTAAAGGTGTGCTGTGTGACAGAAGGTGGGGTTGAGGTTGTTGTAATAGTGGGGGTAGAAGCAGCAGGGTCAGATGAAGCTGAGAGGGCTGTGATGGGGGCTGGTCCTGAGTTTGGAGCTTTACTGGACACATAGGACTGGCTCTGAGAGCCCACATGACCTGTCAGAAAAGTCACCAGATGATTGGCTGGATGACTAGCCCCCATCCCATCGACGTGGATGTTTGCCAGAGGATAGAGCTTTCCGTTCACCTGCAGACATATGAAAAACTCCTAATAAGCACTGAAGATCCCAACATCTGAGCTATAGCAGAGGCTTGTAGGAGGATAGTAGCTGCAGACTCTCGTCACTCCCTTGTTTGAGTCAAAACACAGAACTGATTCCCTGGTGAATCACTACCTTGAGTTGGAGTGATTCAGTAGTTATTTCTCCTTTCGGAAGAGGGAGGTTGTTTTCCTGTTAGAAGTTTGCTCCTGAGCCAGATGCATTATGAATCAATCCTTCTGATCATGATAATGAGGTGATCTATACCCAACACAAAGGTAGAGCAAGGTGATCTGTACGTCAAAACTCCGCCTAACAATGGCAGACACAGTGATGATGTTGAAGATCCTGCTTACATTCTGGCTTTTTGTCCGAGTTTGAACCAGGAAAAGGCTGCAACCAGCGAGATATCAGGTAGAAATCTCTGGAAGAACCAGTGGCTCCACCCTTAGCCATTCAGTTACTGACAGGGCTTTACTATGGTTTTGTGTTGGGTTATTTATCAGGGCCCCTGGTTCATCGTGTTCGTGAGCCACAACAAAAATACGTTATATAAAGGCTCAAAGAACAGATTCTAATTGTTGGTCTGGGATGCCTTAAGACATATGTTGTGATTAGTCTCATAAATAATTTCAACCAGGTATGGTGAAGTCCTCTCAGTGAGACCTGAGTTCAGTAGACTCTTAGCGCTCTGTCAGATGAAATAAACCGAAAACAAAAGTAAAAGAAAGGAACTAGCTTCTGTTTATATTTGTTTTGTGCTGTTTTCATCAAAGCTCCAGGCTGCCAGATGTTGAATTATTTGTGTATTAACTCATTCACTGCCAATGACGACTAAAGTCGTCATTTGCATGTTTTTTACTGTTTGGGCATCGGAACAAGACCCCGCACTGAGAGAACAAACATCTCAGCTCTGAAGCCGATCTTCATCTGCATACGTCACACGTCACATGATCAGGAAGCAAAACATCCATGTGTTAGGAGATAGTTTTGGGCCGTTCCTGTAAAAAAAAAGTGAGGCGCGAACCGGAAAAGCGTCTGCCGATCACAATTCAAGAACGGATTATGAAAGAACGGAAAACGCTCGGAACGCGGATTCTTCCTGATGTAAGAGGTGAGTCTCTGCTTTGTTTTGGTTGTTTTGGCGTCGACATCATCCTAGCGGGCAATGTTGAGAAACACTGGCAGCGAAGGGCTTTAGCGGTCAGGAAACGGCTGGCAGTGAATGAGTTAACTGACCTGGGTCGCTATGCTCCAGGGTTTTATCTTACCTTTGAGAAATTTGTTCAAACTTGCTGGAACTGTCTTGATTTCATTGCACAGTTACTTATATCAGACACAGAGACCACATAACACACTATTTGTTCAGTTAGCATCAGCATGTCGCAGTCATGTTGGACACACGGTCTTCTGGTTTCTAATCCCATAAGGGATTACCACGACAGCAGGTGGTGAATTGTCTCCACAGAGATGATGTCAGCCGTGTGGAAGGACACTTTTGGAAACCTCCAAAGAGCCAGAAGTTCCTGTATTGGTGCTTGTACTATTTTCTCAGCTTTTTTTTCTATACAAACTAAGATAAAACTGAATCACTGCCTTAACGTTTTTATTTAGGTGTTGCTGTATTAAAGTAAAAGTGAGTTGCCATAGTTTAAATAGTTCAAAAGCTCAGAGTGTCTCTCCCCTGTGAGGAAAGTACCAGGAAGGTTCGGGCCGGACCAGTTACGACTGAGCTACAGCCAGTGGCGGACCAGATCACGGACAAAAACCATCCATCCACTTTCATACGCTTATCCAGAGTCGGGTCAAGGGGATAGCAGCCTAAGCAGAGAGGCCCAGACTTCCCTATCTCCAGCTACATGGGCCAGCTCCTCCAGGGAATCCCAAGGCCAGCCGACAAACATATGGCGCTTACACATTAGCTTCAGCACGGCCGGGTATGGGACTGATACAGAACTGGAATTTGGTTTCACACATGGGTCAGATATGCGTTTTCCAGTTGGAGGCGAGTACCCCATACTCCTGAAGTACCCCCCAAAGGGCTGCCAGGGGACGCGGTGGAACAATGTCTCCAAATCCACAAAACACATGTAGATTGGTTGGGCAAACTCCCACTCACCCTCTAAGGGTATAGAACTGGTCCAGTGTTCCATGGCCAAGACGGAAATCACATTTTTCTCCAGAACTTCTGAATGGACCTTCCGGGGAGGCTCAGGAGTGGGATCCTCCTGTAGTTGGAACACACTCTGCAGTCCCCCTTCTTAAATAGGGGGACCACCACCCCAGTCGGCCAATCCAGTGGAACTGCTCCCGATGTCCACGTGATATTGCAGAGTCGCATCAACCACCACAGCCGCACAACATCCAGAGACTTCAAGGACCTCCGGGCGAATCTCATCCACCCCCAGGACATTGCCACTGAGAAGTTTGTTGACAATCTCAGTGACCCCAGCCCCAGAGATCGGAGAGTCGAACCCAAAGTCCCCAGAGTCCGCTTCCTCACTGGAAGACATACTTGTGAGACAGAGGAGATCTTCGAAGTACTCCTCGCACTGATTCACAACGTCCCAAGTCAAGGTCAGCAGCACATCACCACCACTGTAAACGGTGTTGGTAGAGCACTGCTTTCCCCTCCTGAGATGCTGAATGGTGGACCAGAATCTGCTTGAAGCCATACGGAAGTCTTGCTCCACGGTCTCACCAAACTCCTTTCAATACCGGGTTTCTGCCGTTGCAGCTAACCGAGCTGCATTCCGCTTGGACTACCGGTACACATCAGCTGCCTCCGGAGTCCCACAAGCCAAAATGACCAGACGGGACTCTTTCCACAGCTTGACAGCATCCCTAACCGCCGGTGTCCACCAGTGGGTTCAGGGGTTGCTACCAAGACAGGCATAGATGACCCTGTGGCCTCAATTGAAGCATGGAACATGGCCCACTCAGACTCAGAGGGAATTGAAGCTCCTTCGGACAGTAAACTCTGCCAGACATTCCCAGCAGACCCTCACAATATGTTTAGGCCTGCCAGGTCTGACCAGCATCCTCTTCCACCATCGAAGCCAACTCACCACCACATAGTGGTTAGTTTACAGCTCCACCCCTCTCTTCACCCGAGTGTCCAAGACAAGTGGCTGCAGATCAGAAGAGAAGACAACTAAGTCTATCACCAAACTACAGCCTAAGGTCTCCTGGTGCCAAGAGCAAATGGACACAACTATGCTGGAACATGGTGCTCATTATGGACAATCCATGTGACAAGCAAAGAAGTCCAATTAAAAAACACTGCTTGAAATCCGATCGGGGGGCCGTTCCTCCCAACAACACCTTTCCAGGTCTCACTGTTGTTGCCCACATGAGCAATGAAATCTCCTAGGACAATGAGGGAGTCATTAAAAGGAGTGCTCTCCAGCACTCCTTGGGGGACTCCAAAAAAGGTTGGGTAGTCTGAGCTGCAGTTTGGTGCATAAGCACAAACCACAGTCAGGACCCATCCCCTCACACATTCGCATGAGGCTACCCTCTCAATTACCGGGGTAAACCCCAATGTACAAGCACCAAGATGGGCGGCAAAAAGTATGCCCACCCCTGCTTGGCACCCCTTAATGGGAGCAACTCCAGAGTGGTAGAAAGTCCAACCAGTCTTGAGGAAACTTGTTCAGGAGCTGAGGATCAGACTGCCATGGTTTCTGCCTTTGGCTACCACTCGGCACACAACACACCTGACCCCTTTGACCTCTCCCATGAGTGGTGAACTCATGGGACTAAAAACCAACGGATCCATCAGTTCCACCAGTAGAGCAATTTTTGTGGTCCTGTTTAAACCATCTGAATCAGTTTGTCTGAGCTAATCAGTCTGAGAACCTCCTCTGATATATCTGGAACACTGAGGTCAAAAACTACCCTCAGATTTAGGCCAGAAGAATTTCTGCCATCTCTGAAGAAATCCCAATGGACCGGTTTCTGCTCAGCAAAATAATCTAGGAAAATCAAGGCTGAAAATTTCTATAACAAAGAACTGAAAACCATCAGTAGATGGGGAGCTTACCTGAATCAGGTGATCAGTTCCCCCAGGGTGTTTCCTATTGGCTGGGAGGTATCCAGCAGGAGACACTTTTTTCAGAGAAGGCAGAGCTATCCCTTCAATCTTTTTTTTATTTGATTTCATTTTTGCACTTCTCTCCTGTCTTTCATCCTTGTATTTTGAGTGGCACTGACTCTCCTCCTTCATTTCACTTTTCTTTACTTCTTTCTGCCAGTCCTCTAAAACATCTGTCTCCTCTATCACCTCTTTCTGCCAGTCCTCTACAAGCTGTTCCTCTTCGAGTACCTCCTTCTCCCAATCCTCCACGGGCTGTGTCTCCACAGTCACCTCCTTCTGCCAGTCCTGCAGGGGCTGTGTCTCCACAGTCACCTCCTTCTGCCAGTCCTTTATGACCTGTGTTGCCTCAGTCACCTCCTTCTGCCAGTCCTGCAGGGGTTGTGTCGCCTCAGTCACCTCCTTCTGCCAGTCCTGCAGGGGTTGTGTCGCCTCAGTCACCTCCTTCTGCCAGTCCTGCAGGGGTTGTGTCTCCACAGTCGCCTCCTTCTGCCAGTCCTGCAGGGGTTGTGTCTCCACAGTCGCCTCCTTCTGCCAGTCCTGCAGGGGTTGTATCTCCACAGTCGCCTCCTTCTGCCAGTCCTGCAGGGGTTGTGTCTCCACAGTCGCCTCCTTCTGCCAGTCCTGCAGGGGTTGTGTCGCCTCAGTCACCTCCTTCTGCCAGTCCTGCAGGGGTTGTGTCTCCACAGTCGCCTCCTTCTGCCAGTCCTGCAGGGGTTGTATCTCCACAGTCGCCTCCTTCTGCCAGTCCTGCAGGGGTTGTATCTCCACAGTCGCCTCCTTCTGCCAGTCCTGCAGGGGTTGTGTCTCCACAGTCGCCTCCTTCTGCCAGTCCTGCACGGGCTGTGTCTCCTCAGTCACCTCCTTCTGCCAGTCCTCTATGACCTGTGTCTCCTCAGTCACCTCCTTCTGCCAGTCCTCCACGGGCTGTGTATCCTCAGTCACCTCAATCTGCCAGTCCTCTATATACTCTGGCTTCTGCACCTTCTTTCGGCAGTCTTTAGGAGATCGCTCATCACCAGGAGTCGGTTTTGATGGGTAGTCCTGAAAAACAAGAATTTTGATCAGACCTAATCTTCTGCGACTCAACTTCTAACAAGACCAAGTCAAAGTTAAAGTTAAAGTTAAAGTCCCATTAGTCGTCACACACACTGATGTGTGTGCAAAATTTGTTCTCCGCATTTGACCCATCCCCTGGGGGAGCGGTGAGCTGCAGACACAGCCGCGCTCGGGAACCATTTGGTGGTTTAACCCCCCAATCCAACCCCTTAATGCTGAGTGTCAAGCAGGGAGGCATTGGGTCCCATTTTTTCAAAGTCTTTGGTATGACCCGACCAGGAGTCGAACCCTGATCTCCCAGTCTCAGGGCGGACACTCTACCACTAGGCCACTGAGCTGGTATAAAGGGATAGTGGTTCAGGGCTTAGATGATTGCCCTGTCATTGGTGAGTTTCTAGTTTGACGCCAGTCTCTCTATTCATATCAATCATGTCCTTGGTCAAGACACTTCAAACCTCGCTGAACCCAACTGTAGTGTGCCACGGGGCAGCTGTGGCTACATTGTAGCTCATCACTACCAGTGTGTGAAATAATAGGGAAGGCTAATTATTGTTTACTTCAAATAAGATGCAAAGTATGAGAAAGACACTGATATCTGTGGTCCCCACCCATGAATCACTACAATATTTCGTTGGGCGAGTTTCAGTAGCCTCTTTCACCCTGGCAGCAAATTGGGGTAATGTGTCACAGCGTGTCGCATGGAATCGCTGTGGTGGCACAACGATGACGTAATATTGCGGCATTCATGCATTCATTGAAAGACCGACTCAGTGACCTAGTGGTAGAGTGTCCGCCCTGAGATCGGGAGATCAGGGGTTCGACTCCTGGTCGGGTCATACCAAAGAATTTGAAAAAATGGGACCCAATGCCTCCCTGCTTGACACTCAGCATTAAGGGGTTGGATTGGGGGGTTAAACCACCAAATAGTTCCCGAGCGCGGCTGTGTCTGCAGCTCACCGCTCCCCCAGGGGATGGGTCAAATGCGGAGAATAAATTTCACCACACACCTGAGTGTGTGTGTGACGACTAAATGGGACTTTAATCTTTAAGCTTGATAGCAATATTAACGCAATGGTGCACTTCTGAATGAAGACCAAGCCTTTGTGGAAGAGGGTGATGTCATGATCATGTGTTAGACTTGAGTCGAGCCCTGGGAGGCAACAACTGTCAAAAGGCAAGTGAACACGGGCAGTCGGTTTTGGTTTTTGAGAGATCTGGGACCTTCTGGTTTTTATGCTTGTTTAGTATGAGGATTGCTGTGAAGACTCTGACACAAGTCAGTGACTCAGTGCAATTTGCTGGGTTCCTTATATAGGAAACTTTTGTCTGATTGGCTTAATGAACTGACTTGTATTGGAATGTTTACTATGTGAGGTGCCTTGAGACGACTCTTGTTGTGATTTGGTGCTTTATAAATAAACTTGAATTGAATAGAAATTTTAGAGCTGAAGCACAGGTCATCAGACAAAACATGGGGACTGTAAAGGACAGCCACCTTTTAGAGCAGCTTGTGAAAAAAACTCAAGGAGCGTGGCTTTAAACTGGATAAAAACAAGTTAGATTCAAGCCAAGAAGATCTCTGTGACAGCACGTCAACAGCTCGGAGACCGGCCCCATACCACTATTATACCGTCATTGCATAATCTTTTGTGAAAAACACATGATGTCGCCACAGTACCTTCAAATGCTGACCACTTATGAATGACCAAAGGCTCCCTGATGCCACTTTCACTTTGCTGCAAAGCGGAGCCATTGTGTTATGAAAAAGGCAAGTGCCTCAAGGTTCTTATGCTGTTTGGGGCAGTTAGCCCTTGATACAGTCTCCCACAACCAACTGGTTCTGGGTCAGGGTACAGTCAAATGGGCCATTCCCATCTGTACCGGGTCGGCCCGGGCCGGCTAGCCCCAGTCGGCCCCAGCCTGGCCCGGTTGATTCCACACATCTTTGTCTTAAGCCCATGTGGGCTGATTCTACCCACCAATCAGAGGCTTGCTCTAATGGAAGGTGTGAATTTGCTGTCAGCAGTGGGTGTGTTGGCCCTGGTCGGCCTGAAGCAGACCCCCTCGAGAAGAGGGCTGAGAATGAGCCTTGGTTGGCCCGGAAAAATACCAGGCCATCCAGATATGTAAACAACCTACGCTACCCGGCCCGGGCCGACCCGATACAGATGGGAATGGCCCAAAAAGGTACAACTGACTGAGGTCCCGGCCCCTGCAGCCGTAAGGGACCAAAGCTTTTGATCTTGTGCCAGAATTAATGTTCGGTTGAGTTAAAAAAGTTGGGAGCCAAACCACAGGTTTGGTCCCCAACTTTTAAAACCCAGGGATGCATTTTATCCACTAATAAGGTGCCTGTGATTATCATAGCAGTCATGTCAGACATGAGACTCAGGTTTCTGCTCACCTGCTCATGTAGTGTGGACGATTTGACGTTTTTCTGGTTTCCTTTGGTTGCCTCTTTTTCTGGTACTGCATCTTGTTTCTTCTTCAGGCTGGGAGCGGAGACCTGGACCGTGTACTGGATGTACGGCCTGAATCCAGTCTTCACTAGAGTCTTATTGATGGGACTGATAAGGTATTTTTTGAACCAGAACCATTTGTCCAGTTGTTCCCGAGCCATCAGCCGACACAGCTTCTTCAAAACTAAGCTTCGGTCTTCATTACAATCCCATTTACAGTCGGCCATGATGAAGAGACGCCTGGCTGGCTTAGGTGTGCGCTCTGCAGGAGGATTTTGAGTAGACTTAACGAGGGATCCCTGGTCCTGCTGGGCCTTTTTAGTTGCTGAAGAAGAAAGAAAAACCTCCATCAGGCAAAGACCAGAATTAGAAAATACCACAGAAAATACTACGGGAAGTATAAACTGATGTTTGCGGGAGCAGGTGGGTTTGTCCTCAACCTACAAGAAGGAGAATCGGATGTTTTTGTTTCTGTCCCCTTGGAGGTCAGCTCTTGCTGTTTGAGAGTTTTCTGTCTGGTCAGCCTTGCATCGTTTGATGCCTCCTGTAGAAAAATAACAAAATAAAAAGTAATGATAATGTGGTTAGCTAACAGATAAGATCAGTTTAACATTAGGTGATCTATAATCACAGAAACAAACCAAGTTAGAACTAATTACAGCAAACGGCTAACATTTTTTACATATCTAAATTTGTTTCTTGACTTTAAAATCTGTGATTTACCTTCTGTTTCAAGGTCTTTCCTCTGAAGCACTGCACTCTAGCACAGCTGCTGTGAAGACTTCTGCATTTGGACTTGACCTACAGACAGAAGCAGAAACCACTGAAGCTGGTGAAGTATCCATCTGCTGTCCTGTTGTATTTATTGCAGAGTGAGCTTACAGCTGGGCTGGAGGAAGGCAGGGCAATGATCGGGTTGTACGTTGGCTCTGGATCAGTGTCCTCTACGTTCCTCCTCCACAGAGTGCGAACCCGCTTAACAGACTGGGTAACACTGTCTGCCTCCTTCAGTACTACACGGTGAACGATAATGATGAGCTTTACACAAATACATTTTTAATCATTTCAAACAAGTTCATCTTCACAAGAACGTGTTCAAAGTTAAGTTCGGTTAAGTCTGAAACCTTCCTCTACTCTGCCTCAATCTTGAAACCACAACAGACCCTACAAGGCACATACAGAACCCTGGCATTCATGCAACTGTTGAGTTCTGATGTAATATTTAAAAACAAACGTGAAGGGTCTTCTTAATAAGCAGTTGCACAATAAAGACAACAAGCTGGTGATCCTGCTGAATGAGACCGTTTGTCCCGAGGACAGGATAGCTCAGGGCTCATTGCTACCACTCTGCTGCTTTTTACCATCTTCCTGCTCTAACACACCTGATTTGAACGAATTAATAAGGTTTATACCACGGACCCCTGGTTTGATGCTTCTTGACTTTTTAGCCAGTTGAATCACTTCTGCATAGCAGTACTGTTTGTATTCTCTCTTGTGTTTTTGTAAGCGACCGCTGCGGAACCTGCCAAAGATATAGCCTACAGTCATATAGTCTATTACTGTTGATCACTCCTTCATTTAAATCAGGTGTGTAGGAGAAGGAAATAGCTAAACCTTGAGGACTGGGGCTGCTGACCCCCGTTTTTGGCACTTCTGTATTGATGATAACTTAAGAGTCATACCGTATGCCATCTTCATCCTCCTTTTCTTCTTCTTTTTCTTCTTCTTCTTCCTCTTCTTGGCTTTGTCATGGTGGGAGGGTGTGCTGGAGTCAGAGCTGTCGAGGTTCTTGAGAAGGACCACCTTCTGCTTCAGGCAGCTGCAGCCAAACATGCAGGGGGGACGACCACAGTGGCTGATCCTGGGGTTGTAGGACAAGCTGGAACAGACACAGCCAAGCCTGCAGAAGTCGTTCTGACAGGGGAGTGCTCGTTTCTGAGGCAGCTGGACCGGGGCGGTCGGATCCTCACTCACAAAACCCTGAGAAGAAGAGGAGGAATGACAGGAAGAGAAGATCATCACTTTACTGAGCGGTCTGACTAACCATTGAAACAATGACATTATGGCTACGTATTTGGTTTTTTTCTCGTAGGTGACTGATAAGTTTTGTTCCTGATGAGTCAACTAGAGAACAACAAATCATTTTGTGGTGTGACGTGTGTGTTCTCACAGTCTGAGTAAAGAGAGAAGTCAGCGCAATGGCGGCCCTCTCCTTTGTGATGCTGGTCGGGTCACAGCCCTCCCACACCACACCGTTCTCCAGTTCCTTCTGTCTCAGCAGGGCCCGAGTCACCGTGGGTTGGCTTTCCCTCTTGCCAGCATTCACACTTGGACCAGAAGTCTGCTCGAGCTCAGAATCTGACTCCACTGGGGCCAGATCCCGGTGCATATCTGAAACCACGGCAATGGACCCGGAATGGCTGAGGATATGGGATGAGGTAATGTGTTTGAGCTTTCTTCTCCTAGCAACAGGGGGTTGTTTTACAGATTTGATGGGCTGAGACAGCCCACCAGGTGTCAGGACTACAGGCTGTTGCAGGACACATGGACTGGATTCAGACAGAGCCGGCTTGGATTTGTTCCGTTTGGGACCCCTGAGTTTCTTCTCCGTCCTTCTGTCGATTTTTGTTTCACTGAGACGAGGTCTCTTAGATGGTGGGATGAAACCTGAAATGAGGTCTGAGGCAGGTGAGACAGTTGTCTTGTTCGTCTGAATGTGGTCCAACGTCCGAACGTAACTGGAGCTGATCTTGGGGAGCTTATAGACTGGCGTCTCCACCGGAGGTTGGGAGAAACTTGCAGCTCGCTCATCGATCAGCTTGCCTTCATTCTCCAGATACTCATCCAGCATGTCGCTGCAGAATGCTGACAGGTTCTTCTTCTGCGGTTCGGAACTGGGAACACCTGTAGGATGCAACGCAGATTAAATCTGAGACCTGGTCCAGGATCCTGACTGTCTGATGTCTTCAGCTCATTGTTAAGATCCAAGATGGTTTTAAGCATTCTTTGATCACTGCTTAACTTGTGATCTTATATTTTGAGAGATATATTTTACTAGACCCTACCAAGCTGTGGTGTTGAACCAGACAGCTGAGGACCTGTGGGAGCTTCTGGGCCAGACTCTGAGATGGGTAAGGTCATTGATGATGTGAACTTCTCTCTCCAGCCTTTAATCTGAGTCACATCTGTAGTTTTTCCCGTTCTGGATAGAAACGTAGAAGAACCACCTGAAGGTAAAGGACAACGAATAACTTAGTGAAACCTTCTTTTGCAGTTTGGGTTAAGACTCTGGCTCTCTGTTCTTGAGTTTCACTTTAGACACCTCACCTTGAGATGGTGGCAGAGTCCGAGTTTGTGGCTCCACATCGGTTCCAGGTGGAGGGATGGGAAGACAGACTCCTAAGTACTGTAGGTCAATGGACAGGGCCGGATCCAGAAGAGTCATCTTAAGTCCAACTGAGCTCACAAAGAGCAGCCAACACAAACAAACGTTGGCTTAGCCGAGCCACCTGTACAATGATATGACTCCTTTAGCGCGGGAGATGCTTACCTTCCTGTAGCACTGGATGGATGACCTGTCTGTATTTCATCAGGTCCAGGTCTTTCAAAAGATTTTTCTGGAAGGCAGCAATGGTTTCCTTCACACAATCTGCTGAAATACAGTAAAGTTGTATTCCAGAGCTGAACTTTTTGAGTACCTTACACCTGACTAAAGTCTGTAGCATATTTAACATTTACACAGAAGATGTTTTTAAACGATAGGTCAGATCATACCATCGTTGCTGAGTTTGGGTTTCTCGTCTGTTTGTTTTTCTTCAGGAAGTATCCGAGGTTGAGAGTTAAGATCTCCACAAGAATCTGCAATGTGGATTCTGAGCGCCTCCTGAAACATTAAAATGGATTTTATCTTCCATGTTCATGGAATATCCTATCAGCAACTATTTAATCATTAAGCTAAGAATCACATTGGAGAACATTAATAACTGCTCTGGTTAACAGCAAAACAACAACAACATACAACCCTTTAAATGAACCCAGTATCTGAGTAGGCCTGCTTTAGACAAACAGCATTCTGACCATAAACCTTTAAAGGACACACACTGAAATAATTTAAAACTTTAAGTCAGAAAAGGGTAGAATGCCTTGTCTGGGTCAGGGATGAGGTCCTGCCCAAGTGGAGGAGTTGAAGTATCTCGGGGTCTTGTTCACGAGTGAGGCAAAGATGGAACGAGAGATCAACAGGTGGATTGGTGCTGCATCTGCAGTGATGCGGGCGTTGTACCGATCTGTCGTGGTGAAGAGAGAGCTGAGCCAGGAGGCTAAGCTCTAGATTTACCGGCCGATCTACATTCCTAACCTCACCTATGGTCATGAGCATTGGGCCTCCGGCTTGCATCGCTGGTGAGGTTTCCCGGGAACGTCCAACCGGGAGAAGACCTAAAGGAAGACCCGCTGGAGGGACGATGTCTCGCGGTTGGCCAGGGAACACCTTAGGATTCCCCTGGAGGAGCTGGCCCAAGTGGATGGGGAGAGGGAAGTGTGGGCCTCTCTGCTTAGGCTACTGCCCCCGCAAATGGATGGATGGAATTTTAACACCAGGGTGTAATTGTGCTATATAACTAAAGTTTTCTTTTGTTATTACAATTTTCAAAAGTGTTTATTTTCATAGAAAACAAAGTGATCAAATATGGACACTGGCCCTGTCAATAATATTAGAATATTTGACAATGCTTTTATTTAAGGATCTGCCTCAATGTCCTCTTTATCATCGTCACTGATCGCAGGATTGGCTGGCACAATTCAATTCAATTCAAAAATACTTTATTAATCCCAGAGGGAAATTGATTGCTGTAGTAGCTCAGAATTACAGTCCTCCTCCAATTTACATAGAAATATTATCTTAAAAATGAAAAATAGATTTCATATTATATTTGTTATTATTACTGTTAACAACATTGTGAATATTATATTGAAAAAAAAAAACTATAGATTTTTACCAAAAATGTACATTTCTTTTACTTGTTCTGGGCATATTATCAAATATGGCAGCTGCGATTTGATATACATATATCCTTATTTAGCAAAACTGGTGAACCTTGTGATGTGAGAGTTTAATAAAACTACCATTGTTAGCTTTTTTTAGATCATGAGGAGAGACCGAGCTGCAGGAAGGCAGTTTTCCAGCACACCAATATTTAGCACGTCACAGCCCTGCGCTGATTGGTCGAATGGCAGCATGGCTCAAACTGTGACTATCTTGATCTCTGATGATTGGTTGGGTGAAATCCTGTAATTCTACGAGTCCGTGAAAAGGCACACTTGACATAATTTATTATGTGAGTGGAAGTGTCTAAATATAGACACTGGCTCTATAAAGGGTTAAAGACATTTGTGTAACATATTTTCTCTGATAGTACCAGGGTCATTGCCCCCATCTAGAACCTGTCAAAGTAGATAAATGTGAGACCACTTTCAGACGAGTAGGAGACTCAAACTGAGACATATTCAAGGCAATTTGAGACTAGATGCAACATGAAAATTTGTTGATGTGATTGTTTTAGAAGTCATATATATCATATCATATATGAAATGATCAGATAAAAAAACTTACCACATACGTTTTGAAATAATGGTGTTTTTTCCACATTGCATGAAACATTTGGTGTTTCTTGGACTTAAAAACAAACATCCCAAAAAGATCCACCTGGAGTGGGCGAGGGATTGAGGTTTACAGCATGAAAACACGCACACGCACGCACGCACGCACACACACACACACACACACACACACACACACACACACACACACACACACACACACACACACACACACACACACACACACACCACACCAAGCTCACAATAGTGGGTGACTGGTGTGTGGATTTGTTGTTTTTTTTAGAATCCGGAACATAAACAAAGTTGTCATTTGTTAATTATTTTTGAATTGACTGTGTTTCATTCTATAGTGTACTGCCTCTGTCTTCTTGTGTTTCATTTCTCTGCGGTAGGAGGACCCACTCGTAAACGAGATGTTTCATCTCAAGTGGTTTAATCCTCCTAAAATATAAGTTAATAAATAAATAAACTACAGATTTACAATGTTTCTAATTACAAATAGAGAGGATTTTATATCTGTTGTGAATGTACAGGACTTCAATGAAAATTGCTTTACAAATAAATTTTATTATTATTAAAGTATGAGCAAATCTAAAGTAGTACGTTTTCAGCAGCTTTTGCCAAAAGTACCATTATCCCACAAAGATCTATGTATTTAACGGTAAATGTAAGTGTCGTCTACAAAATATTACAAAGGATGTTATATGTCCGTATGGAGAAGCAAATGAATGGAGAATAAGTGTGGACCAAAAATACAACCACAGGGAACTCCATGTCAGAAGAGGGGGCTAACATGCTGTGGTTAATGGAGTTAAATAATTACTGCTAAAACCAAAAACCTAAGTCAAAAAAATAATTTAAATCATGAAAAACTTTGTAGAGGACCAACTAAATCTACTAAGACTTAGTAAAGGTCAACTAAGGCAAAGAACTTCTGAATCAGACTAAATTAAGTGCACTTAAAAACAATCCACCATGCCCTGCATAACTTTCTACCTGTTTAACCTAATGACTTTTAAAGAAGTGGAATTAAAGTTGTAATACAAGAATTCTGGCACATAGTTAAGGGTTTTACTTGTGTTGTGTGTCCTTACATCTCCTGAAAGTAGTTTCTCTAGGTTTACCTTAGACGTGAATGAGATAAAAAGCTGCTCCTCCACTTCATCCAGGTTAGGCTGCTTACTTCTGTAGTCATCCAAACTCTGGTCCATGTCCAACCGGGCTAGCTTTGTAGACTTGGAAGCCTTCTTTTTCGTGCAGGGCTTGCCGACTGGAACTTGTAGCATCTGCGAAGAAGCTTCTTGTATTTCTGCCACAGTTGGGGATGGACAAGGAGCAGATGTGGGCTCTGTGTTTGCAAATTCCACCCCCATCCCAATATCGACATCAGTGGTGAAAAGGTGCACAAGATCTGACAGGGAAGGTGTTGGGGACAATCCATTTTCATCTAGTGAAGAGAATGTGGGGGACAAGGATAGCTGGAGGGTGAGGGGGGACAACTCTCCAGGGAAAGGCAGAGGTGGTTCAGTCTCTTGAAATGATTGAGTGGAGCCATTTGGGGAGGTGGGTGTTGAATTAAGACTTGGTGGTTGAAGGTGGCGAGGAAACAAAGGTGGTGTAACAGACATTAAAGGAGAAACCTGATGGGGGGAATGAAATGTAAACAAAGACTGTACATTTGTCTCAGGGGGAGGTAACACTGTGTGCCATTTAAGGACTGATGTACTTTTGCTGTGTTCTGGGTCCTTAACAGATTCATTTGTAGCAGCTGCTGCAGAGGAGGACTCAGTATCTAAACCTAAACATGCTGGTAAGGAAGGTAATGGTTCTGGAGAACTTGCAAGAGACAGAGGACCAAAGTCAAAAGAACACTCTGAGTAAAAGAGCAAAGGCTCAGACTTCAAGGGGTCAGAAGACTCTACTGCAGTTTTAGGAGAGTTTGGGGCAGATAACACTGTATGTGGGAGCGAATGGGAAACGGGAAATGAGGTAGAACATGTTGAGAGGGAGGGGGGACTAAAGGAATCATGGAAGTTAGTCGTCACTGGTTTATCATCAGGGACTTTTAGCTCTGAACCCAGACCTTCAGGAGCAAAGGCTAAGGGGTCATCAGTTTTTGTGTCCACTGAATATGAAGCCATGATAGAGTTATGACTTAACTGACTGGAGGACTGTTCTGCTGCCTCCCCTGCTTGTTCAGTTCCATCCAAATCTATTTGATCCGGATGAGCACTGCTGCATTCTGTGGTGTTCCTGACTATGGCCTCTAGATGGGGAGCTGCAATAGCATCCTTGGATTTAGGGGGAGATTCAGTTGGAGGTGCTTGGGTAGGAGAGGTCATTTTGCCATTGGTCTTTTTATATTTTGTTGAGTGCTGTTTTAAAAACAGAGCAAGTGCTGGCAAGGGCAACCGAGCCGGACGCTTTTGTTGCTTCACAGTATCTGATGCAGCGGCTGAGACATGTTGGTGGTCTGAGTATTCTGAGGAAACCTGACCCACTTCTGAGGGAGCAGCACTACAACAGTTAGGCTCCATGTTCAGATGATGCTTTCCATCTTTTAGTTTCCGATGTCTTTCCCCAGTTGGACTTTGCTTTCGAGGTGTGGAGGGAGATGTACTGTCCCTTTCACCAACACCTAGTTTTTTGCCTTCAGTCGAACTTGTGGCTTTAGTGTTACTCTGTGGTGCACTGAGAGAGCTGCTCTGGTCGCTGTCAAGCTGCTCCACGGGGCACCTCCGAAGCGAAACATGAGCCTCACGAATCAGCTCAGAAATCAGCTTCTGAGCTGGATGTGAATTGCTGATGAAGAAAACAAAGACAGCATCACTTACCATCTATGGTTACTTTTCTATGCACAACAAACCTCCAATACTGATTTTGAGGGAAATTTCACAAGTGTGGTATTTGGTCCTTTTAACTCATACCCTGGTTATGTTTTTGAAGGTATGAACACAGTAATCACACTTTGATGTGGACTCAAAAAACTAAACAGACCCTTTGAAGAAGGCAGCCCCTGTACTACACTGAACCAACTCGAGAACGGTTTTGAAATATGATCGGACAAAATTACCATATGAATGCTGAAGGACTGAGCCAAATGTCTTCCTGTACCCAGGTTGAAGCCAAGTTTGAGAATATTCTCATTCACCGAGTTGCAGTATAATTTTTGGTCTCAGCACATGATCAGGACAGAATTATCCAATATCAAATCATAATACATTTGCTGTTGCTACACATTGGGAAATGAAAAACCCTACAATATTAAGTTTACAACAGATTTTTATTGGCTCACTTTTAAAATAAATGAGCTAAGTAGTCTAATGTTTTAGTCTAATGTTTTAATTAGGGCTGCACAATATATTGCAAATGTATCGTCATGGCAATATCAGCATGCGCAATATGCATATAGCAAAGAACAGAAAAAATTTGCAATGAATGGTCAGCTCAAATGTTTGCTACATACAATGTATTTTCAAACAGAAGCATGAAGTTTTTGACAAATCAAATAAAGCTCTTCACCCATGTGGCCAATTGGGTGGGTTCTCATAGGTTAAACGCCCGCCCCTGAAGCCGGCGGCGTGTAATTTGGATGGTTAGCAAACACCTGAGTTAGCTTCTTTCTGCTGATTGTGCTTTTTTATGAATCCACTGATTGATCTTTTTCCCTTCCCTCACATCTCTTGATGACAATTTTTTGCTTTTCCCATTTCTCATGATTTATTGTTTAGTCATTTTAAAATTGTTTATTTCTTTGTTTTTGATTTTTTTTTATGTTACGAAGTTGAGTTTTTATGTATTGCAGGTCATATCGTCATCGCAACATTACTCACTGTTATAGAGAATTGCAGGTTTTCCTAATATCATGCAGCCCTAGTTTTAATGTTCTAATATTTTTATGTTTGACTAAAAAAAAATCCACCTCATACTTTAATATCATTCCTAAACAGAAAACCTTAACTCCACATTTGAGGTTGAAGGAGCAGGAACCTACCATGAACGGACTACCAGCAAGGCCCGGTGCCTGAAAGACAGGCTCGGACCAAAGCAGTGTGGCGATTGTCTGGGTCATGGAAATGATGGCCATGGGGTAATGGGAATCTGGCTCACCATGTGTGAACACTTTTCATAACACCATGCAACACCATCAAACAGAAGAGTAATTACGAATGTACTGTGCTGCAACATTGTTGTTAAAGTCTCATTAGTCATCATCGCACTTGTAAAATTCATCATCGCATTTGACCCATGCCCGTGGGAAGCGGTGAGCTGCAGCAGTGGCCTCTCTTGGGAACTATTTGGTGGTTTAACCCCCTAATCCAACCCCTTAAAGCTGAGCATCAAGCAGGAAGGCATTGGGTCCCATTTTTTAAATCTTAGGTATGATCTGATCGGGATTTCAACGCCGATCACAGTCCCAGGGAGGACACTACCACTAGGTTCCTGAGAAAGTTATTTGTTCAAATCAGTCCTGCCGGCATTTGTTTACTATTTGTGCGTTCCTATAGGCTAACCAGAATAATACAGACATGAAAGGGAGCAAGTCGCTACCTACCACCGTGGAATCGAAAGCACTTTATTCAATAATTGGGTTTTCTAACTGACCGGTAAACTCGGACAAAGGCTCCCACTCTGATAACGGTATTAGCTCAATTATTGCTATTGCTCAACTTAGATGTGCACCACACCGACTGTAGTTGTGCTGCTAAAGGCTTAAACTGCTGGAGGACATACTGACCGCTTTTCTACTCTCTGCTACTTTCTTCTTCCACTGTTTTCTAATTGCATTATTTCCAGTTATTTTAACAGCTAACTTTATGTTTTCTTTGTGTTTTTCTCTCTAGAGAAGCTACACCTGGTCTGAGGTTCTGTTCGACTGATGCCTACCTGGAGGGGCTCATCAGCTGGCTTACTACGACCTTTGTTGTGAATTGGTCCTTTGTAAACTTAACTGAATTTAAGGGACTTGTGAAACATAAGTGTAATAGAAATGCAGAACACAGACTGTGAAAGGCTTACTTAAGGAGGACCCACTCTTTTAAATACGATCAAACAGTTGAAACTCTAAAAATTAGACAAGTGTGCAAAAGTGCATTATTTCAGTAGTTTCAACTTTATAATTGGAGTGACTATCAGACTAGCTATTTAACACTCATGCATGCACACACGCACGCGCGCACACACACGCACGCACACACACACACACACAACTTTAGTTTCTTAAGAGTTAAAGGACCTTGAACTGAGACTTAAAATAGGACTTTAAATAAAACATGTGGTAAAAATAAATAAAATTAAGAATAGTTAAGAGATTTTTCACGATTAAAGTGTAACTCTTACCTTGGAGTTTCCTTTGGAACAGCAGCTGAACACGGATCATTGTTCTTTGTGGAATTTTTCTGATGGTCGATAGAAAATCTTGAGACCCCTTCTTTTGAACATTTAGGTTTATGGTTTTCAAGCAAAATCTTCAAGCTTTTCTTCACAGGATGTTGCTCAGAGACAGAATCACTCCCATCTTTGTTCACGTCTTTGCCTATGTTGGCTTTCAGTTTAAGGCCCCATGAATTTAGTCCACCCTCCTTCAGTCCTTTAGCAAATGGATTGTAGTTTACTTTCAGCTGAGCAAACTGAGGGTTTTGGTATGTAGTAACAGTTATAAACTCAGTCTGACGAAACGAGAAAGTCAGGACATTGGGATCATTTAGTCTGATAATGTCTGTAGCTTTGTCCATCTCTACTAAATGCAGTCGTGGCAAATAGCGGTGCAGCGGATGGAGGATAATATTCTCCTCTTGGTATGAGAGGTTGTTAGTAAGCTTTAGTTTGTAGAAGGACACAGGACTTTGCATCCAGTGTTGGCCTGTTGCTGGAGACTCCGGATGTATGAATGGCTTACTTTTTATGTGACATTCTGCTTTTCTAGAAGTCTGCCAACCCTCACCAGTCCATATGTATTGGTTGTTGTCTAAAGGCTGGATGTCCATGATCAGACTGTACTTCCTGTGTGGCTGCAGACCAGAGATGCGAAAGCGGCAGTATGGAAACATTCTGCAGCCTTGTTTAGTCAGAATCATTTCTGTCCTGCATCTGAAGTACTCGTTCCACATGCTGTTATTGTCTAGTGTCACTTTGACTCCTTTACAAATGCTGTCAGGTGGCATGTTTTCAGACTGAGCGTTTAAACTGTTGGAATGCTTTTCACTCATCTTCATGATGGCCTCCTTGGTTTTAGTTGTAGCGCATCTACCACTAAAATCCATTTCATCACAGAACTCACGGCTGCTTTGAACACTTCCGCCTTTATGAATCTTCTCTGGTTTCAGAGGCACATGGCGTGCAGGCAAATGGTTGGCTGCAGTGCCCCCTTCTTTTAGGAAACCCATACTCTGGTGAGTTCTTGTAGAGGCCATGAACAAGTCCCAGTAGGATCCCTCTTCATTGCACAACAGTTCAGGAACGCATTCTGAAAAAGATCAAACCGTGTCACTAACTAGCCTTAGGCGAGACATTCTGTGTGAGAAAAACTGACAAGCATCTTTCCGTTCTACTGGACATTGCTTTGACAGAACCACAGAAATGCTGAAGCTTCCACAGAACTGAGCCATGCAGCAGAACCTGTTGGATCACCAGTAGAGTGTTCACCTATTCACAAAACATGCTATGTTGGGGCTGAGCGATAAGGTGTCAAATCAATATAACAATACATTTTCAATTAGGACAACTACCCGAACAGTGACAGTTTGGGGGAGCAGTGGTGGTGGTAAATTTAGTCTAGAAAATACTTGTTCCTACAAAAATCCTTTAAAACCATTTGGTAACATTTGGGATCTGATTGCTCCCCCTTTAGTTGATTTTAATTAAGTTTTAATTATCAGTTATTTCAGTGAAATAGTTTGCGGGCCATTGCTGTCAAACATCAAGTAAGACACAATTATCAGAAAACTAACAGCAGATAATGGGGAAAAAATAACAAATGTTGGATTATGAAAACGGCTTTGATGAGAGAAACTGATAAATTACCAAAAGACTTACACTTATAGTGAATCTTTTCATGTTGCACAACCAAATTCTACTGCACTATAGACAAACTACTGCAATAAACTACCATGTTATGGGTAACAAAGCATTTCAGCAATTAAAAAAACTTTCAGGTTTTCACTGTAAGCTACAGTTTATTTTCAGCTCAGTTTTTCAGAGGACATGAACAACAAAAGTCTTTCATTGTACACAGAAGTAAAAAAACTGATCGATAAAAAGAATGCTATGAACAAATGAAGACTTTGTGTTCTTACTTATAAAATATGTTTGGTTATTGTCTTCAATAAAACAAAACAGAAGGTCAACTGTCTGTCCTTGTTCTCAGCTGCTTATCAGGTACAGGCATGGACGAAATTGTTGGTACCCTTTGGTCAATGAAAGAAATACCCACAGTGGTCACAGAAACAACTTGAATCTGACTAAAGTAATAATAAATAAAATTCTATGAAATGTATCCAGTGAAAGTCATACATTGCTTTTCAACCATGCCTCAATGGAATTATTAAAAAAAAGCTCATGGAACAGAACTGAACACCCATAAGTTCATATTTTGTTGCACAACCTTTTGAGGCAATCAAACGATTCCTGTAACTGTGAAAGAGATTCTTGCACATCTCAGCAGGTATTTTGGCCCACTCCTCATGAGCAAACAGCTCCTGTTGTCTCCTGTATGAAGGGCGCCTTTTTCAGACAGTATGTTTCAGCTCCTTCCTTCCAGCTCGATAGGATTCAGGTCAGGGCTCATAGAAGCCACTTTATAATAGTCCAATGTTTTCCTCTCAGCCACTCTTGGGTGTTTTTAGCTGTTTTGGGTCATTGTCCTGTTGCAAGACCCATGACATTCAACTTAGACCAAGCTTTCTGACACTGGCCAGCACATTTCTCTCTAGAATTCCTTGATAGTCTTGAGATTGCACTGTACCCAGCACAAATTCAAAACACCTGTGCAGCAAAGCAGCCCCAGAACATAACAGAGCCACCTCCATGTTTCACAGTAGGGACAGTGTTTGTTACTTAATTAGCTTCATTTTTCCATCAGTGAACATAGATCTGATGAGCCTTGGCAAAAAGTTCCAATTTTGTCCCATCTGTCCATAGAACATTCTCCAAGAAGCTATGTGGCTTGTCAACATGAAGTTTGGCATATTCCAGTCTGGCTTTTTATGATTTGTTTTCAACAATGGTGTCCTCCTTGGTCATCTCCCATGTAGTCCACTTTGGCTCAAACAACGATGGATGGTGCGATCTGACACTGGTTCCTTGAGCTTGAAGTTCACCTCGGATCTCTTCAGAAGTTTTTCGGGGCTCTTTTTGTTACCAATCGGATTATGTCTCTCTGATTTGTCATGTTTCTTCCTACGGCCACATCTAGGGAGGTTGGCTACAGTCCCGTGGATCTTAAATTTATGAATATTATGTGAAACTGTAGTCAGGAACATCTAGCTGCCTGGAAAGTGTTTTATAGCATTTGCTTTTAATATCCTTGTCTATAATTTTCTTTCTAATCTCCTGAGACAGCTCTTTCCTTTGCTTCCTCCATGTTGAGTGGTACACACCATGTCAACAACAACACAGTGACTACATGGAATCCTATATATAGGCCCACTGACTCATTACAAGATTGTAGATACCTGTGGTGCTAATTAGTAGTCCCACCTGGAACTAACACGTCCCTTTGGTCACATTATGTTTAGTCTTTTCTACAGGTACCATAACTTTTTCCCAGGCCTGTTCCATGAGTTAATTTTTTTAAATTATTTCATTGAATCGTGGTTGAAAACAAAGTCTGACATTCAATGGTTACATTTCATACACTTTTATTTATTATTACTTTTGTCAGATTCAAGTTATTTCTGTGACCATTGTGTGTTTTTCTTTCATTGAACGAAGGGTGCCAACAAATTTGTCCACGTCTGAATGTGTAGTAGAAGTTTATTTATTTTTATTACTTTTTGCAGATAAAAGTCACAAAGTGTTTCACAGACAAAAACAAACAATAAAACTGATACAACGAATAACAAAATTTCAAGAGTAGGTTACACACAGTTAAAAACAGATGGGTAAACGGAAAAAGATAATTTGTAACTGGATTATCAAGCACTTCAGGACAGGTATTAAGAAAAATGTTTTTTTTTTTTTGCCCAGCAATATTATCAACTAGTCTTGGGATCAATCATGGTCATGTAATTCTGTGAAGTCTTGTTAGAAGTCCAGCTCAAGCAGCTCTGTTGATGTCCAGAGGTTTGCAAGTTTGAGGCACAGGCACATTACAATCAAATGGACCTGAGAAAATAATGTAAAATAATATGTAACATAGAATTGAATGAAAATTCACAAGAAATTTTATTGTAAGTCACGTTTAATAAGGAACAATGTTTTTTTCACCCACCTTTGCTCATTAGGATGAATGAGAGAAAAGTGCCTCTGAGCTTCATCCACTGCGGCAACAAAGTAGCACGTAGCTTAGCTTTGTAGCAGGTCCAATTGAACTATCTCGTTTGGTTAAATTAGTAACAGGTCAGTTTCCCACATATTTTGGTCTGAAGGTGGTTAGCATCTGATTCCACCAGAGAAGCTGGCAGTCTGGGTCTCCCTGCTCAGACTGCTGGCCCCGTGACCTGACCCTGACAGATCTACATCACAGTCACTTAATGTTCATGACTCACCCACCTTTATGGGGAAGTCTGTTATTGGTTTAGCATCAAAGAAACAGCAGAGAACGCCTCAGCTAGAAGCTAACTGATAGCAGTAGCACCTCTACCACATGACAGAAATCACCCAGGCTTGTGTTATTTGTGTAGAATAAGTATCAACATTGCAAAGCAAACCGAGTCAGTGGCAGAGCCGCATTGCTGTTACACCCCCCATCCCTGAGGAAATAAAACCCCAAATCCTGCCCTCTAAAGCTCTCCTCTGATGTGGCAAGTATCTTGTTCCTGAAACTGGTACACCTGAGCTTTTCCCCCTTGAGCATGACAAATGTATTGATTAAACAAGTGCTCCACACCTTTTTTTGGGGAGAGGGGGTGGGGGGGTGGGGGGGTTAACTCTCCAGTTTCTAAACCCATAAAAGCATCTGGTGCATAGCCAGATCCCGGGAACAGACTCCACACAGGGATGTTGGAATATAACTTTAGGTTCCAACTAGGACTGCTTCATGTAAATAGTCTGAAATACAACTTGGGTGTACATTCCCTTATAAAAATCAGTAATCATCAGTTCTCTGGATAATTTCTTTCATGCTGTCGCACTGAGACATTTGGCTGGTAGCAAGATATTCATCTTTAATATAAGAAGGTAAGTTCTGCTCATCAAACTACTGATGTTAAGAACTGTGATGCAGATGTTTGTGTGTTGATGAAGCAGATATCTAATTTGTCTAGTTTTCTGTTGTGTCAGAATCAATATTTATCAATGGATTGAAATATTAGAGATTTTTTTTCCTGAATTAAAATGAAACTTAAAGAGCAAGTCACCACCAAATCAGCTTTTTTGCTGATAAACTATGTAAATGCATGTCTAATTGTGCTGCAGACACGTGTAGTCAATAGTTTTGCACTTTATTGCATTTTAGTTCAAATTTAAATTTTCTGCCTGAAACTGTCGGTGTTGTGCCGTTGTCAGGTAAAAACTTTGCCCTGCATTTGAATTTAAATCTTCCACCGCTATAGAGCTCCGGGAGTTGACGTCACTTCTCCCGGCATGCAACAGTTCAAATCGAAACAGCACCATATTGGCAGAAGCCCGCAGCTGGACTATTTGTTATTGTCAGAAAACTCAAACGGGAAATATGGTAGATTCCTGTTGTGCCCCAGGATGCAGAACAGATGCGGACGACATAAGGGATGAGCCATCTACAGGATTCCCCAAGATCCGGAGCGCCGCAAATGTTGGATGATTGTAATAAAACGCGATGGTGACCGGGCTAAAATTAAACTGTGGGATCCCGAGAGTAAAGGTTTTCTCTTACGCAGCGACCACTTCATATCAGGTACTTAAACCAACGTTTCCTCAACTGTGTGTGGTATTTATTTTAAATGCTTTTATTACGATTCTTAGTGGGCTTCCTAAACTTATTTTGGCGTGGCTTTTTCTGTCTTATTACTCATAGCAGCAAGTAAACAACACGTAAAACGTTGCCTCGTGAGTTCTGCGTGCTGCCGTTTACGTGTTTTATGATCACAGCTATTAACCGGCTAAGCTGTATTTCATTTTTAAGCAATGGTTGATCAATTGTCAGATCACACATAAAAAGCACTTTGGATTGCTATTATCTGTCTCACCAAGACAGATCTCAGACAGATCCTGAGATGCTCCTGCCTGACATTTTTATTTTATTCACAGAAAAAAATCAGACTAGTGATTTCTCTTGGCGTTCAGTTTATACATTCAAACAGCACAGCGCTCTATTTAAACTACTTATGTGTAAATCTGTTATTTGTCCATCCATCCATTTTCATCCGCTTATCTGAAGTCGGGTTACGGGGGCAGTAGCGTCGAGAGGCCCAGACTTCCCTCTCCCCAGCCACTTGGGCCAGCTCCTCCAGGGGAATCCCTTGGGATTCCCCGGCCAGGTCCGGTAAGAAGTCCGCTCCGACAGCATCTGGCGTTTTTAAAAAGTATCCCAGGAGCACGGTAAGGGTCGGAGATGTTTAGTCTATTTAATTACTGACTATATAAAATGATTTCTTCGGTTTTAAAGTGTGAAGTAAACTCCGACGAAGTAAAATCCAAGCCGATCCCATTCAATTTGTTTACATTTGTTGCCTGCCAACATAGCGTCTACTCTCCGAGAGTCACGTGACGTCCGGAGCTCTATTGGCTAAAAGGTACCCTAGAACGTTAGCTGGTACCATATGATGTCACAATGTTGTTGTGAGCCTGTGTGTGTGTGTGTGTGTGTGTGTGTGTGTGTGTGTGTGTGTGTGTGTGTGTGTGTGTGTGTGTGTGTGTGTGTGTGTGTGTGTTAGTGGCTCCGCCCTCTCGGTCTGCTAGGCAGCAGCATTTGTTGCATTTTTCAAACAGGAAGTGGGAGTGGAGTAATACTCTGGTAGGGGGTGACTTGCTCTTTAAAACTACCATTATTCTAAATTATGTTAACCTATACAGAAACTAGACCACAACATTAAATATTTTAATTTCTATCATGCACAATGGCATAACAAATGCGCAACTTTGTACAAAAACATTTTCGTGCAGCTGTTTGCGTGTAGTTATTCTGCTCTTTCTATCAAAGGCACTCTTCAATGTAGCATTTTTTTTTCAACAGATATTTTTCATATTTAATCAGATTAATGCCTTTGCTGCTGCATTACTGTAGCACTGTTATATTATTTACTATGTTTACATGGAGCCATGTGGACTGTATTGATATTGGTTTATGTTTACTTCTTCACCTATACATTAATTAGTAACTAGGTAATAAAATATCAAATAAGTTAAAGAGCACAAGTTCCATGTGTACACATGCTTGTCCAAACTGACCTGATTCTGGGTCATTTTTATTGTTTCAGGGACCAATCTGCAATATATTCAAGAAGCAGCATTTACTACCACGTAACTATTCTCTAGGGATGTGAAAATGAACTGATTTGTACCAATTTCACAAACATGAATGACACAGTTAAACCCGTGGAACTGCCCTGTACCTTTCGGTCTTTTTCAAATGGGTGTAAATTCTACAAGCAGTTGTTTCTTCACACTTTATATTCAGAAACTAGAGAACTAACGAAGGTTATGTTTGTGTAAAAACTTTGGACTCCATGTCCAACTCGTCTTCTGCTGTCATTTCATTTGTTTAGAAGTTTGTTATCCATTGTGAAAAACTGCAGCAGCACTGACTAAAACATTATGATCATGTTGATCAAATGTTCCACAAAAAATGATCACTTATGTTTAGTAGTCATCATATAAAAATGTTGCTGTTCTCTGCTTAGTAAATGTTTGTTAATTTTGTACTAAACCATATTCTGTGTTTTTAAATGCGAGTCTGGATTTGTAATAAGTGTTTTCAGTTTTGATAAGATTTAGCATTAGGTAGTAAATATTAGACTAATCCAGTGATTCCTAACCTGGGGTCCATGACACTCCAAGGGGGTCCCCTCAAGATTGCAGGGGGTACCCACAATTTTGTCTGTGCTGAGATTGTGAGGTTACCAAGATCATATTTGTAAAATATACATTATAAAATCCCAATAACAGTCCGAATCAAAACTCTGTATGTCTGTATAAAGTTTGTAAATAATCACTTTTAATGTGTTTATGCTGGTAGGACCTGGGATTGGAGTCCTGGCTTGTCTTAGACACAGGCAATGGCTTCATCAAGGAAAACCACTGGTCTAATCAATGCATCATTTGCTTAGTGATACTGGTTTCCTTTTAATCTCAATGTGTTGAATCGAGCCTGTATTAAACCCTACCATATTATGACTAACTGGTGAAAAGTATCATACTGAATAAGTCTTAGCTGTTCACACATTTCTGTTGAATTAAATATTTTGCAATGCATTGTGATACATATCGTATATTGACACCACTATGCTGGCCTGGTAAGCCATCTTATATATGTGAATATATAGTCTAGCCACAACCCATTCACAAATCTCAGTTTAGGGGTGTGATATACAGCTGTCTTTCAAACTGTCTCAGCATGCTATTGGACAACAAATGTGATAAACTCACTGCTATGAATGTCAGTCAATGTGACAGTCGAAGAAGACGCAGATAGATTCATTCTCTAAATAAAGAACTTAAGTACCTAAATCTACACTTGACTTGAAAAGCCCAATTCTAAATAGTCCAAAGTTGATACCAAAGCAGTTTCAAACAAGCCACCGCCATCTTACCCCTTTATTCCACCAGACGTGAAAGCGATATGTAGCATAATAGTGGCGTTTTACCGCAAGCTCATTCCACAACAGCAGCGATTTGGATGCAAACCATGAGCGAAAGCTTTCCACAAATCAGATCCTGTGAGGTCACAAAATCACAGAATTGCAACACCACACATGATTTCAGGGGTCAACACAACAAAAAGCAAGGAGGAAGACAGCTGCGTGTCTCCAAAAAGTGCTCTAACTGATTTTCTGTTCTGTTTACAACGGTTACAGAATTTGCACAGGACATGGCATTCTTCACAACTTTTATTTTGAAAATTTCTGGATGCTTTACACTGAATTTGTGTTTGTCTTCCTGTCTGGCCAGGAGTTTGACGTGTTTTGAAAGCGTAGCAAGTTACAGACTCTAAACGTAATGATGGCGTCCCTTCGCTTCTGGGTCCACAACGTCACACTTGGCTGGCAGTGGAAATGAACCTGACCACTATAACAATGGCTAATTGCAGCCTAGTATGTTTGGCACCGCTTTCACGTCCAGTGGAAAGAAGGGCTTTATTTTGCTCAGTCGCAGTAAAATTCTGTCTAGATAGACAGCAGGAATTGATCCACCAAACCGATAAAGCTCTGTGATTGGCTCACCAAACAGATGGACTGCTGTTACTGGCACGCTACCAGACTGGCCAGGGCTTCGAAGGCCACAATGGAGCATGGCTACACCAACAGGCATAGCTAAATCCTTTTACTTCTGCTACTGTGGGTCTAGATTTCTAGGCTACCACTATGCATCAATGACTGCTATCAATTCAACTAAGGTTTGAGTTTTACATGGAGATGAGTAGCCAGGCTGGACTTTAGGCTCTAATCAATAGTAGTATTTGTTTCATCTATTGATAAAGAATTCAGAAACAAGTTAGCGGTTTCAACAAGATCATGGTTCTTATTTGAAGGCATGGCGTTTAGCTAGCTGCGATGGTTTAAAGCAAGTCACCTTCAGCACAACTCGAGCGGAGATATGCAGACACAATGAAATGTGTTCCCACTTTCCATACATTAGGTGTTTCACCATACTGTGGTAGTTCTCGAGTGATTACTATTTTATTACAGCTTCGGGCTGCAGTTAGCTTGAAGCTGCAAACACCACTAGTTGTAAAATGGTGTTAGTAAAACCAGCACAGAAAGTTGTGACTATCAGTGATAAGTCTGCATGCCGTTCCCAGTAAGTTCGACGGGAAACATGTTAAGATTATTATGCTAGTAAACACTAGCAGCTAGCTAGCAGCAGGCCATACACTGGGCCCAGTAATGGCTGCCCTTTAAACACCGAACGTTTAGCAGCACGTGCTCCCGTATCTGCACGCACATTACCTTCTGCCAATTGGAAAACACTGAGTGTGAACCCGGTGCGACATAAATCCGTCCTATAGTCAGTTATTCCGTCGAACTGGTGCCCACGTGTTGGCCATCTTAAACAACTGTCGGGGGGAAAGTATCATTTTTTTCCACAACACGTCATCCGTCGTCTTCCTCTGGTACTGCGCAGACTCAGACACCATCTTACCGTCGCCAGACTCCCCACCTGGCCGAGTGTTGCAGCTCCTTGACAATCGGGAGGTCGGATGAGATTCAGGTCTGGAAGATTCTACTCTGCAGGTTCCGGTTACGGGGTGTCGGTAGATCCGCAGTGGCCAGGGATTTTCATGGACACCGAAAAGGCTGATGTATTCGTTTTCTCTACGCGTGCAGAGCACAAGACGAAAACATAGAATCGAATGAGACTATGTCCTTGTCCGGGTTAAACCGGAACGCGATGGTTATAGATGGACCCAATGTAGTGTTCATTTAGCTGCTTATGTTGTTTGCCGTCCTACAGACGCGTGATTCGTGACTGATTAATAGGACAGGCGAGTCCTTGTGGTGCAGCCGCCGGTGAACTCGGTCTAGTCCGGTCCGTGAGCTGCCGCCATGTTGATCGTACGAGTGGAAGGTTGCTGCGTGATGGCGGATGCAGCCAGAGAGTAGTGATGGAGTTAGTACGGGGCTATCGTTAACCCCGCGGGAGTTGACGCATCCGGGTGGATCGCGTCGACAGCATTCAAATAACGTCATAACGGAGAGCTGGAAGCTGAATTTAGCCTTCATGATCCGCCTGTTCCTGTATGGAACCTCTTGAGTGACTTAAGTGAAACTTGATTATTTTTAACCGGACTTAAATCTTTGGCTACGATACAAACTATGAGGATAAAATTCAACACCGGTACTTTTACCAGTTCCGATGGACCAGAAACCGGCTCAGTCTGCAGTTCAAGAATTCTAACTGAATCATTTATGTTCAAGGGATACTGTGTAGACTTTCCAAACAAAATGCAAAGCTCCAAAATGAACTAGTTACATCTTTCCTAGAATAAATTAGACAAATGCAGTTAAATTTTTGTGGATGACCTCATCCAGATGTCCTTTGTATGAAAGTTATGATTTTTGGTATTTTCACGTGTTCTCTCTCCTAACTTGCTTATGCCTTCAGGGTCACAGGGAGATGGTGCTGGTCTTCAGCAGTCATTGTGGTAAACATGGTATACATTTTGATTTGCAGTAAGATTGCAGGTATGGTCATCTGCACAGTTTGCATGTTCTCACCAAAAGTTAAAATTAGTTTACCAATCTCAATGTAGGTGCCTATTCTTAAAAACCATGTAATTAAAGCTGCTTTCTGGAGTATTTCTCTTGTTCGATGGCACCATCTAGTGGCTGACAAGCATATCACACAAAAACGCTGTTCCTTTGTTTAAGATGGCGACTTCACATTTCTGTTTATAAATGTGCAAACAGAGCTAAAACACGTTGTTTTACGAATATTATTCTCATGTCATGCTGTGTTTTCATGTATTTATATTTTAGAGGCTTTCTTGTCCGTGGAAAGTTCATCAACTTTGCATCAGCCGAGGTATTCCTTAAATTTGAAGCGTCTAAGCGGTAGTCTAACCCCAAAATTCCACTATCTCCGCTCCACTGCGCTCCGGCACGAACTCCTCAGCAAAAACGGTCCCGTTGTAGTCAATCAGAGCTGTTCCACTACTGCGGCCGTGCGGCGCAGTGTGCCACCCGCCGTTCCGCCATCTGGCAAAAATAGGATCGATTCTATTTTTGCCGGACGCCGGAGCACCTCCGCAGTCAATGGACAGAAACCACAACTGCCCAACAGGAAAGAGAGCAAGCACAAATTACGTTATTTCACAATAAATTGATAAACAAAAAGCGTTTTCTGTTTCATATGCACAGGTTTAACAACTTTTAACAACTATCAATGGCGGTTGAACTTTAAATGCACAAAAATAAGCCATAAATACAGTTTCCACTATCAAAGTAGTCACACTTTGTTGATCCAAACACTGCTGATCTCTCAACACGAATGATGGGCAGATTAAACAGTTCATTTCGATGCTTCTCCCACACAACGGGTGTTTGGATCTAACTTCCGCGTTTATTGCTCGGACTGTATCGCAAGATCTCAAAAATCCTGCGCACGCCTGTTTGCACACCTCAGGTCTCCACATCGGAGCGGAGCCATTGTAGAGCGGGTATAGTATAATTTGAGTTCGGAAGCGAGCGGCAGCGGAGTGGAGCGGAGATAGTGGAATTTTGGGGTAAGGCTATTGGTTAGTTCTGGTCGGCGCTCAGTTGCCTACTGCACGGAGCTCTGCTGGGCAGGGGGCGTGCTTAGCAAAAAATAAATAAAAAGACGTATTGCTTATATTATATCACAGTTAGTGATGGGAATTCCAGCTCTTTTTAGAGAGCCGGTTCTTTTGGGTCAGCTCACCAATAAGAGTCAGCTCTTTCGACTCCCAAGTGGCTCCTCAGATTTTCTGTTGCGTAGAGTACATTTATAACCAAAATAATGCAAAACTATATGTAAAATGATTTACTCATGTAAAAAAATGCTATATATCAAATATTTATCATTTCTATGGATTTAATAACTGAAAACTTTGACAAATCTCCACTTTCCGACTGCTGGCGCTCGTTTTCTCACCGTCTTCGTCGCACTCTCCTCTCTCTCGCTCGCCTTTTTCCTCCTCTTTCCCTCTCGTCTCCCTCCACCCGCATGTGCTCTGCTGTGTCTGCGTCTGATCCTCCCTCTTCCCCGCCCCTACTGCTTTGTGTGTGGACAGTCTGGACACGCAGTTAGTTGACCAATTGCCTGTAGCTTTCACCAAAGCAAGAGGGGAGGGGACGGCTCCCAACGACGAGCTGGCTCCCATCGTTCACTTCAAAGAGAGCCGGTTCATTCGCGACCGACACATCACTATTAACAGTACATGATAAGATAATCACTTTTACGGATTTCTGACAAATCATACATAATTTCTGAAAGAGGAAAACTCCAGAAAGCAGCAGAGGTTATTAAACTTACTTAATCAAATTGAGCTTTCTAGCTATGTTTTTATTTCTTTAGTTCATTTTATATAGCGCTAAATTACAAGAGCCTATCAAGGCACTTGTAAACATTCCAATACAGTTTTGTTCATTAAACCAATCAATAAAAAGTTTCCTATATAAGGAACTCAGCAGACTGCATTTAGTCACTGACTAGTGTTAGTGTCTTTACAGCAGTCCTCATACTAAGCAAGCATGCAGCGACAGAGGAGAGGAAAACTCCCTTTTAACGGGAAGAAAACTTCAGAGGATCCTGGCTCAGTATAAGCAGCCATCCTCCACGACTCACCTGTCAACATAAACACAATCATATTTTAAAAATCAAATTTGGTCCTGCGGCTTATTTTTGTATTTTTGATCAACTAAAATAGAAAACATGAAAGCAAGACAATTTTTGTTGTTTGCATTTTGATTTTCAATAGATTTTTTGAAAAAAAAAAGGTTACACAGATTTATTTCCCTCTCAGTTTATGTTATTACCCCAATGCACAAAGCGTTAACACTCTCAAAAAGCATTTAAGTATACCATCTGCTTGAACATCTGAGCTTCTTTAATAACTGTTCTCTGTTAAATTTAAGATCACTGCTGAACAGCACAACTCAGCTATCTGCTGATGTAGATCTGTAATTGCAGTCTCCTTCAACATCAATGGCAAATCTGCAAAACAAGCTAGCTTTTAAATACAAACGCAGTCACGGAACTCTCACCCCTCCCGTCACCTTTCATTCCTAGGCCACGTCCGCCTGATATCACAACGCACGCTGCTACAGAATGAGAGCGCACAAAACACCAGTTGTCATTTTCTAGTTCCAAACACCTTGATTTTCGTGATTTCAAATGGCAAATTTCTTTTTGTCGTTTGTCTTAAAAGTTGAAATGGTAGCAGCTGGCAGTTTTTCTGACATTATTGAGCAGAAAACCTCTCACCAGTGGTGTTTAATTGCAAAATGCACAAGAGTGTAATGAGCAGAGGATCCAGGTACACCTGGAAGTGCAGTAGTCCGACGAGAGAACGAATGGTCCAGTCGTTAGTTTGGGCTGAGCCATGTTATTGACTGAGGTTTTTAGAAAAATGCAAGAGAACCACCTCATTATTTATTTCTTTGAATCTGTGCAATATATTTATAGCTATAATATGTTAACACATTAAGAGGTATGAAGAAATGTTTTAAGCTAGCATGTTCTGCAGGTTTGCCTTTGTATCTTTTAAAATGCAAACTCGGAATACTTCAATTTTATTTATATAGCGCCAAATCACGACAAGAGTCGTCTCAAGGCATTTCACATAATAAACATTCCAATTCAGGTCAGTTCATTAAGCCAATCAGAAATAATGTTTCCTATATAAGGAACCCAGCAAATTGCATCGAGTCACTGACTAGTGTCAGTGACTTGATGCAATCCTCATACTAAGCAAGCATGCAGCGACAGTGGAGAGGAAAACTCCCTTTTAATAGGAAGAAACCTCCAGAGAATCCTGGCTCAGTATAAGCAGCCATCCTCCACGACTCACTGGGGATCAAGAAGACAGAGCAGGTGCACGCACGCACGCACGCACGCACGCACACACACACACACACACACACACACACAATGTGTCTATAGTTATATTGTAATTTCTTAGTAAATATTCTATTTGGTGAGAGATAAACTTTATTGTATTTATCCTAATGGATCTATAATTAAACGGGTAAACTAGCAGTAACACGTCCAACGTCAAGGAAAGCAAAAAGTTATTATCAGGAGAGGGAGAATGTTTAAGTGGTTAGCAGCAGTGTGCTAGACGATGGCCCCCTCCATGAGGCCACCACAGCTCAGCACAACATAATTGTAGCTTCTTCTGGGGAGAAAAACACTTAGAGAGAAAATAAAGTTAACAGCTGAAATTGCAGAAAATAATACAGTTAAAGAGCAGACTGTAGAATAAAGCAGTAGAGTGTGGAAAGTGGTCTGTGTATCCTCCAGCAGTCTAAGCCTATAGCAGCATAACTACAGAGATAACTCTGGATAATCTATCCTATTTAGATGGAGACATGTTGGAGGCAGGGCAAGGGAGAGCCGTCTTTACCGACTGTACACTCCACCTCCCTCTACTCCCCCACTTGTCCAGATTTAGGCTAACATCAGATTTTAACCATAGACCCTATCAAATAAAAATGTTTTAACCCTAGTCTTAAAAGTAGACAAGGTGTCTGCCTCACAGCTTTACAGAATCAAAACCACGCGTCCTATTTTTATTCATGACAAAAAACATGGAAGTGATCAGTAAACAGTGTAAGGTAACTTGTATGCTCCACAGAAACCCAGTTCATCTGAAAAATGTTGATGGACATTTGGCTCAGTTTTATGGCTTTTTGTCAGACTCCGAACCAGAAAATGGCTGCAGGCAGTGAAACGGAAAGCAAAAAACTCTGGAGCAACCAGTGACTGGGCCTCTAGTCAATCCAATCAGCGGCCAGAATAGGGAGCCTAAGTCACTTCTGCATCATGGGTCGCCGGAAGAACAAAAAAAACGAATGCAAGTCAACGGCTAAAAACACTATTTTCTAATCCGCTTTGCCTTATGCCCTGTATCACACATATACTGCAATTTAAATGAAAAGTAATGATGGGTGTTTCGACCATGCCAGTCACGCACTTTGAGATTTATTAGCTTGTAAATGTACGTAATTAGCATGACTACAAACTAGAAATTGGCACATCGCATATGTGACGTCACCACATAATCTCCTCTCCCTAGAGTAGTTTCTTCTGGGGAGAAAAACACTTTGAGAAAAAAATAAAAATTAACAGCTGAAATAGCAGGAAATAATACAGTTAAAGACCAAATTGTAGAAGAAAGTAGTCGAGTGTGGAAAGTGGTCAGTATGTCCTCCAGGAGTCTAAGCCTATAGCAGCATAACTACAGAGATAACTCTGGATAACCTAGCCTTTTAGATGGAGGCATGTTGGAGGCAGGGCAATGAAGAGCCATCTTTACCAACTCCACCTCCTCTACTCCCCCACTTGTACAGATCTGGGCTAACATCAGATTTTAACCATAGGCCCTATCAAATAAAAATGTTTTAAGCCTAGTCTTAAAAGTAGACAAGGTGTCTGCCTCACAGACTAAAGCTGGGAGTTGGTTCCACAAGAGAGGAGCCTGATAGCTAAAAGATCTGCCCCCCATCCTTTTTTTTCCATTCTTCTGGGGATCCATGATCCAGAAGTGACTTAGGCTCCCTATCACAGTGCCGGCCCGACTCAGCTTTGCCAGTACCTCAACGGAGCAGGGACTGAATAGGGAAGAAAGTAGTGGGTGCCCTTAAGAACTGGTTGGGCTGAGCTGCATCAGTCCAAGTTGCTCTGAGTATGTTCCTGGAAAACCATCTTTAGAAAACAATGCCACCAATTTGTCGCAACACTGAGCCAGCATCAGGGAGCCTTACCCCTTCTTTCTACCGGAGCCGTCAGCAGCATGTTACTGCAGCAGCGCGTCTTGCTCGCGTAAGCTGCTGCTTGGCCCTTCCCACGAGATGCAAAGCAGCAGGGGAGCAGCTGTCACCGACCGAGCACAAAGTCACACGAGTGACTTTGTCAGTAAACACAACAACAAGCAGGAGAAAACTACAAGATGGCTCCAAAAGGTTTGCGTTTTATGTTCTGTCCGTTTTATAATCGCCAATACGGACCTGAAAATCAAAGGAGACCGCTAGCTAGATGATAACTTCTCACGGGGCCGCACAGTTAGTAACTTTTTTAAAGTAAAGCAACCAGAAGGCAGTACGTTTCTTTATTCGCTTCGCTCCGTTTCCGCGTCCGATTTCCTGACTTTCCTTCCCCAAAAATGTCAATTTTGATCCGTTTCAGAGGCGTCGCGCGTAGAAAATAGAACCGGCGCGTAAGGGCCACGACATGCTGCTCCTGAAACGCGGCCGACTCATGCTGCTGATGGCTGCTGACGACTCCAGTGGAAAAGGTTCTGTTGACCACAGCGGTTCCTATCAGCAACTATGACATGCTGCTGCAGTAACGTGCTGCTGACGGCTCCAGTGGAAAGAAGGGGTTAGATTCTTTGTAAGTGGACAGACTGTGGTGATAATGTGGCTTTTTTTTTTTTTTTTTTTTACAAAAGATTGCACAATGGCATCATAAAGGGGGTATGTGGGCAGTCTCTGCACTGCCGCAAACTTCCGTTTATCTTGGACATGATTTTTGTTGTGATCAAAGCCGCGCTCAAAGTTTTTTTTGCCCATGTGTACTTTCATTTTTAATACAGTTGCTTGCTGGAGCTTGGCAGTAATTCTACACGTGATCATGACACCACCCTTTGTTTCGCCAAGGTGTAATATGCATTCACTAGGGCTGTAGCGATGCATCGATGACGTCGACGGCTCGATTCTAAAAATTTGTCGACGTCAGATCCGGAAGTCGACGCACCGCGCCCACTTGTTGCATCCCCAGGAGTTTGTAAATAGAGGAGGAATCTGCCTGTTTTTCCTCTAGTTCGCCCTCTTCTCCGCCTTCACTAACATCTCCGCCAAATACCGAAGACCCGGAACAATGTCCGTCCACTACTAGATTATTTTCCTGTTTTGCCCGCCTTCGTCTCCCGGCAACGGACAACAACTTCCGGGGTCAGATGCGCTGCTTCGTCTCTACCGCAGATGTAGAAAATCACCGGGAGCGTTTCTCCCTTCATAAAGGAGCTTCTTTCAGACATTAGGAGAGCTGTTTTGGTGGTAGCAGTCTCTCCTCCGTGCTGGTCTGTTTGCTGCTGGGTGTTTTTGGTTTATTTAAACTTGGTAACTTGAACTTAATGTTGGTAAAGCTACTGTTAGCATTTTCGCTAACAGCTTCTTGCTTTTGGATCAGCTGTTATGTTTTGGTTTAGAGTTCATCTTTTTTGTGGTGCAGATCTCCCTTTTATTACATTTAGAGTGTCGTGGGTTTTTGGTTTAGTTTAAAATATCACCTTGAGTTTGGTTTAACCGCCCAGTTTAGAGTTTGGATCCCTACTTATTTGTACTTTGTTTTAATTCCCCACAGGCAGAATTAGTTTTATTACTCCCAACCTGTGGATGGAAAGATTTATGATTTTTGTTGTTGTAAATAAACCTGATCATCATTTTAACTTTTAAATCCCGTTATTGTCCCTTCCTTTTTGCACACGAGCCAAACTCCCCAGGAAGAGTCGTAAGACCACTCCCCTCCCGCACATAAGTGACCAAAACAAAGCAGCATGGAGACACTCCGTCTCCAACCACCTCTCAGGCAGCAGCCTGCTCTCCCAAGTTCTACACATCATCAGAACATAACCAACCGCAACACAATAAAAGCAGTGTTATACAAAATGGAAGGCCCGTAGTGTTTATCCTCTCAGTAAGAATTTATCAATTTTTTTGATGAATTTATTTGAGATTTTCTGGTTTTTGTTAATTGTGCAATAGAAAAATAATCATTAGATTAATTTTCTAAATAGTCATTAGAATAGTCGACTATTCGATAAAATAATCGTCAGAATAATCGTTTTAAAAATAATCGTTTACCCCCAGCCCTAGCATTCAAAAATCCGACGTTGCAGCAATATTACTACCAAGTGTGGCTGCACAAATGCTGCAAAATTCCCACGTCATGCCACCACGGCGCGTTCATGAAACAACATAGCTCAAAAGTTTGGAAGCCTTGTACAAGCACATACGAAAAGCACGTACAGTGTAAAATCTGCAAAGCAGAAATCTCCTTTCACGGGAGCACAGCAGTGATGCACAATCAAAGCATATCATGGTGGAGGAAAAAAAGGGACTGTCGCCTATTGTTAACTTCTACATCAATGGAGAGTTACTTGTATTTATAGCTGTAGCAACAACATGGCAATTTCATTACCTTTAGCACAGGTATGATTTATTGTATACTGCTACGTTACAGTGTTGAAATAAAGCGCTCCTCTTCAGTGGACGAGTGTGTTACCAAGCGAACATGTACACCTCGACAAGCAAATGTCCTGACCGAGGAAATTTTGAACATGTTGGTGATGGACATGACACCCAAGTTGTTTGATAAGCAATCATGTTTTTAATTTTATATGGCACATAAATGATCACAATTCCAACTAGAAGCTATTGGTGATAATATTAGAGCAGTTGCATCCTGGTGCAAAGGCTATACTTTATGCATGACAAAATAAGTCGACAAATCGCAAAAACTGGTGATTAGTCAATTATTAAAATAATTTGTGGCAGCCTTACTCCATTACCTCACATAAGATTTATGCTTAAATGCCTTCTCTCCCATTGTTGATTGACTGCTCTCTTTTGGATATGCAAATCTAGCGGTCAACACTAGACTTGTGTGATTACGTTAATTTGTTGGGGGACCTTGAAGGAAGTATAAATTCTGAAAGAATAGAACAGGGTCAGATAATCAAATGTATGCATTTTTAAGTGATTATTCAACTATGCACCCCAGATTTAACAGGTCAAGATAGTCAACTGATTTGTCAACCATCTTTTTAAAGCAGGAGAAAAGACATCAGGACCTTGACATAGATTGTCTCCTGCTGGTTTTTGAATTTTAAATCCTCCAGATTCAAATTCAAAAAGACTAAAGAGCAAGTCATCTCCCTACCAGAGTCTTACTCCACTCAAATTTCCGGTTTGAAAAATGCACCACAAGAAGCGGACGAGAGGGTCGTGCTTCTGCAGTTACACATATTGCATCTACCCCTGTTCAGAGATTCTTCATTTGATGACAATTGAGCGCCCCCTGACAGAGTAATGGGCATGCTTTCTAGACATGAGTATTTCTCTCCACCTCTTTCACCAGAGGAAAGGGGAGAATGCTTTTTGGAGGAGGCAAGACTGGACTGGGTAGTTTTTAAAGTGTTCACATCTAGGTAGCCTTGTGTTTTTCCGTGCTCAACCGGTCGGTTTTTCAGCCCTCATACCAAGGCTGTCTCCTCGGGCTGAACTCTTCCAACACACCCACTGCCAACCGATTGGCCGGCTCAAATTCGCTTCTACCGTTAGGGCGAGCCACCAATTAGCAGAATGAATCAACCAGCGAGGGCATCCCACATGTGCGATTAATTGGTCATTATCATTCTGGATACTGAGAAGTAAACACCGGCTTTGACTGAGGCTGCAGCAGCTCTTCTGTCTCTCCTCACTGCTGTGAGGAGCACAGCGCGAGGACAGACTGCAGTCTGGATGCAATATCAGAGTCAGAGTCTCCAAAAGTAACGCTGCTCATGGCCACCTTTGTTGAAGGGAGACACCACGGACCTTTCCGCGTTGTCCCACCCACATGCTTGGAGATTTCCCCGTTCCCGAGACGCCTGTAAACAAATTCTTCTGGTGCGGGACCAAAGCCATCCAGATATCAGAGTCAATAGCAACGCTGCTCACGGTCGCCTTTGTTTGATTTAAGAAGAAGAGAAAATATCATTTCTATAGCGCCTCTCAAGATAAAAATCACGAGGCCCTTCACAAAAACAAAAAAATGTAAAAATATAAAAAAGCATTTAGAAAATGTTTAAAAATATATTTAAAATGAGCAAAAATAGGCAATTGTGATTTAAAAAAATGTTAAGAAAGAGAGAGAGTGAATAGGAAAGAGGGAAGTCAGTGGATCCTGAGGAAGGTGGAATAGGTGGGGAGAGCAGAATAAAGAGAGAGTGGTGAAGAAGGTCATACAAAAGCCAGCTTGAACAAGTGAGTCTTCAGCTGCTTTTTAAAGGAGACCACCAAGTCCACTGATCTCAGGCTCAGGGGGAGAGAATTCCAGAGTCTGGGGGCCACAGCAGCAAATGATCTGTCACCTTTGGTCTTTAGCCTGGTGTGCTGCACAACCAGTAGGCTTTGATCACTGGACCTCAGGGACCTGCTGGGGGTGTAGGGACTAAGAAGATCACTAATGTAAGATGGTGCTTGTCCATGTAAGGCCCTATAGACCAGAACCAGGATCTTGAAATGAACCCTGAAGTTGACTGGCAGCCAGTGAAGCTGGAGGAGAAGCGGGGTGATGTGGGTGTGTTTGGAGGACCTGGTCAGAAGCCGAGCACAGGCATTCTGAACCACCTGTAGACGGTTCAGGGAGGTTCTGCTCAGACACGTGAAAAGAGAGTTAGAGTAGTCTAAGCGTGAGGAGATGAAGGAGTGGAGAACTGTCTCAAGTTCAGAGCGGGACAGAATGGGACTCAGCAATGTTCCTGAGATGGAAGAAGGAAGAGCGAACAAGAGAACTGACATGAGAATCCAGGGTGAGAGCTGGGTCAAAGGTCACGCCAAGATTCCTGACGGAAGGTTTGGTGCGAGAAGCAAGCTGACCAAGAGAGGGAGACACCATAGAGTTTTCTGCGTGTATTTTCCCTCGTGCACGTGCTCGGAGATTTCCATGTTCCTGAGAAGTGTGTGGGAACAAAACCCACCAGTGTGGGACCCAGACCGGACCGGGCCAGATGTGGAAGGGGCATAATGAAGGGGTGTCCAATCCTGGTCCCGAAGGGCTAGTTTAGGTACCTAATCTGCTCTGGATGCCAGATCGGCTTGGGGTCCTGCGCGTGTCCATGATGTCATACTATGGCATATCCACCTGACCAAAATATATTGATTCTCTTTATCAATATTTTTCCATATGTAGGTTTTAGAAAGAGTTTAGCAGTTTTGTTAATTGTTTCTTACCACCTTAATGTTTTTTTATAACTAATTTGTTAACAAAACCATGACGATATGGTGTTTTATTAAGAATGTGAAACCACATTAAACCAACATCTGACTGCAAAAAAGCACGACACTTCATATATATGACATCTTTAAGTGTATTTGCATAATTAGCAGGCATTTCCATTTGTATAAACGTGGAATTTTTCTGTATATTTCATTAGTTTTTATGTAAATAAATACATTCATTAATTCAAAATGTTTTTTTCTTTTTGTTCAATAAAGTTATTTTTATTTTGCCCAATTTCATCAAAATCAGAGTTGCTGAGAGTCCATTTATCATTTGTTGTATTTCCTTTTAATTTGCTTTGCCTTTGGCAATGTAAAATAATTTTCTCCAAAAAAATTTGTTTTTTTGAGACTAAAGGACTACAACCGCAAATTTGTCAAGACCAATCAAAATCTTCAATGTCAATGTGCTAACGAAACTTTTACGAACGTGGTACCGTAAGTTCCGTAAGTCCTACGTTCAGCCAACCATCTAGTGATGTCATCAGCAGACGCTGAGCGGACTCTGAGCCAATTTGGAACTTAAGCAGATCCGGTACCTACACTGGTATCCAGCACATTTTAATGGTTTCTCTGCTTCAACATGCTTGATTCAGTGGTTGACACACCTGTGCTTCTGGTCATCAAACTCTGCAGAAGCCTGTCAATCACCTGCTGATTGAAATTAGGTGTGCTGAAATGGGATTAAAACTAAAACCCTGCTAGATTTGGACTTGGCACACCTGCCTTTATTAAGACCGTCTTTAAATTGACATTTATATAAAATAATGCCATCAATTTGCTGCAATGCTGTAGTGGCATCAGGGAGCCTTAGGTCGTTAAGTGGTCAGACCGTGGCGGTAATGTGGCACAATCGTCTCCTTTTTATGAAAGATTAGGTGATAGCGGCATAAAGGGGGTATGGTCTCTGCGCTGCCGTGGACTTCCGCTTATCTTGGACATAACTTAATTTTTGTTAAGATTGAATCCACAAATTGTTTTTAGCAAGCTGCTCCTAAAGGTGTCTGTCGTACTTGTGCAGTTTCTGGTGATCTGAGTTCCAGCTCTAACAGAGAGAAGCCCAGGAGCGCTGCAGTGCTCCAATTTGCAGTCTCAGCTGATTTTGTTCAAAAAGCAAAAGATACGGCCCGTGTTTTTCAATACAGTTTCCTGCCATAGCTTGGCGTTAACTCCCCGCGTCATCATGACATCTCGCTGTGTTGCACCAAGGCACATTCGCCATTTATGAACCAGACAATATTACAACCAAGCAAGGTGGATCAAATGCTACAAAATTTGTGCAATGCCATGCCAGTATGGCGCGATTATACGACACACCATTGCGTTAATATTATGCTGATTTGACAACACAGTGTGTCTTGTAAAAAGGGCTAAAGAGACAAAGAATAGGCTGCAGTTTGAGGCAAAACACTCTGGAGAGACCAGTGACTATTCCCTAGCTGATCAGTTAAGCCTAATTTATACTTCTCCTCCAGCTCCACGAGGGAAAGACACGGATGGAGACATTTTGCCTTCATAACTTCGTCTCCTGGGGAGTGTTGCAAAGCAATTCCCCGCCAGGACAGCAGAGGGCGTAGCGCTGTTCTGTGGTATCCTGTCATGTATCCGGTCCAAGATAGTGTGTTTATACTGTGGGTTGGTTTTTTTGTATTTAAGAGACTTTTTAACATGGACAAATTTGTCCCTCATTCTCCTCCACCTCTTCAAACACTCGCCACCTCTAAACACAGGTTTCTCATTGTGTCCACGAATAAAATTCTTGCTTGCTTTTCTCTCCTCCACTCACGGGGGAATAAAACGTTCATATTTTAGAGTTTTTCCACGAGGTATTCTTCAAGCTGCTCCATGTCTGCCGCTAGATATCCTCTGCTCTCTTTGTTTTTGAAGACGCAATGGAGGCGGTGCAGACGACAGCGGTGTCCTGACCAATCACAAGCTTGCGTTCTCTGTCTCGATGGACGAATGTTTAGAAAAGAGAGCTCGACTCCGTCCGTCCTTGCAAGGGCTCTCCGGCAGACTCGCAAGGACGGATGCGTGCGTCCGTCCCAACGCAGAGGTATAATTTAGGCTTAACTGACAATCTTTGACGCTGGGTTTTTGGTTTGGCTCCAGCATAGTCCTGGTGGGTTAATTATGTTTACATCTGGGTAATCTGCGTTTTCTGTTCTCAGCTGCTCCCCGGCAGTCAAGCTTCGTGCAGAGCCGACCCAACACACCCATTACATTACTTCAGCCGGCCAACTTACTAGAGGGAGCCTATGATTGGTAGAAATCAGCCAGTGGAGTCTTCCCGCATTCGCAGTTTATCAGTCTGAATGCGGTGGAGTAAACATCTTTGACTGCAGCTCGGAAACTGCTCCAGCCACAGCAGCGAGAAGACAGACTGCTGTGAGAAGCACACAGCAGTCTCAGTAAGACAGTAGGAAGCTGTGTGCTTCATATCAGTATCCAAAAGCAACAACACTCATAGCCACTTTTACTAATTTAAGGAGAACACCACGAACTTCTCCGTGCATTTTTTTGCCCGTGCCATTGCAGCCAATAGTGGAGCCTTGGGTATTATAGTGGGACACGTTCGATGTCCAAATGATTGTGGTGAAATGACTTGATTTCTGTTTGGGATTATTAAAGCATTTTTGTGACTGGTTATTTATAATTTTTTATAATCATTCGTAAATTAGTAAATAACTTACACAAAGCCCTCAAGTAGGGTTGGGAAAGTTGGTTTTAAATATGAACTAGTTTAAAGTTCAGCTCACACATTTAAAAAAAGGAATGAGTTCGGCTCATTTTCATAATTCCATTTTTTTTAAGTTCACAGTTCCAAAAATGTTTGAATCGCTTTTTTTTTAAATAAATAAATAAACAAACAGGTAAGAACCATGCTGAGGTAGGAAAAAAGCATGTGCCTCAAAGTTCAAAACATTTAATTGTCTTTTAATTAAGTCTCTTCAAAAATTCCTGAGCTCACACTCTGAGCAAGTTTTGCAGTCGGTAAACAAAACTGTGAGCAAGGTTAAAAAAAACAACCTTTTCTGTGTTTTAAAAATGACCAAAAATGCCATTAAAAACCAGACACAGCAAGAACATACCAAAGAATTCTCTTCAAATTTTGTGAATAAATTTTTTGAATTCTTTGCCCAAAGAAAAAAGTTATAGAACTACAATCAGCCCAAATGATTTGAAAACACCTGTGCGACTGACTAGTATTTCCCGATTTAATGTTTCTGTCGTATTGTGTCGTATTCCGTTTTTATTCGATACTTGGAATTTCTAACTTCCGGTAATTTCAACAGAACGGCGTCTGCAGAAGGATGTCTATGCACAATGATAAAGGTCAGTATTGTCAAAACATCCTTGAGTGGAGCCAGTCGTTTCATCCACACTACGAGGCTTTTCAGAGGACTCCAAAGCGCTTTACGCTAGTCAATCATCCATTCACACACTGGTCATGATAAACTACATTGTGACCACATTTACCCTGGGACACAGTGACAGAGGTGAGGCTGTCAAGCACAGGCACCACCGGTCCCTCTAAGCACCACCAGTAGGCAAGGAAAATTAAGTATCTTGCCCAAGGACACAACTGACACAAGAGTGCGAGAGCCTGGGTCCAAACTTGCAACCCACCAGTTACAGGGAAATCTTAACCCCTGAGCCACCTCAGTAGCTGAGTCCAGTTCCACCAGCCACACCCAGACATGAAGGTGTAATACGTGTAGGTGTAATAAATCATTTCAACAGAACCTGTCTACCATGAAATACACAAAAAAAATCTAACGGCAACACATCAGGCATGGTGTTAAAAAAGTTTAGATCTAAATTCATTCAGGACTAATATGGAGGTCAAAGGTCATGACTACAATGAAAAACCGTTCCAAGTCCCAAACCTTTTTGGACAACAACAAAATAAAACCTGTCTTATGTTAACTGAAGGCATCTTGAGCTGAAAGACATCTGGGTAAATATTCTTAGGACTGATGAGATCAAAGCAGATGTTTCTAGAAGGTGGGCGTCCCATTCCATCTAGAGTAAAAGCATTGCACCTACAGTGCTTTGCCACTCACATTGACTGTTAGGTTAGCGCCTTAGCACCTATAATTGCTAATTATGAAGCTTTTTGCTACAATTTTGCCTCATCTGTGTTGAATAAATAATTGTATGGAATATTCTCTAGGGGTGTTTTCACAATGAACCTGACACAAACCTCAAAATGATGGTGTCACTGATAGAAAATTGAGCTTTTAATTGAATAGATTGTATGGCTAATTTGAGCAGTAGTTTGATGTGTGTGTTATCACTGACCACAGTTCAGTAGTTTCAGTAAAAAAAACACAAACAACAGTAATACTTATTTAATTTTATTATACAGTGTCGCACATGAGCCTTCTGTACAAGATCAGTAGAAATGAAAAAGTATATTTCATGAACAATACTTGGGAGCACCAATTGTAAAGTCTTACATTGAAAAATAATCTGAATTTAGTCACATTTATTTAAAAAATTACAGTGCTATGGATAAATTTTTCAATGCAAATAATAGTCAATGAGAAATAAAAAAATTCATGTAAATGTTGAAATTTAAATATTGCTGTTTACACTTATATATAACTAATGTCCAGATTTAGTGAAAAATAAGTTTGGTGAGGAGATATCCAGGATAAACCCGGACTGGAAATCTGAGCGATCTCACATCAGAGGGATCAGAGGTCTGACCGCTGTAATTTTAGTAGCCTGAATTCATTTTGTGGCAGGCTGTGTTTGCATGTTAGCTAAATATTTAGTTTCAAACTTCCCATTTGTTTTTTTAAATTTCAACATTTAGAAATTTTTTTATATTTAGTTCTGATGTTTGATATTTATATTTAAGGTTCTAGAGTTACTTCCAAATACCTAAATTTAACTAATTATCTAGTTTTCATTCCAAAATCTTAATGTTATTAAAGTTAAATGTGGTAGGGTAGATGTTAACTTTTGAATGTATTTTACAATCAGCACCCCAAACAATACAGCATCTTAACAAAATATAAAAATCTATAACAGTGAATATCCAGTTTAAAATTAAGACATTTTCAAGTTTATTAAATAAAATAAAAAAACTGGTGGCCACAGTTCAAAGCTATTTGACTACTACTTCAGACAAGGGTATAATTGGTAGATTAGTCATCATTTCATACCAAATGTAAAAGCAGATGTGGTCCACCTGAGGTCACAGTTTGTTCCGGCGACCAGGAGCCTTTCAGTGATAGTGTTCAGGTTCGGTGCCGCTGAGTTTACAGGTAACAAGTAACCAGTGTGTTTAATAAATTATTGAAAGGTTTGATCAATTCATTATTCTGGTAACAATTGTGCAAAGTGCAAACCCAGTTTTCAGCTTCCTATAACAAATCAGCTAATTATTATTTCAATTCAGATTCCTGCAGCTGTATCGCTACAAACACCTCATCCTGGTGATGTTCTAAACCAGTTAACGTCAGGAACCAGATTTGTAATCCTTTACAAGGTAACTGAAACTTAATCAAAGTAATCAGTAAAAGTTTAAAGTTTTATTAATTAAAAAAAACAGATTACCCGTTCTAACCCTGCAGGCGCAGCTTCTGACCAGAGCTTGAGGCGTAGGCAACAAACTCCGGTGGTTTTTGCTGGTTGGTGTTTGTGTTGTGAGGCTTCTCCCATTTCCTCCTCACAGCTGATGGACGATGTAGTGGGACAGGCTCATTCTGATGAGGAGTTGAGTAAAAGAAAGTCACCTGAAGCCTGATGTTAGCTTGTAGCCCCAGGGTGAGTCTCAGTAGGTTTGTGTCTGATGTGAGATATTTCGAGACATCCCAGACCAGAGCCACATCACAGTTCTGCTCAGTTTCACAGTCCTTCAAAATAAAGTCACAGTTCTGAAAAAGAAGAGCTGTCAGCTCGAGTCACCACGTTTAGGTCTGGTGATCAGATGAACATAAACAGTTTTACAGAAAACATTAGTATCTGCTGAACTACACAGCTGACTAATCAATCAGTTAAATGGTGAATCGTTCCAATAGAAGATTTCCTGTTAAGACAGGTGGCTAGAAGCTCTCTGGATGGTTCTGGACTCCTCACACGACTGATGTCGCTCATCGAGTGCAGCTCACAGAAGAACTGACAAGAACCGGTTCTGTTTGTGCCTCATCAGATTTATCAGTAATGAAGTGAGCGTGGAAATGTGCCCATTTCTACAGTCATCGGCCCACTATGCAACCGAATGCTGGGTAACTTTTAATAACGTAAAGGTAGTTCTTGTTCTCACCCAAAACATGGTGAACGATACACCCATGTATTTCAGCGACATGAGTGGATAGTAAAACAGTCACACCTGCTGGACATATTAGCATCCATTAGCATATTTAAATTGAGGAGTTTGGTGATCCCTCATGTGGCCCAGTCATATTTTGATCAGGATGAACAGGAAATGTGCTTGGATCCATGAGGACACACTTTGATGCATCTGGATTTGTTTGTGCAAACATGGGTATCTTATTTTGAGCGTATGCCATCTTTTAGTAGAAAATCTGTTCAGGCGTTTGTATAAAAGCAAGGAGCAGAGCAGCACTGTGACTGGTCAGTCGGTCAAAAGTTAATAATGTCATCCTCGTCTTCCCTGACTTCCTCCTGTGTTGTGTTCTCTGCCTCCCCCCTTCCTCTCCATGTCTCCTCCTCCTCAGTGGTTCCACAAGGACCAACAATGTACCTGTAGTCCCCACCGATCGCCAATGCAGCCCTGGAACCCGTCATCAGCCAGTCCTTCTCCTCATCCTCTGCCTGTCGTTGCCAGGGAACGCTCCAGCTGGAGGCTTCAGCTGTGGTTTCAGCTTCGAATGACCAGGCTGGAGCTTTAGGCCCAGCAGCTTCTCCTCCTCTGTCCAGCTCTCCTTCATCTCCTTCCAGGTTGACGTAGAGTAGAGGTTGCTTTGGAGGACAGGTGTGCGACAGGCCAAGATGCAGCGCTTCTAGTTGGACAACCAGCTGCTGGAAACTGGGTCGACACTTTGGGACTGGACTCCAGCAACCATGCATGAGTTCATAGCTGAGAAACAAATGAAATAGGATTTAGATTTCCATGCATCACTGGCACGTTCAGCATGAGTCAGTTAGGATGAACATAGGTCAGTGGCATACAATCTGGGCCAACACATGTAAGCACAGCTCAAGACACGGTCTAAACACGGAAATGTAATAGATTGTTTGATAGATGATAGTGATGTGACAATATTAGAGTTATGACTACAGTCAGTCTAAAGTCTAGGTCTGGGATCATCTATTGTGTTGCTTAATGCTTCTTCTACGTGAAATATATAAAAATTACAAACAGTACAAGTCAAAAGGGTAAATATGAGTCGACACCAGTCAGAACAAGTCCATATGGGGGTAAAATGACCTTTGGTCCTTCCCAGACTGATAGGCAGTTATCAAATAAGTTCAATGATAAGGTGTGTTAACACACACCTTTATGCTCCAGAGCAACAAACAGGATGAACTCCTAGCAGCTGATGATGATTTAATAAATCTGATCAGCAACGCCAGGCTGAGGAGGTCATTTACTTGATGTTAAAAATAATGAAGATTCATGAGTTCTAGATGTGTAGAAACTAGGGATGTGTATTAGTGAAATTCTGGCGATGCGATACATATCACGATACGGGGAAACAATACGATATATTGCGGTTCATTCAGTCAGACATTATTAGCACATTTTTTAGACTGAATTTATTGTAGGAAAATTCAATAATGTAACATGTTTAACATGAGGTACCTGAACCAGAATAGAGGGATTTACATTTAAACGGTGGAAACAAATCCCATTGTACACTGCTGCGAACTAGCAGTCGGCATTTGAATTGCACCAAAAGAAAAGAAAATACACAAATGTTTGCGTGTGAATTCTTCCAAAAAAAATTGATACACGACTTTTGAATATCAATATATTGCAAGAAAAAACATCTTGATATAATGCCATATCAATATTTTCTTACATCCCTAGTAGAAACCTTTGATGTGACTGCAAGCTCAGAGACGAGAGTCATCTCAGATTTTTCTCTGTATGAACATTTGTAAAAGACTCACATGTCATCTCTACAATCTGCAGGTTTCTTCAGGCGCTCTCCCTTAATCAGAAACTCGTAGATCTCAGAGTTCTCCACACCAGGATAGGGAGTCTGACCACGAGTCATGATCTCCCACATTGTGACACCAAACGCCCACTAAGACACACAAACACAGGAAATCCACACGGAAACATTCTGTAACCCATTTTTATCTCTAAGTCGAATGCACCGTGTGTGTGTGTGTGTGTGTGTGTGTGTGTGTGTACCACATCGCTCTGAGCAGTGTAGATGTTGTCGGCCAAACTCTCCAGAGCAATCCACTTGACTGGCAGTTTAGAGACAGAGCCTTGACGGTAATAATCTCCACTGTAGATCTTCTTAGAGAGACCGAAGTCCGCCACACACACTGACATGTTTTCATTTAACCTGAAACAGACATATGCACCCAGGTGCAGGCGCGCGCGCACACACACACACACACACACACACACACACACACACACACACACGCAGTGAGCTAACTGCATGGGAGCTATTAGTGTCAGTGCTAATGCTATCAGAGCTAATGGGGAAACCAACATGCAGTTTCTGGCAGCCAAGTCTCGGTGGATGATGTTTTTGCTGCTCAGATACTCCATTCCACGAGCAATGTCAAACATGAACTGGACCAGGGTCTTTAGAGAGAGGTCCTGGAAGGGAGACGGCATTTCTCATTAGATTATTGGTCCTCAGCTCTGAGGCTGAAGCTCTATCTGGATCTTACAAAGGGCTGCTCTCCCAGACGAGACAGCAGCAGGAAGGTATGCAAATCTCCATGTTTCATAAACGGCAGAACGACCATCGGGATGGGCAGCCTTTGGCCAGGACGCTTGTGAAGACTCACTCCTATTGGAAAGGAAAATGAGTGAAGAAGGACTCTTCTCATGTTTAGTTTTTGTGTTTATGTGTATTTGTTACCAATTAGCTTTATGACATTGGGATGGTTGAAGTCCTTCATGTACGCTGCCTCCTTCAAACACTGTTCAATATCACCTGACGATGTGATGTCAGCTGGACAAGAACATTTAGCATGTTAAAATACTGCCTTAAGATAAAGTATCCTAACAACTTAAAAGTGGGGTGAAAAGATCCCCTATCTAAGGTCTCAGAGTGTTTTTCATGGTAAGAAAATGAAAGTCTGATTATGTATCAGTGTTCCTTTCTGGGTTTCCTCTGCAGTTGATAAATGATCCATGTTTAAAGAGGTTCACATAATCATACCATCAAAGGGACTCTCTTTCACTAAAAAAACAATCAAGGCAGGTCCCAGAATCAGTGCTGAAATGGCTCTTAAATGGTTCTTTCACAGAACCCATTGCTTTGCCGCTGACGTGAGGCTTTGTTGGGTCTTCACGTCATCCAAAGGATTGCAATACAACTGTAAAAGCCCACATGTGGACAAGAGGGTTCATCATACTCGCTTTTGTGCATTAGAAAGGATGTGTACATGTTCTTATGCATTACGTTTTTGGTACATCATCAGCAGATTCAGAGATCAGCAACTACCGTATTTTCCAGACTATAAGTCGCTACTTTTTCCCACGCTTTGAGCCACGCGGCTTATAATGAGGTGCGGCTTTAGTCAACCAGAAAGGATGGATGCTGGAAAGTCTAATGAAGGAATGGTTAAAGGAGCGCTACGGAAAGTGCCCAGGAGGATTTTTTTCACAGTAAAACGGCGCTGCTTGTTTTCCCAGCTTCACCCCGGGATGATGACAGCAACACGGAGAGCGACACTGACATCGCCACAGAAAAGGTATGTGACGAAGCTCTTCTGAGGCTGTTCAACTCCAACACTGAAGAAGAGGACTTCAGTGGTTTCAGTGCGCAGGAGGACGATGAATAATCTAATCAATAACTTTTCTGTTTTGTTTGATACTGATCAGTTCAGTTACGTTCAGTTGAACTACGCTTTCAATTCAGTAGATATCTGCGGCTTTTAGCACGGCGCGGCTTATATTGAGGTGCGCTCTATAGTCCGGAAATTATGGTACATTTGCAGAGAAAGGTAAATATGAAACTTTGTTGAATAATGATTTAGCTTTGTAATCCTGACCCTTTACCTTAGTTGAGTTGTCATGCAGGTGGGGGAGAAGACAATTCTTCGCAAGCTCCGGCTAGGTGCTAAGGTTAAGCACTGGTTTGGAATCAAGAAATGAGTGTGCTTTCGAGGCGGAAAGCCAGAGAACCTGTGCTTGGTCAGGCTCTGGCCCTAAGGCAGAACTGAAACCTGCTTGGTAGAAAAGATGCATCAGACACCTTGAGCCAAAGATTTCTTAGCCCCTGATTAATTTTGTATCACATTTGTCTGTTTGCAAAATATGTAGTTAAAACTACCACATTTATATACAGATGTCATCAATCAGATCAAACGCTATGTATTTAGATTTGACTCAAGGAGTTTATTTTCAACATCATTATTTTAGGCCAGATGTGGTTAAAGGTGCATTATGTAAGAATGAAGTAAGAATGACACTCTGTGGTCAAACTTGGGTACTGCAGCCCATTTTCTAAACACACAAGTGACTCTCTCACTGCCATTTTTTGAGTTTCATGATTGTTGCCAGCTATAGATCAGCACCAGAAGTTATATGTCGTATAGCTCCGCCCTTTAAGCTAATGCCTATTGGATTAATTTCAATTACCTTATCCAATCGTGAAGAGCTTTCTGCTCCATCATACATCAGTGACCTGATTGTTTCATATGTTCCTTTTTTTGTGTGTGTGTGTGTGTCCTGTCTGGCTGTGAAGCAAACAGAATTAATATCTGAATGCTGGTAACAAGCCTTACAGATTTACTCTCAGGTGGAGCATCAAAGCGTCTGCTTTTAATGTCATGCCTGATACTTAAAACTTTATTGTTATTGTTTTTCAATGCTTTGTAATTACGACCAGACATGGAGACAGAGGTGAAAGAGAAAGGAAGAGACAAAAGGTGGGGGGAAGAGGGGGCGGGGGGGGGGGGGGGGGGGGGGCACAAAAATAAACTAATGAACAAGAGTCTGCTTCTAGACCTGCAGAAAGAGAGAAGAAAAAAATACAAAAAAATGGGACACAATAACAATACAACAAGATCCAATTATCACTGCGTCAACTTGATGAAGAAATATATAATCAGCATTGTTCAACTGAACAATCACACGATAATAAATCACAGTGCATTAAGTGCCCACTATAGCCTTAAGACGTGTTGAACGTAGGGGCTGCAACAAATGATTATTTGGATAATCGATGAATCGGATGGGGTCTCGACACGATTAATCGGATTACATGGGGAAATGTTTAAAAAATGCTAGGGAAACGATTTTTCTCTCCTTCCTTCACTTTATTAAAGACAACGTTATTAGAAAATAGTTCAATAGCAGAAAAACAACATGCTATCACCTAAAATGTCTTACAGCTGCTTTTTGTGATGACTGCTGCTTGTTGAGGTGTGCATGATTTGCTTGACAATAATAAGCTGCTCAGTGTTTGTTGTTTTGCCCTGGAGATCATAAAGAATAAAGTCAGCCTATTATGACACAACATGAACTTTTAGCATAGCAAGTAAGAAAGTGCTGACTCCACCCAGCCCCTTCCATGTGTACCATGCGGTTCGCCAGACAACACCTCTTTCTGCCTCATTTTCCAAAAACTGAAAATCCAGAAATGAAGCCTTCAGAATACTTAAGAAGGGGGTGGGCAAGGGAGGATAAGGTGTATAGACAGAGACCCTAAGCTACACCTATCTGTGACCTAAAATGCTTGGTCCAAGTTATTCAATTCAATTCAAAAATACTTTATTAATCCCAGAGGGAAATTGACTGATTAAAATAAACAGCTTCAGGCAATTCTCATCTGTCTTGTTTGATCTCATCTGTAGACATTTATTATAATTGGGGGTGTCAAACGACTAATTTTTAAATGTAATTAAACATAGGCTGTGAATTAATGAAGATTAATCACTATTTCCAAAAATGACTGAAAAAATACCAAATAAAACAAAAAAATAAATAAATGGATGCCGCCCTCCTTGTGATGATGCCTTGGGAAATCGCCATAAAGTCACATCAAGAAATGCTGCTGATCATTCCAATGATCCCAAATTCCATTTCCAAAACATCACCAAACAACTTAACATTTTAAAAGGACTCACATTAGGCCACATGAAAGCAACTGAACCCAAAAATACATTAACCAGTATATAACTGCACTCTCACACAACACGCCTGCAGCAACAGTTAGGACACCCCCCTCCCTCACCCCCTCCCTTTTAAAAGTGTTTTAGCTTCCGAAGACATTGTGGTTGTAAAGCCACATGTTAGTAGTCTGGCCCTGGTGTGATCAACCAGTTTCTGCAGGAATGTGATGGCGGAACCGGTTTGCAGCAGCACAAGTCTACGGGAAGACACCCCCCACCCCCAACCCCGTTTATCTAATAAGCGTCGCACTTACGATTTTGTAGACTTTTTTTTTTATTAGCTTAGCGCATGTCTAGCCTGTGTAATAATCTGGGGCTTGTGTGAATCACTTTTGAAAAGTTTTTAACTTACCCGGACACCGAGCTCTCTCCCTCCTCGCTGATGATTCTGACATGCTTGCGTTTAAGATGCTGCATCATCACCGTAGTACTCCCGTGCCATGCTAAGTCTGACCTACAAACGTTGCAGGTAACGAATGTCTTCGCCTGATTTAACTGAAAATGCTCCCAAACTTCAGATGTTTTTACTTTTTTGGGTCTCGCTGCTCAGGCGCGTTGCAAGCTTTTCAAAAGTGTGGGAGATGTTTTCTGTGCCTAAAATAATTTCATGTTATTCATCTTGTTAGTTTAATTTCCATAATAGCGGAGCAGGTGGGAATTTTAGACGTGTCACGCATGTCTCCGTTTTAAACATGTTTAAACTGTTCAGAATACAAATCCAGGCTCTGTCTCGTTAGATTAGTGCAACTAAAGTTTGTACTGAATGAAACTTTACATTAAACCATGTTGAAAAGAAATGGATCCGATGAAATCGTTTCCCCCTCATTTACAGTCAGTACAGTGCAGTGTGCATGGCTCTGGGGTTAATCAAGTTTAGTTGTTTCTCCTTGCAACAATCTTCACAAGAAGGCAAAACAGTTAAATGGCAGGTTACAGATATTTCCATTTGACTGTTTCTTTTGACGGATAAACTCAAGGATGTTGGTTGTTTTGAAAGAATTACCCCGACGCACACTGATGCGCACACAGATGAGCTGACATTTTAATCGTTACGCACATCGCGGAGGTAACTAAATCAATCAAGAAATGATTCCCATCAGAACATCAGAGCTTTATACTGGACACTGTGTTCAGCGTGGATCGGAGCGCACACGGTGGACAGTGGGCTGAAGATCTGTAGAGGGGTTTGCAGTGCAGAACCACAGCGCATGCGATAAGATTTCCTCCCACTGAAGCAGTCTGGAAAGCCGGTCTCTCTGAGGGATGTGTCACTCGGAAAAATGTTCTCTGGTTATGAAACTTTGGGTGAACAGTGCTTGTTCCCGTCTCTAATATGGAGACGCATGATGCATCCAGTCGCCTCTTCAGCTCAGAAAGCACCTCTAGAGACATTTGATCACGCACAAAGTTTATTTGGAGCAGAAGCAGTCGGGCCACGGCAGGTGGAATGTTCCTAGCCTACATGAAGTGAAACTGTTTAATTGTAACATTAATATGTTACTGGACACGCTGGTCTGGTTGGTTAGACCAGTGTTTAAAGTGGAAAACACACACACACACACACACACACCAATTAAAATAATGCTGATAGCATGGACTAGAAGACAGGTGATGGTTTACGTATTTAAATGATGATCAGGCTGCTGTAAAATGTAATCTCCATCCACATCCAGACACAATTATCCTCTATTTTTTCTCTATTTGCTCTGCTCTTGTCTGGGCTGACGTAGCTGACGGTGCGAGCGGCGCGCCTAACTAGCGGCTGATGCACATTTTACGCATTTGGAGAGGTGGGCTGGATGCTTTGCTTTTACTGGAAGATGGTCCACTTAACGCACGGGTGTAGACTACATTATAATGACAAATGAATGAAAATTAAACTGGGAGTTTTTACTTCATATTTTAGAAATTAAAATGACGGGGGAACACATTTATGACGTCTTTTTAAACTAAATTTTCTAGCGCGACCTGCCTGCTTCACTTAAGTCACTGCTTATTAAGGTCTGTCCAAAATTACCGTGGCCCACCCAAAAATGAAAACCTAGCGCCGCGCCTGTTATAAACCTCTGCAAATTGTTGTTCTTCACGTTATCAAACTCAAGAGTTTGTACAGCTAATGTCAAGATGTAAAATTATGAATTCAGTCGAGCTCTTCCATCCCTCCCTCTCCTGCTCTCCTGGAAACCCGACATCGGCTGTCAGAAGCGGGAGGTGAAGAAGGAGATGAGGCAAACAGAGGGAGTGCGACGTAAAGAAACCAGACTGGTGTGGAGGTGAGCAAAACAGCTGGAAAAGTGTGGGTGTTGAACGATCTCAATAAGAAAAGTGTGGGTGTTGAATCCCACACATCCCCCACGGGTGTGACGCTCAATCCTCTCCTGCCTTTTCATTTTCTGCATCTTTGTTATACTGAGTGAGAAATAGGTAAATAAAAGGTTGATTTTGACATGGATCATAATATGACTGAGGAAATGTTTTTTTCTTTTGGGGTGGGGGGGTGGGGGGGTGTAATATCTGCTAAAATATTAAGATAAAATATGTGTAAGCCCTTTCTCTGTAGGTGCATACCCGGTGTATTTTCACCACAACAAGCTGAATGCTGGACAATGACCAAACAGGCGGGAAGCAAATCGATTGGTTGAAAGCCGGTTGTGTCAGAGCAGCAGGAGAGGGAGGGAGGGAAGAGCCCCTGGAAGCCCTTGGACTCTTCCCTCCCTCCCTCTCCTGCTGCTGCTTGAAACCGAAACCCGAGGCAAACAGACTGCAACGTAGAGACCAGACCAGACTCGGTTCCATGTTTGAAATGCGTTTCCCTACTGCTCTGCACGGAAGCAGCTAAATAACGTTTAGCGCTCATAACAAGCAGAATATCAGCGCTTTGCTCATAAAACAGAAGACCTGCAGGCCTCTGTGAGTTAAAACATCCTGATACTGTTCAGTTGTAAACATTGTGCTCCATCCCTGTGTTTGAACTCAGAAGATGCTTCTTGATGCCACAGATATGTGATGGTTTAGCTCGTTTCTTTATTTTACTCCAGAATAAGAGATTCAATTATTACTAAAGCAGTTCAGTGTAGTTAAATTAGTCATGATGTGTGTGTGTGTGTGTGTGTGCGTGCGTGTGTGTGTGTGTTACACATATAGGACTGCATGGTTTCATCAAATCCATGCATCCTATATCTTGGCTGAAGTAACGGTTCAGGAAAATAACTTATATTTCATAAATAATGACGTCTCTGCAGTGTTTATGATAATATTTTATCTTATCTTTGGTCTGGGAGGTGTAACTTATCATGATACAAGCCTTTTAAAACATGTTAAAGTGTTACAAGAGGAGATAAATGCATGAATTTAAAGTTCATGTTTGGAGACCAACCTTCACAGTTTGGAGGCTCACGCTGGTGAGGAGACACCGTTAGTTCTAGTAACACCTGGGCTCCCAAGGCCTGTTTTGACAGGATGGATGTTACGGGACCCTTAAGGATTCCAGTTGGATGATTGGAGGATTATTTAGGAGGATTGGAATGAACAAACTGATTTCAGTGGTGAAGGGTTAAATGAGTGAGTGAACCCACTACCAAGGATGAACTCTGCCAACTTTAAAAATCAGCTGCTCAAAATAAGCATGAAGGTCAGAGAGGAGCTCTAGGATGGACATGGATAAAGGAACTGTAATGTAGAGGTAAAGTAGGGCAGGGCCAACGTTAGCAGCTGTCATACGGTCCATCTGAAATGTTTGACTTTCATTTAGCTTGTTATGTGACAGGTTAGAGCACAGACTCATGTTAAAGTTTTTCATGAAAATATTGAGATACCTCACACACTGATGGCATCTAAAAATGAACTTTTCTTTTGTCAAAATAAATAATAATTTTAATCCCAATTGAAGCATACAAGCCTAGAAAACCTCGTCCAATCAATGTGCACGTCCTGTTCTCAGACTGGATAGAAATCCCTCCATCAAACTGTGTGCGTGTGCGTGTGTGTGAGTGTGTGTGTGTGTGTGTGTGTGTGTGCGCGCCGAGCGTGTTGTGAAATGGTGTTGTGATTTTGCACTGATGTAGCCATCTTTATGCCGTCAAAAATGTAACTAAGTAAGTTTTACTTTGAGTACATTTTATTTACGATACTTTTTACTTTTACTTGAGTAAAAATTTAGCCAAGTACTTGTACTTGAGTAAAAAATTATCAAAGTATTGGTACTCGTAATTAACTCATTCACTGCCAGCTGTTTCCTGATCACTAAAGGCCTTCGCTGCCAGCGTTTCTCACCGTTTTTACTGTTTTTTTAAGAGTCACAGAACGTTGCCCGCTAGCATGATGTCAATGCCAAAACAACCTAAACAAAGAGGAGACTCACCTCTTACATCAGGAAGAAGCCGTGTGTTTCGAGCGTTATCCGTTCTTTCATAATCCGTTGTCGAATTGTGATCGGCAGACGCTTCTCCGGTTCGCGCCTCACTTTTTTTTACAGGAACGGCCCAAAACGATCTCCAAACACATGGATGGTCTGCTTCCTGATCATGTGATCTGTGACGTATGCGGATGAAGATCGGCTTCAGGGCTGAGATGTTTGTTCTCTCAGCGCGGTGGCTCGTTCCGATGCTCAAACAGTAAAAAAATGCAAATGACGACTTTAGTCGTCATTGGCAGTGAATGAGTTAAGTAGGAAATTTTAGTAATCTTTCCACCTCTGCTTTTTAGGGAGTGTGTTATGAAATCACTGTGCTTCCCTTTGGTCTCTCTCGAAGTCCGAGGGTATTTGTCAGGTGCATGAAGGTGGCGATCGCCCCACTGAGAGAGAGGGGCATTCGACTGGCCACTTATTTGGAGGACTGGCTCCTGCTGGCACGGTCCAGGGAGGAGGCCACGTCACATGCTGATCGTGATCCATCACTTGTGTGGTCTGGGTTTCAGAATAAACAGATTTTCAGTGCTGGGTGGCTGTTCTGGGACTTTCTCCAGTGCGCCACAGAGCGCACTGGGTGATGCTTTCCGCAGCGTGCATCATGGCGCTTCGCTGCTGGCATCCTCCCTCACTCTTGACACAGGGGGTGCCTTTGGGCATTGTTCTCGTATGAAAAGTAGTCACAACAGATGCGAGCCTGTCAGGTTAGGGGCCTCCTGTGAGGGGTGTGTGGAGCAGAGAGCTCTGGGGAACACTGGCCTGCACTCAGTTTGCACCAAGTGATTAGAGGGCATCGCAGAAGCCCCACCCTGCCTTTGTGCCTGAGGTAGTGGGCTCCTTTTCTCCTATTCTCCTCACAGCATTCTACCGCCACCTTCTCCTGAGGAGTGGTTGCAAAAACTGTGTCCAGTTCACACACTCAAGGAGTACGTTAATCAGACGGTGAGCTTTTGCAGGAGCAACCAGCTCTTTATGTCATGGGGAGGACCTTGTAAGGGGAAACTATCACGAAGCAGTGGCTTTCCTACTGTATTGTGGAGGCCATTTCTCTGGCTTACTCCTGCCAGTGCATTCAGGCACCTGTAGGGCTCAGGGCCCATTCTACTAGGGGCCTGTCTGCATCTTGGGTACTTTTTTGAGGGCTGTCTGTCCAAGAGATCTGTGCTGCAGCAAGTTGGGCTTCTCCACTTGTATTTGCATGTTTTTATAAGTTTGACGTCTCAGCTCCTCCTATGACCCACACAATTCTGATTGTAGGGTCCTCAGCAATCCAAGACGTATCCGCAGAGGGACGTATCCCATAGTGAGACATCTCTCGTGTTACTCAGAGAACTGGGGTTACGACAGTAACTTAAAGTTTTCATTCTCAGTTTAATCCTTAAATGTACACAAAGCACCTGCATTGGTCATGCTTTTGCCATTTCATCATGATGTGGTGTTTTTCCTCACAATGACAACCTTCCCCACTTTTGTCTGTTTTTAAGCAACCTCTGGGGCTATTTCTCACCCGCTATATGCTGCAGATTCATATGCTTGTCATCAAGTTTTTCCAGCTGCACAAACATGTCTTACGCACGCCGACAGCTGTTTTAAGACCCGGTAAGGTGGAAGCTTTGTAGTCCGTTCTGGGTTGGTTCCGAACCAGTGTGGCGTTTACATCGGGCTCCACCTTTAATCCAATAAGTGTTAACTTAAAGGGCAGAACTATGTGACAGAACGTTGGTTATGTCTTTTAACCCCAGATTCTGAGTATAGAGTAGCCTTTTAGGCATCCTGGCCCCACTGGCCCCTTTATAGGGCCAGGACCTGCCTAGTGGGTGCATTCACAAAAAGCTCTTCACAATAGGATAAGGGAATGGAGATTAATCCAATAGGCATTAGTTTAAAAGGCTATGCTATACTCATAAATTCTGGGGTTAGAATACTTAGACAACAATTCTATACATAAGACGAGTCATACACAGTAAGTTGATAAGTAGTTAAATACATTTCATCGTAGGTTGAGATATTTTTAGAGCAGGCTATTTGTTCCTAACTCACAGTTAGAATTGTTAGCTTAATATTAGCCTCTAGCCTTCGATATTAGAGTAAAATTAAAAAAGGCCATGGCTTCCTTGGATTACAAGAAATAACTTCTGGGTCACTCCTGTTTACTAGCTTAGAATCTTAATAAAATACTGCTACTTGCTGGTGTCAAATTACAAATGTAGCATGCTGCAGCATTAGCTTGGCGCAGACTCTGCAACCCTGCAGACTCACAGATTGTAAACTGTGGGTGTTTCTCAATGCCAAGGAACCTTGCCTTGATGTCTTGGCCCCGCCCCGGTTGCCTAGGAGATACGTCATTGGGAGCCACCAAGACGTGTTCCAATCGGTTCCAATGTTCATGTTCTACCGAGGCATGTGTTCTCCGTTTGTTAGCCGTTTAGCTAGCTGAGCAAGGATACACGGGAGGTGTCTTGTAGCCTAGCCTTGGTCAAAAATTAACCACAATACACTGTGGTATTTTCAAAAAGACTGCGGATCAGAAGCCAGCAGCTACTTTGGGTACAATTTTCAAGTTTAAAGTCAGCTAATTTAAAATGTTTTTTTTTTAGATCCAAAGAAGTTATCTATTGTTGGTTAGTTGCTTAGTAGTTGCAGCTTTGGTGGCTAGCAGGTAGTAACTTGCTTATATTTTTAATTTAATAAACATATACACAATGTAAAAAGTAAAAGTCTTGTTATATATTTATAATGAAACTAATACATATAAAATATAACATCATCTCCCGTGTCACGTGACGTTACGTGACCGCCGTGGAAGCCGTGGTCATGTGATGCAAGTCTGTTCCATTTAACCGTTTTCTTTGACCAAGAAAGGACAGGATACTCGTAAGTAAGGTGCCTGGCCTTGCAAGACATCGCCTCGCAAGGCAAGGCACCTTGACATTGAGAAACACCCAGTGACTATGTCCCTCTTTGTAGGAGAAAAACTGACAACCCAGTTGACTGAGAAGGAAATCTGTTTCAAAGTAACTTTCCTTCCAACATGACTGAGACACTAGAATGTTTTGTGATCATTTTACTGAAGAATTCCTACATATTTTAACTTTAAATGTTTATCAAACTTGAACAATTTTCAGTTGGTGCTTTGTAGGTGTGGGATGAACGATTAACACAGGATGATTGAAGGAATTAATGAATGAATGAGATGTTGTATAGGTGTACAACCTGTGGCTGTTGACTCAAGTGGTTCTTTGGACCGTCCATAATGGCTCTAAAGAGCTTTGACTAAAAATGATTGTTTTAAAAACGTACTCGTGTTTTTAAACGTATAATAAAAAAGATAAATTGATCCTTTACATGAGGTCCCATGAGAGCTGCAGCTGTGATCATGTTTTATTTCAGTTGACTGAGGGGGAAAATGTCTCTGTGGATTGTAAATTGTAAATAAGTTGGAGACCCTTGTTGTGTAACCTCCACGATGTGTTCATGAGTTCAGAAAGGTGTATATCATGTGATATTTAGACCTCCAGGGTTCTGGCAGCAAGAGCAGTCTTCTGGAACCTGATAAGGAGAATTTTCAGATCCTTTGACTCACATTTTAGAACTTTGACAGCCACCTTCTGTAGAGAAGAGTCCTCCGTCTTCAGGATAGCCTCACGCACTGAGCCAAACTCACCTGTCCAGGTAAACACACAGCAGCAGACTGTAATGCCTTCATTTCTGGGTCATTTGTTTATATTTCTAAACTCTGACTGTTTAACACATGCTGGGAGCTCATGAAAGAAAAATTCTGAACATTAAGAGGTTTGTTTCTGACCTATAAAACATTTTAACATGTTTATTAGACATTCTAGATAAATCATGAAATAGTATCCAACGATAGTTTGTGTGCATGTGTGTGTGTTAGTCTTTCTTCATTTAGTTGCTTCTTGCTTTATGTAGCTACTTTGGAGTGGGATATTGTGTTACTAGGCCTCAGAAGTCAAGACTGACCTTTTGAAGGTCTGTGTTCATGAGCACATCCTATATCATTGTTCTATATTGTTAGCAGTATTGTTCCTAATTTGATGCAAAAAGTGAATCCTGTGAATCTTTGTTGTTGACAACAGATAAAACTCCTTTATGATTCAATTATGAATAATAATGCCGAGCCACATGTCTTGCAGGAAGTTAGAAGTGTTATCACATGCTGCTCATTTGTCAAGGTCCTTTCAAAATAAAATGTTAACATTAAAGTGCATGTTTGAAAAAATAATAATAATAATAACATGGATAACAAGGCAAAAGCTGTTGTGTTACCTTTCCCCAGCGTGCGTCCCAGGGTCAGAAGACGTTCTGGGATCAGGACGTCCTGCAGCTTGTCCTTCAGCTCGTTGTTGATGCAGAGAGCGTCCACTAGAAGGTGAGTCAGGAGGAGAGTCTTTCAGCTTCTCGTGGTGTTTCAGGATCAATACATGTTTCTACAGATTGTTGATGATTACCCACACAGGCCTGAACCCACACACAGTTAAGACGTTCTGTTATTTCTCTCTTTTCTCCTCTGTGTATGTGTCTGTGAGCAGATGTGTGTGTTTTATACACTAACAGCAAAAACCAAATACATCTTCAAGTTCTTCCATCTGTGACAGTGACTGTGAATGACCTGAACCAGGAAAGCTGGTCACGTTCAAAAACTTTCCCTGGAAACAATAAACAAAGATCATCTCTCTTCTGGCTAAAACTGTTCTGAAAACATCTTCATCAGCTTCCTCTTCTTCAGCAGAAGAGAAGCATTAAAACACCACAGAACCGATGCAAGTTTCCCCGAGTTGAAATTTAAAATGATCAAACTGGGAAAGTAAATATATCTAAAATATTTTGCAGCTCTGTGTAGCTCTGAGGCCTCAGCAGCATGCAGGTTTGTTAGTCCTTCACCCTGAAATAAAATAATCTTTTGAAACGTGGAAAATTCTATTTAAGCTTTTTAAAGGATTTCCTGCTATTATGTTTACTTTCTCACGTACAACTTTTTATTCCTTATTCTTCTTTTCTCTTGTTTTAAATGTGATCGCTGCTTTCTGTTCTATTCTACAGCCACGGTGAGGAACTACAGCTGAACTGAAACTGAGTTACCAAGAACCCGGTGTTAAATCTAAATGATCCACGAAAACCAGCTGTCGAGGTCTAGAACTACAGGTAGAAACTAGTTTGTATGATGCAGAAACAAGCTGTTTAATCTGTATCAGACCATATGAAGTAAAACCAATGAAAACATTACTGATGCACCAGCAGGAAGAAGCCGAGCCAGAATGTAAGTAAGACTGTTTCTCCTCTTAACCTGAAGCACCCACATCCTCCATGTGGAGGTAACTGTCAGCATTTGCTGCTGACATAGGAGGTCTCACACTCACAGGTAGATTCCTGCAGGTCTGTCATGTTTCTGCTGAACGACTGAGCTGCTGTGAAGAAGACTGAACTTTCAGCACCAGGACTTTTAAAGGCTGAACTGAAAATACAAAGAATTTTACAGGTTTAGTCTCTTGCCCTACATGTATCTTAAGGTGTTTACCTTTATACGTATTCTAGGTCTTCCTACCCAAACTGTGTCTCCTTCCCTCGGCGCTGTGCCACAAATGTCAGCAACAAGCCGACCACAGTGGCCACCAGAAGGCCAAGCAGGAGGCCGACCCACATGTGGCTCCGGCCCACCTGGATCTGTGCTGAGGGACCAGCAGACAGGCAATCATCAGTCAGAGAACATTAGCATCCATCTAAAACAGCCAGAAATCAGATGAGAACTCTTCTTGGATCAGTCTGTTTTAGGCTGAACTGCTCGAAACATTGCTTCCATGTTAAAACAACAGAAAAAAAGTTCCAGCTGCTCCACCGTCATTCATCAAGGAGTCCAGCAGCTCCCACTGTCTGACTGGAGACAGTGGACAGGTGACTTCTGTTCAACTGAACCAAAAAGACACTCGGAGCTTACCTGAGGCGGGCAGCACCAGAACGGGGGGGCTCCAGGGTCCACAACCCACTGAGGTGCAGGCGGATACCTGGAAGGAGGCGTTAAAGAAACGGCCTCCGCCTGAGAGACGAGCCCAGTTCTCTTTAAACAGCAGCGGTTCCTAAAAACCCAGGAAACATCACTATGGTTACCAGGGACAAGTCACACTGACTAAACCCCTGATTATCAGAACAGTTTGAGGAATGATTATCAGTACGCTGAGGACTCAGGTAAAGTCGTAGAACTAGGAAATTTCAGCTGTCCACAGTAAAATTTAAAAGCGAATTTTTATTCATTTCCATCTAATTTAGTTTATTTATTTGATCTTATTTTTTTATCAGTGTCTTGTTATTAATGTTTATTCAATATTGAACATTTAGCTATTTTTTTTTTCTCGTACTCCTTCAGACTGCATCACAGCAGTCACCCCCTTCCCCCCCCTACCTCCTCTTGGGTATCTTCCCTGAGACACTTCTGACAGAGACGAACACCCGCATTTCAAGAGGAAACAAGATAATGCTAAACATCAGTCATTGTTTTCTAGGTCCAACTGTGTTTTTCTGTTTGAGACTTGGGTAGTTTGTCCTAAAGTTGAAGTGGTAACAGCCAGCAGTTTTTCTTTCTCTGATATTATTACCCTTCCCTGGGCTACCACCTTACCGTGGTGGAGGGGTTTGTGTGTCGCAATGATCCTAGAAGCTAAGTTGTCTGAGGCTTCAAGTCTCTGGTGACCCATGGCAAACAGGTCCTAGGTGAGGGATCAGACAAAGTACAGGCCAAACACCCCTTATGATGATTACCTCAAATAAAAACAGTGTTCCCTCGCCCGGACGTGGGTCACAGGGGCCCCCCTCTGGAGCCAGGCCTGGAGGTAGGGCATATCGACGAGCACCTGATGGCTGGGCTTTCACCCATGGAGCCCGGCCGCCCACTGCCCGAGGAGGAAACATGGGTTGCCAAACTTACACAGAATCATAGCTCTGAACTATCTATTCCCTTAGCCCTCAGCAGCAACTACTTTATGGGATTTTTCACAAGTACAATTAATTCTAATAGAAACAAAATTATTTGCATCCTCCCCAATGCGATTTCTTCTTCCTCAGTAAGTGAGGCAGCATCAGAGGTAACTGTAGAACCTCATCTGTGTTTGAACCGTTTTGATCCAGTTGAGCTTTCAGAGTTATCAAAAATATTAGCTTCATCTAAACCTTCAACTTGCATTTCAGATCCAATCCCAACCAAATTATTTAAAGATGCATTTCCTTTGGTTGCTGCCCCCATTCTAGATATAATCAATCTATCCTTATTAAATGGATATGTACCACAGGATTTTATGGTTGCTGTAATCAAACCTTCACTTAAGAAGCCTTCTCTGGATCCAGATGACCCACTGAATTATAGACCAATATCTAGCCTTCCATTTTTATCCAAAGTCCTGGAGAAAATAGTGGCCATCCAAGTATGTGAGCATTTAAACACTAATGCTCTGTTTGAGGAATTTCAGTCTGGTTTTAGAGAGTATCACAGCACTGAAACTGCATTAGTGAGAGTTACAAATGATATTCTCATGGCCTCAGATAAGAATCTTGTGTCTGTTCTAGTCTTGTTAGATCTCAGTGCTGCCTTTGACACAGTTGATCACAATGTTCTTTTAGAAAGACTTGAACATGTTCTAGGGATCAAAGGAACAGCGCTAGGCTGGTTTAAATCCTACCTGTCGGATAGACTTAATTTTGTAAATGTACATGACAAATCTTCATACTCCAGGGTTACTTGTGGGGTACCACAGGGTTCAGTGCTTGGACCAATTCTTTTTACTATATATACTGTATGCTCCCAATTGGTAAAATCATTAGACAGCATGGGATAAACTTCCACTGTTATGCTTACAATACTCAGTTTTATTTATCCATTAACCCTGATGAACCTAATCGGTTGGGTAGATTACAGGCTTGTCTTGAGGACATAAAAAATTGGATGACTCTAAACTTTTTGCTTTTAAATCAAGACAAGGCTGAAGCTCTCATTTTTGGACCAGAAATACAGAAAATGAAATTGTTTAGCCAGTCACCTGACCTGAATCGCATTACATTAATCTCCGAGAACAAAGTAAGGAACCTTGGTGTTATCTTCGACCAGGACATGTCATTCAAATCCCAAGTTAAACAGGTTTGTAGGATTTCCTTTTTCCACCTTCGCAATATTGCTAAGATAAGAAGCATCCTTTCCAGGAGTGATGCTGAAAAACTAGTTCATGCATTTATTACATCAAGACTGGATTACTGTAATTCATTTCTCTCCACAGAATGTAGTTAAAAGTCTTCAGCTTGTCCAAAATGCTGCAGATAGAGTTCTGATGAGAATTAAAAAGAGAAATCATATCTCTCTAGTCTTAGCTTCCCTACATTGGCTACCTGTTAAATTCAGAATAGATTTTAAGATCCTCCTTCTCACATATAAAGCTCTTAATAATCAAGCTCCATCATACATCAGTGATCTGATTGTTCCATACGTTCCTAACCGAGCACTTCGCTCTCAAACTGCAGGTTTACTGGTGGTTCCCAGAATATCTAAAAATCGGATGGGAGGCAGATCTTTTAGCTATCAGGCTCCTCTCCTGTGGAACCAGCTCCCAGATTTAGTCCGTGAGGCAGACACCTTGTCTACTTTTAAGAATAGGCTTAAAACCTTTTTATTTGATAATTTTGACAATCTGATGTTAGCCTAGATCTAGACAAGTGGGAGAGTAGAGGGAGGTGAAGTGTAGTCTGTAAAGACGGCTCTCACTTGCCCTGCCTCCAACATGCCTCCATCTAAAAAGGCTAGGTTATCCAGAATTATCTCTTTAGTTATGCTGCTATAGGCTTAGACTGCTGGAGGATACACTGACCACTTTTCACACTCGACTACTTTCTTCTACAATCTGCTCTTTAACTGCATTATTTTCTGCAATTTCAGCTGTTAACTTTATTTTTTCTCTGTGTTTTTCTCCCCAGAAGAAGCTACAATGATGTTCTGCTGAGCTGTGGTGGCCTCACGGAGGGGGCCATCGTCTAGCACACTGCTGCTAATCACAAACATTCTCCCTTTCCTGATAATAACTTTTTGCTTTCCTTGATGTTGGATGTGCTACTGCTAGTTTACCAGTTTAATTATAGATTCACTGGGATAAATACAATAAAGTTTATCTCTCGCCAAATAGAATATTACTAAGAAATCACAATGTTACCATAGACACATTGCTTGGTGTGTGTGTGTGTGTGTGTGTGTGTGTGTGTGTGCGTGCGTGCGTGCGTGCGTGCGTGCTCTGTCTTCTTGATCCCCAGTGAGTCGTGGCGGATGGCTGCTTATACTCTGCCAGGATCCTCTGGAGGTTTCTTCCTGTTAAAAGGGAGTTTTCCTCTCCACTGTCGCTAAATGCTTGCTTAGTATGAGGATTGCTGTAAATTGTTGATGCAATTTGCTGGGTTCCTTATATAGGAAACATTTTTTCTGATTGGCTTAATGAACTGACCTGGATTGGAATGTTTACTATGTGAAGTGCCTTGAGATTACTCGTCGTGATTTGGCGCTATATAAATAAAATTGAATTGAATTGAATTGAATAAAGCACGAGATTGATAGGCGGATTTGTGCTGTGTCTGCAATAATGTGGGCATTGTACCAAGCTGTCGTGGTCAAGAGAAAACTGAGCCAGAAGGCAAAGCTCTCGATTTACCGGTCGATCTACGTACCTACTCTCACCTATGGTCATGAGCTTCGGGCCTCCTACAAGTATCCCTGGTGAGGTTTTCTGGGCACGTCCAACCGGGAGAAGACCTAAAGGAAGACCCGCTGGAGGGACAATGTCTCGTAGCTGGCCAGGGAAGGAACATAGATCGCTACGTTCCTACCCCCACCTATGTTCACGAGCTTTGGGTAGTGAACGAAAGAAGATACAAGCGGCCGAAATGTGTTTTCTCCGCAGGGTGGCTGGGCTCTCCCTTAGAGACAGGGTGAGAAGCTCAGTCATCTGGGAGGGGCTCGAAGTAGACCCGCTGCTCCTTCCCATCGAGGGGAGCCAGTTGAGGTGGCTCTGGTATCTAATTAGGATGCCTCCTGGATGCCTCCCTCGTGAGGTTTTCCAAGCACATCCAACCAGGAGAAGGCCTAAAGGAAGACCCAGACACGCTGGAGGGACTATATCTCTCGGCTGGCCAGGGAACGCCTTGGGATTCTGCCAGAGGAGCTAGCCCAAGTGGCTGGGGAAAGGGAAGTCTGGGCCTCCTAGGCTACTGCCCCACCGACCGACAATGGATAAGAAGCCAAAATGAATGAATGGATGGATGGATGACAACACTGAGAGGAGAACCTCACACCAGTGGTGTTCTTTAACACAATGGAGGACCCAGGGAAGTACGGGCATTCGGTGGATTTCATGCTGGTTCGCAAACTTAAGTAAGAAAGTAGTAAGTAAATTTTATTAATATAGCACTTATCACAAAGAGAAAATCACAAAGTGCTTCACATAGATCAAAGCAAAACAAATCATAATGATCTTAAAACAGAAATAGATTAAAATCAGAAACATTCAGTAATTAAATTATGAAATACCATAAAGCAAATGAAAGATGATTACAAATTTGAGGTAAAAAATAAGAAGATAAAATATTTAAGTAAAAGCAGCTTTAAATAAAAGGGTCTTCAGCTGTTTTTTAAAAAGCATCCAGACTGTCAATGCTACATAAGGATAAAGGAAGTTCATTCAAAACTTGGGTTGCAGCAGTCTGGAAGGAGCGATCACCTCAACTTTTATATCTGGTCTTTGGAATTTCTAGAAGGTTCTGGTGTGTGGACCTGAGGGCTCAGTTTGGTGCATAAGGCTTTAACAGTTCAGTAATATAGAGAGGAGCTTGACCATATAGGGCCCTGAAGGTTATAGTCAGGATTCTAAAATGAACTCTAAAGTTAATGGGTAACCAGTGCAGAGACATTAGAATAGGAGTGATGTGTGCTCTTCTGTTTGCTCCAGTTAGGAGCCTCACTGCAGAGTTCTGGACCAACTGAAGGTGGTCAATGACTTTTTTGTTAAAACGTGAAAGGTGTGTTACAGTAATCTAGACGGGAGGAGATAAAGGCATGGATAACCATTTCAAGTCCATGTTTTGACACCAACCTTTGCAGTTTGGAGATATTTCTTAAATGATGAAAGCAGTTTTGGACCATTGTTTTTGAGTGACCTTAAAGAGACATTGATTGGTCAAAAACAACACCCAAATTTCTCAAGTTTGACTTGAAGGCAGAAGATAAATGACCAAGTTGTTGACTAATCAGAGAAAACATGCTCTCAGGGGAAATTATCAGACATTCAGTCTTTTCAGAGTTTAACTGAAGGAAGTTATCTTCTAGCCATCTGGTGATAGCTGATAGACACTGCAGTAATTCAGACAGTTTATAGAACTCCTTAAAGGAATAGTACAGCTGAATGTCATCTGCATATAGGTGATAAGAGACATTATGAAAACAATCAAACATGTACATCTGTGGTTGCAAAAGCAGGTGTTTTTGGGGTTGCCTTTCCACCTTTTAGAGGAAGCTTAAAGCTATCCTTTGTCAAAGTCGACCCTAGTCTAAAACGACGCCTGTGATTCCTTTATGTTACGTAATATTTTCACTTGCAGTCTGCATGATTATTTAGGCCACCAAGCAGAATTGGGATCACTATTGAGTGATTTTTAAGGACTTCTTTTACTCACAATGCTAGTTGGATCCGTTCACTTACTGTGCTTTATGCTAAGCTAAAGCTAAAGGACTAAAGCCAGGTCAGGAAAATGACTGTGCTGGTTAAAAATTGTTTTTTCCCACTTATCTAACTCTGGGAAATATGTCAACAGACAAAATTTCAATTTTGGGTGGGATATCCCTTTAAGTCCTGGAGCAACAAAGCCAGGTCACCATCAGTCTGAGATTTCATAGCCTCTGAGCTTTAAATTTAGACCATCATTTGCCAAAGCAAAATTGATGGTCTAGCAATGCTCCATTAGAACCTCACAGCCCCAGCCAGTATTGTGGCTGGTCAATCACAGTACATTTATTTAGAAAAACTGTGTTTTTTAATGTTTTATGTAGTTCTTCCACAATGTAATGACGGACTGCCCCATTGGCCGACATCCATAGCAGAAAAAAACCACTGCCCTCTAATTGTTTGGTGGGTCAATCACAGCACTTTGTTGGTGGGTGGGATGTTACTGAAAAAACAAAGATGGTGACTGCTCGTTAGAAATTGCTTTGGTAATAACTTTTTTTTTAGTCAAGTGCAGATAGAGGTACTTCAGTATATTTAGAAAAAGTATGTATTTGCATCTTCTTTGACTAAGTATGGTGGGCTGCCTTGTTGAATGACGTCCATTGCGGTGAGAACCACATGCTGTTTGTTATCCAAAACCATGCGGAGAGTTTGAAAGACTGCCCCTCGACAGAGCCGTCAATGGACCATGGCCAGGCTATATGTCCACATATATAAGATGGCTTTCCAGGCTAATAGCCTCCTTCAGCTCCCTCAAATGAGTGTAGGCCCCGACGATGTTCCCTCTGGTTTTAACTCTTTTCTTCGCCTCCAAAGGCATTATTTTCTTACTTTGACTTCCAGGCTCCACCTGATGCCAATTAAAAAAAAGCTAATTTCTTCTTCTTGGGCTTTTTCTTTACTGCTGACAAACTGGAAAAGCTAACAGCTAGCTTTTATGTGGGAGGGAAGGGAATGTTTATCATCATTCATCATTTAGAGCTGCTTCAGGTAAAAGTTCAAGCATAAAAGGTCAGCTGATTCTGTCATGTGACCATAACCTGAGTGTGTACAGAACCGTAACACAGCTTCACCTGTGTTTCACCTCCCAGAGTCCACTGCAGTTTGTAGGCCAGAAGTTTTCCCTGAAGTTCCTCCTCCTGAAGCTGTGCCCACTGCACAGACAGCTGTTGCTCTGAGAGGTCAAAGGTCAGGTTCTTGGGGGCAACAGAGGGCACTGTAATCAGGATTAGATCACATAATTACATCATCAGTAAAAAAAAACATCTCTAGTTATTTTATTTAGTTGATTTTAGTATTGGAATTAGTATTTTATTTTTTTCAGGGGTTCTGCTGACATGCTGAATGGTTCTGACCCACTTTCAGCTTCGGACCATCTTTTATGTCAGCTAGAACTGAAAGTGGGTCAGAACCAGCTAACAGTCGTAGTTCAGGGTTCCTGCAGGTGGTGCTGAAGATATGGCTGACTTCCTGCCAGATGGATTGAAGCCACTAACAAAAGCTCATTGTACAGAGGGGCCTGGAATCTACTGGACCTGGTCCAACTTGACTGGCACTCTCACACACTCACACTATTAAAGCTCAGCGGGAGGCAGGGTCCAGCAGCTCTTCTGTTTACTGATGAAACACTGAAATCAGCTGATGACCCATTCGCCTGCTCCAACCTGACAAACTACTCTCAATGGAAGCAGAGCAGGAGTCCAACAGAACCACTTCTGTCATCAGAGAACATCTAAATAAACACCACAAACCTCCTCACCTGACTCAGGTGTGACGAAGTGCAGCAATGAGGAGAAAGGTGACGGTCCCACCTCGTTGGAACAGGAAACCCTCACACTGTAGTTGGAGTAGCTGCTCAGACCAGTGAGAACGTGGAGGTGAGGAGGTACCTGCACTTCGTGTTTAGAGAGAGGTCCCTTCCGGAGCCTCACCACCTAAAGAGGTGCAGTATTGCTCAAAAAACGTGTGTGTGTGTGTGTGTGTGTGTGTGTGTGTGTGTGGTGTGTGTGTGTGTGTGTGTGGTGTGTGTGTGTGTGTGTGTGTGTGTGTGTGTGTGTGTGTGTGTGTGTGTGTGTGTGTGTGTGTGTGTGTTACCTGAATGATGCAGGTGGAAAGCTCAGAGTGACCTGTGAATCCTGGTATCCATGACAACGTGATGTTGTCAGACATCCTGAGAATCTGCAGGCTGACTGGAGCTGCTGGCAGCACTGGGCACATAGATGGGCCAATCAGAGCCCAGGAGCCTCAAGGATCTGCAGGATCCAATTGGAGGACTCACCTTTTATGTGAGCTGTTCCAGTTCTAGATACAGAGATTCCTCTGGTGTTCTTTGCCTCACAGTAGAACTTAATGCTGCTGTTCACACCTGGGTGTATGCACACACACACACACACACACACACACACACACACACACACACACACACACACACACACACACACACACACACACCACACACACACACACACACCACACACACACACACACACACACACATTATTTATGAGCATTAATTCATGTACACATACAGTGTCTTGCTAAAGTAATATTATCTCTCAAATGTTTACACATTGTGAGACCTTGTAACCATAAACCTAAATGTTTTGATTGAGACTTTCTGTGACGGACCAACACAAAGTAGCACATAGTTGGGAAGTGAAATGAAATGGATACATGATTTTCAACATTTTAATCACATAAAACTCTGAAATGTGGGCATGTTTTTTTTTTTACATCAATACTGTAGAGCCACCTTTCACTGTAATTACATCTGCAAGTCGTTGGGGTACGTCTCAACCAGCTTCACCCACACAGTGTCAGAAATGTTTGCCTGTTCCTCACAGCAAAGCAGCTCAAGCTCACCCAGGTTAGATGGAGAGTCGGTAAGCAGCAGATTTCAAGTCTGTTTGTTCTGCTTTGCTGCTGGCTGTTCATGACACCAGCCCTCAATGTGACGGCACACCTCCCATTCGCCCGTTGTCCCACCGGGGTGGGGGGTGCACACATGGTTCGGGGGTCACATAGAGGGGGCCCGAGGGCCATGTGGCTGCCTATTGAGGACCACTGCTTTAGCCTAACAAATGACTAATATTAATTAGGGTTGTGACTTTATTGCGTTAATTGATTAATTAGAAAAAAAATGATGCGTTAAAAAATTTACGCATTTCATCGCACTTATTTAAGCACTGGGGAACGTCTCTCACGAGTTTCAGCGGACCGATTATACTGGAGCACCAACCAGCGTTCATTGTTCATTTCAGACAACAAACCACAGTGAACATGAATGAAGATGCGACCACTTTGGTTGGCCCTTTGGATGGGAACTTTTGTTATAAAAACGACTGGATGGAAGCGTCGATAAGAGCACAGTTGTGTGCAAGCTATGCAGCAAGGAATTTGTATATCACCGCAGCACATCGAGCCTGAAGTATCACCTCAATGCTAAACATATAGCAGCTAGCGTGGACGTTCTCCCGACTCCGAATACAAGTACCCTCACCCAACCCACATTCCACCAGGTGACTGGTTTAAGGACCAAGGTAATAAGTCCACGTCTGAAAAAATAACCTACGGCCTGGCTCACTGGATTGCACTCGACTGTCGACCACTTGAAGTTGTAGAAGATACGGGCCTGCAAAATGTGCTACAGATTGCGTCGTCCGACACAACATTTGAGCTGCCATGCAAAAAGACAGTGACAAAAAGAGTCCAGCAGCTTTATGACAATGAAAGGCAAGATAAAGAGAATGTATTGAAGAAAGCAGAGTATGTTGCCTTGACTGGAGATCATTGGACGTCGGTAAGCTATTCAAATTACCTCGGTGTGACGGGACACTTAACTGACGTCAAGTGGCGTCTTCACTCACTTGCCTTAACTATGCAGAAGACCACCACAAGGCAGTTTGCTGAAAACGTGGCAGAAGATTTTGAGTCTGTGGCAGAGGCCTGGGAAATCACACAAAAAGTCACCACAATTGGAACAGACAGTGCCCGAACCATGATCGCTGCAATGAGACAGCTCGCATTCCAGCACATGCCTTGTGTTGCTCATATAATGCAGAGGACCATCACAGTTTGCCTTGGTAACAGTCGGTTCACAGCCACATTGGCAAAATGTCGTAAAATAGTGGGGCATTTTAAACATAGCCCCTCAAACACAGAGGAACTGCACAAGGAGCAACACAACTAGGACAAGACCGAGAGCCACTCGTGCAGGACGTTTCCACAAGGTGGAATTCAACTCTGTTTATGATCTCTCGACTGCTGACAAACAAAGAGGCTGTGAATGTTACTCTGGCCAAACAGAAGCACAAGCTCAACATGCTAACTACAGTTGAGTGGGACAGATTGCAGAGGCTCGAGACTCTCCTGAAACCATGCAGGTAAATACCCACCTTTTTTTATTGTACTGAATATCAATATCACTATGACTATAGTATAAAGTTGGTACTATTTTTAATCATCTGTTAATTGGCACAATAATAATCACTTTCCTAAACTATCCTCTGCAGATATGTGACTGAACTCCTTGGGGGTGAGACTTATGTCTCCTGCTCTTTTGTGTAACCTGCTCTCCGTCACCTGTCCCACTCTCCGGAGGTCTCAGATGATGACCCAACCTATGTGGCAAGGTTCAAGGGTGACTTTAAAAAGGACCTGTCCCAACACATAGAAGCACTTAACCATGGATGGCTCAGCATAGCTACAGCACTCGACCCACGCTTTAAGGTAACGTGTAATGCCTTCTTGGATTTTCTTTTGTCTTAATTTTGACCCCCTCCCCCTTCTTTCTTTATATGGAAACCATGTATGAAAATTTATTTCACAGATCTTTTTATTCTGTAAATCTGTGATATGACAATAACTCTGATTCTGTTTCTAAGGACCTGAAGTGTCTACCAAGAGGAGAGTGAGAAGGGGTGTGGACCAGCATTGAGGCACTGCTTCGAATAGAACCAAACAGAGCCACTCCAGAACCTACAGAGGAGCCAGCAAGGAAGAGGAGCCTCCTGCTGTTTAAATCAGACTCTGAATCAGAGGAAGATGAGGGGCCCAACAGAGCTCTGGAAGGCTACAGGGCAGAGCCTACCATCAGTGAGACTGACTGCCCACTGCAGTGGTGATCCACTCATGAGGGAGCCCATCCACAGCTTTCAAAAAAGCAAAACCTCCCTGAACTGTCTACAGGTGGTTCAGAAGGCCTGTGCTGTGCTTCTGGTGCCAACATGGACAAGCACCATCATACATTGGTGATCTTCTCAGTCCCTACACCCCCAGCAGGTCCCTGAGGTCCAGTGATCAAAGCCTACTGGTTGTGCAGCACCAGGCTTAAGACCAAAGGTGACAGATCATCTGCTGCTGTGGCCCCCAGACTCTGGAACTCTCTCCCCCTGAGCCTGAGATCAGTGGACTCAGTGGTCTCCTTTAAAAAGCAGCAGAAAGGCTGGCTTTGGTGTGACCTTCATCCCCACCTCACTAGCTTCTCTTCATGCTGCAGTTATTACAATTCTTTCTTTCTCGGGATCCTGTATTACCTTTTCTTCCTTTACATTTTTTTAATAATAATAAAAACTACCATTTTTTTCTATTTTTTATTATGATATATTTTGAATTCTTTTATTTTTTGTGAAGCGCCTCATGATTTTTTTCTTGAGATGCTGTATAAAAAAGTTTCTTCTTATATTCCTTCACTTAACGAATACAAGAAATTACACACTTTTGAGGTTAGTAAATATGGAAAGAATGGAAAAGTGGCACTGAGAAAACTGAAAGTGGAAAAAGTGGAATTTGGGAAAAATTGGAATAAACTTCACAGGCCCTAGTATTGCCACCAAAGAAATAATGAATGAATAACAAATGTTTTGTACTTTGTTATATCAGAATACTCAGAAATGTCATGATATTATTTTTGGGCCACATCATCCATGCCTAGCTTGCAGTTGTAGCAAACTTTTTCCATTTTTGGATGATGAGTTGAACAGAAAGCTCCCTGAGATGTTCAAAGCTTGGGATACCATTTTTATAACCTATCCATGTTTTGAAATGTATCCACCACTTTATCACTGACCTGTCTGGGGACTTCCTGATGGTTCAATAATGTTTTCTAACAAACCACAGAGGCCTTCACAGAACAGGTGTACTTATAAGACTAAATTACATGCAGGTGAACTCTTTTGTCTATTTAGGTGGCTTCTGAAGGCAATTGGTTGCACTGGATTTTATTTAGCAAATGCATGCCACACTTTTCTGAATTTATTTTTTATTTTTTGCTAAAAATGTTGAAAACCACGTATCAGTTTAGTTTATCTTCACCATTATGTGCTACTTTGTGTTGGTCTATCACAGAAAATCTCAGTAAAACATTTAGGTTTGTGGCTTTAAGGTGTCAAAATGAGTAAAAGTTGAAAGGGTGTGATTACGTTTGCAAGACTGTATATGAAAACTACTTTAAATACACTTATAACTAGAGGCCAACCGATATATCGGGCCGATATCTTCCATATTTTTTCAATATCGGCCATATGATTTTTATTAGCTGATTAAAAATAAATTAATCAAGCACCTGTGTGGCCAACTGACACCACTACTAGACTGAAGAAAGGACCCGCAGGGCCCCAACACACAGTTTTTTTTAATGTTTTGAGTTTGAAGTTAAATAAATATTAACTCATTAACTGCCAAAGTCATCATTTTAAATCCAACCGTTCACTGCCAATGACGACTAAAATGCAAATGACTAAAGTCATCATTTGCATTTTTTTACTGTGTGGGCGTCGGAACGAGCCCCGGCACCGTGAGAAAAAACATCTCAGCTCTGTTTAAAGCCAATCTTCATCTGCATCGTCACACATCACATGATCAGGAAGCAGTAAATCCATGTGTTAGGAGACCGTTTTGGGCCGCTGCTGTAAAAAAAAAAGTGAGGTGCGAACCGGAAAAGCTTCTGCTGATCATGATTCGACAACAGATTATAAAAGAACGGATAAAGCTCGAAACGCGCGGATTCTTCCTTATGTAAGACGTGAGTCTACTCTTTGTTTTGTTAGTTTTGGCGTTGACATCATCGTAGAGCGCAACGTTCTGTGACTCTTTAAAAAAACAGTGAAAACGCTGAAAAACGCTAGCAGGGAAGGGCTTTTCTGACCAGGAAACGGCTGGCAGTGAATGAGTTAAGAGATTTAATGACTTATTTTATATTGCACACAGTGAATGTTCTGTTGTCTTTCACAATCAATGTGCTGCTAAAATGTGTATATTATATATATAGGCCTTAATAATCGGCTTAATAATTCTTCTTCTTCTGGCTCTTGGAGGGTGCTGACGCTTCTCTTCTCTCCTCCATATCTTATGCTCAAGGCCTTTGTCTGTCTGTGTGTGCTGGTGCACGGCTGCTTCTGCATTTTTTCTGGAAACTGGAAACTGAAATTCACTAAAATGGATCTCGTCAGTTGGTCACTCAACGCGGTTGATAAAATTTTTTCAACAATGAGAACGGGAGAAGGGGCTCCCGGATGCCCCTCCGGGACAGACCAGCTGTCTGTGGAGGACTCTGAAGATGTGTGGAGATTCGTGGTGTTGGTGTTGGGTTTCCTGCTGATCGGCATTGGAGGCTACCTGGCTTACCGGAAAATTAACGAGGTGTCGAGGAATATTGGCCGGATCCCAGAGCTCAGAGATGGATTGCACCGAGCTGTGAATTCACAGACTCACATAAGTGTCGAGATGAATCGTAAGCTTGGGACTTTGGCGGAGATTCACGCATTGGCACAAAGATGGATGCCATCAAGGATAGAGTGGACGAATCAGCACGGATTGAGATAGTTTCATGTCCATTATTGGGATTTTGAGAGGTTGAGGACCAACAAACTGCAAGACAGAGAGGAAATTATCTCTGTCTGGCCCCAAAACAATTTCTAATTGGAATCTAGCATCCTTGAGCCTGCAAGGCTACAATGAAAACTCCCCCCTCAGAAGATATGTGGAATGTGCCGTCGCTATGGCAACTCAACTCTGTCTCCTATCCCAGCCTGGGCGGGATTGCGGGAAGGCCGCTGAAACGTTCCAGGGTCACTGCAACCCTCCAACCCTCAATGCTCCTCCCCCTATCCACACTGAGGTGACATGCGCTACTTGTGGCTGCAGGAACTGAAGTGGGGATAGTCCCAACCCACCACCCCACCTAGTGGACACTTATGTTGTGGAATGTCTGAAGTCTGTTGCATATATGTTTGAGGTGTTTTTTTTTTTTTTTTTTTGCAGAGCAAAGCTGCCCTCCCTATGGAAGGTAGCTCTAAAGTGCTTTTTTCCCTCCACCTGAACCAATCCTCATGTAAACCCCTCTTATCTCTATTAAGGTAGCGCGACTCATGGCTGCGAATGACCACAGTCACCAATTCTTGTCATGTGTCTTGCCCATGCATGTCTGATCTCTGAATTGTGTGTACTGAAACTCTAATTTCCCTCTGGGATTAATAAAGTATCTTTGATTGATTGATAATTGGCTTTAGATTTCGGCCATCAGCAACTAAATTTGTTACCGGTATTGGCCTTAAAAAACCATATCAGTCAGCCTCTACTTATAACTCATGCTACTGGAGCTGTAACGACTAATAATATACTGCCATACTTGCTTTAGGTGATGTATAACAATATTCTTCAACTTCAACTAACACTGGTGTGTGTGTGTGTGTGTGTGCGTGTGTGTGTGTGCGTGCGTGCGTGCGTGCGCGTGCGCCGTGCATGTGTGTCCCATAATTGGTATTTTAGCCTTCACCCAGAGACCTGCCCACTACACTCTGCTAAGCAGAAGTGACCTTTGGATTAAATCCAGTGCTCATGGGTCTGAGTCAGAGCTAGAACTTGTGTCAGCATGTAGTAAAAAAAGCGATACTGGAACAAGCACAGAAACTGAACCACGTCTGACTTGGTTTTTGACATAAAAACTGTGCAACAATCATCAGAAAGGTCTAAAATCTTCTATCAGTTATTTTTAATTTTTTACCACCAACCTCTCAGAGAAAACAGATGAAAATTAGTGTGTGGCTAAAAATCTGGTTTGAATGATGACATCATTACTTCAAACTAAAACAGTCCTAAAGGAATAAAAATATTTGTGAAGAAGAAACCAGTCAGTCACTCTGTTTCTGTCTCGGGTTGTCAGTCTGCTTTTCATACAATGTTTCCTTATCTGTTTTCTGTGCAGGTACACAGGTCCACAGGTATGCAAGTATACAGTAGCACGAGTATACAGTTGTATAGGTTTATGGGTTTATGAAACCAGCTGAGTGACGAGTGGTGCTGAGCAGCAGTTATCAATCATAATGGTTGTGATTGGACCTGATTAACGTCATTTTGAACATTTTGAAGAGCAAAATTCAATTTCAAATGGGTTTCTTTTACTTTGAAAAACCTTTCAATTCTAAGCAACACAATGAGACATGGATTGTTTCTCAATGTCAAGGCACCTGGCCTTGCGAGGCGATATATTGCGAGGCCAGACGCCTTGCTTGCAAGGACACTGCCCTTCCTTGGTCAAAGGAAATGGTTAAATGGAACAGACTTGCATCATGTGGCCACGGCTTCCATGGCGGTCACATATCATCACAGGACACGGGAGACGTTATATTTTATATGTATTAGTTTCAATATAAATATATAAAGAGCCTTTTACTTTTTAAATCGTGTAAATGTTTATTAAATTAAAAACATAAGCGAGTTACTACCCGCTAGCCATCGAAGCTGCAACTACTAAGCAACTAACCAACAATAGATAACTTCTTTGGATCTAAAAAAAAACATTTTAAATTAGCTGACTTACTTTTAAAGTTGAAAATTGTCCCCGAAGTAGCTGCCGGCTTCTGATCTGCCGTCCTTTTGAAAATACCGCTGTGTATTGTGGGTAATTTTTGACCAAGGCTAGGCTACAAGACACCTCCCGTGTTTCCTTGCTCAGCTAGTTAAGCGCTAACAAAAGGAGAACACACGCCTCGGTAGAACATGAACAGTGGAACCGATTGGAACACGTCTTGGGGCTCCCGATGACGTATCTCCTAGGCAACCAGGACAGGGCCAAGACATCTAGGCAAGGTTCCTTGGCATTGAGAAACGCCCATGAACTATTTGGGTCCTAAACTCAGCCTTCTAACTGACCTGGGACATAGAGGACAGAGGGGGAGGCCTGGGGTTCTCCCTCCTGGACTCCTCCCAGCCACCACAATACCTCCACAGGTTCTGGGGGACCAACAGCAGAGCAGGATAGGTTGAAGGGAACATTAGGGAATGTTGCTACATCCTGAGGTTCCTCTAGGAAGTGAGGGACTCCTGAGAGAGCGACAGACAGAAAACAGGAATGAGGAGGATCAAGTGAGACCAACAAGGACAAAGGTCCCAGCAAACCCACAATAACAGGCGTATTCATGGTCTCACCTTCAACTGTGATCCAGGCTCGTTCAGAGGAGAAAGTCTGATTGTGAAGTTCTACCTCGCACCAGTACTGACCCGCATCCTGCTGCTGGACCGACCTCACACTAGAACCCCAACACAAAACCTCAGAAAACCGGGACAGACTAAACCACACGGACAGGGTGGACAGAAAAATTATTGCATATTTACAGTGTTAATCTTCATGATTTTCCTGTTTAAATCGTTGGTTGTTATGATAAAATATTTCATTGCATACATTTGGACACCACAAAAATAGAAATGAACTCAATTTTTAGATCCTCCCCCGGCGCAGCTTCAGCTTTGTCACCGATTCCTGGACATTGGTCTCCAGAATTTGCTGATATTGAGGGGAATCTACAGGCCGACCAATATGTTTTTTTAAGGCAGATGCCGATTAACAAATTTTGTTGCAGATGGCCGATATCTAAAGCTGATTATTAAGGCCAATTGGTCCCCTTAAATACTCTCTCATAACTGGGTTCACCTGTGTATGAAGGTCAAGGGTCACAGAGTTTACCAAAACAAGTGTCATGACTTGCGGGAGGTGTCTAACCCAAGACATGCAGAATAAACACGACAACTCGGGGTAAGTAAAAATAAAGTATTTTATTATGAAAACAGGAACTAAAGATGCACTAGTAAAACCAGTGAGTAGTGTGCCATAAGGCGTTAGTCCAGAGTTCAAATTCCGCAGACAGCGGGGAAGGTGGCGAGCCAAGGTGAGTAAGAACAGGGGTCCAGTTGAGTGAGGTGGGTGAGGAAGCGGAGAGGGGAAGGGCAGGAGCCGTGGAGGAGGATGGGACGTAGTCCTGAAGATCCGGGGTTCTAGCGGCGAATGTAGTGGGCACGGTAGTGGGTTCCTAAACAGGGCAAAGCAGACAGGGGTTCAGAGGCGAGTCCAAAGTCATAATCCTACAACAATCCAAGGTCAGAGATCCAAATAATCCAATCACGAATACACAAGCGAGCAAACAGGCGAATACGAGTGGCAGGGGCTAACCAAAACTGTAGCAATCATCCGGCATCGAGTAGTGTCTCCATCCTCCCTTTATACCAGAGCCTCTGATTGCGAATCCAGCTCAGCTGGTGTCCCCTCCGCTCCTCACCTGTGGAAAAGAACCTCAAAGATGGTTTATGGAGGAAGAGCTCTCACCTCGGCCCGTGAATCATGACCCCCCCCCAACGGACGCCACACGGCGTCCCAGCAGCGGACCTGGAGGCCTCGAAGTCAGTGACGAGGGAGGGGTCTTCAACGAATGACCAAGGAATCCACAAACGTTCCTCCAGAACTTACCCCTCCCAGTCCACCAGATATTGCACCCCACGTCCCCGGGGACGTGAGTCAAGAATCCGCTGAACCTTGTAGACCAGGCCCCCTTTATAGGGCCAGGGTCGGATACAGAGAGCTGGTGACCACGAGCTTGACCAAGGACGCATGGAACGTGGGATGGATCCTGAGGGACCGCGGGAAGTCCAGGTGGACGGTCACAGGACTGGGGATGGCCGCAACCTTAAAAGGGCCAAGGAACCTAGGAATGAACTTCCTAGATGTGGCCTTGAGGGACACATCATTGGACGACAGCCAGACCATATGTCCAGGAGTGCAGACAGGTGCTGGGCGATGATGCCGGTCCACCAACCACTGGTTCTTCTCAGCAATATGCTGATGAGCGGCCCTAGTGGCGGCCCAGGCACGACGGGCCCGGCGGAGAAACTGTGGAGTGGTGGTGGTTGGGTCAGACTGGAGAGGAAACAAAGAGGGCTGGTAACCAAGGGAGGCCTCGAAGGGGGACTGACCTGTACCTGAGGACACGAGGCTGTTGTGGGCGTACTCCACCCAGGCAAGGTGGTCACTCTAGGAGGCGGGATTGGTAGTGCACACACAGCGTAGCATGGCACCCAGCTCCTGATTCATGCGCTCGCATTGACCGTTCGTCTGCAGGTGGAAACTTGAGGTCAACGACACACGGGCCCCCAGAGCGGCGGCAAATTCCTTCCAGACCCTGGAAACTAACTGGGGACTGCAGTCCGAGATGATCTCCCTGGGAAATAATATGAAGATGGAACACAAGCTTTATCAGGAGCTGGACTGTGATAGCAAAGGAAGAGCCTCTAGGGGAAGTAGGTGGCAAGCCTTGGAGAACCTGTCGACTATGGTTAGCATAGTGTTGAACCCAGGAGAAACAGGCAAACCACAAACAAAGTATAAGGCGATGTGTGACCAAGGGCAAGACGGAACGGGAAGGGGACATAGTTATCCGGCAGGTGATTGGTTGCTACCTTTTTGTTGGGCACACACATGGCATGCCGAGACATACTCTTTTATGTCTCTGTAGATTGAAGGCCACCAGAAGGAGTGCTTTATTAACTTCAGAGTCCATCCGACAACGGGGCGAATGGCGAACCTCCCAGAATGAACCCAATGAATGACCTTTCCTCGTAGAGTCTGGGAAACAAAAAGTCTATTTGGAGGACCGTTACCTGGACCGGGGTCGGCCTTGAGGGCCTCCAGAACCTGGTCTCTGATCTTCAAGGTAAGTCCTGCCACTACGCAGGATGGTGGTTGGGCCGGGTTCGTCCTCTGGAGAGAGTTGGTGGAACTGCACGTCAGGCTTTGTATTCTTGGATCCTGGCCGATAAGAGATTACAAAGTTAAACCGAGAGAAAAACAGTGATCAGCGGTATTGGCGTGGGTTTAATCTTTTGGCTTCTTTGAGGTAAATCAAGTTCTTATGGTCAGTCCAGATAACAAATGGGTGTTCCGCCCCCTCCAGCCAGTGCTTCCATCCTTCGAGGGCCAGCTTTACTGCCAGTAACTCCCGATCCCCCACATCGTACCTGCTCTCTGTTGGTGTCAACCGTCGCGAAAAGAAGGCGCAGGAATGGAGTTTATGGTGCAAGGAGGATACCTGTGATAGAACGGCTCCAACCCCAGTGTCGGAAGCATCCACTTCCAGGGTGAACTGCTGCTTTGGGTCTGGTCTGGTGAGAACTGGAGCCTCAGTAAAACTCCTCTTGAGGGCTCGGAACACAGCCTCAGCTTCTGGAGACTAAGAAAAAGGTTTAGCGACAGACGTGAGACATGTTAGTGGAGCGGCCGTCTGGCTATAGTTGCGGATGAACCGCCGATAAAAATTGGCAAAAACCAGGAATCGTTGCAACTGCTTCTGGGTTGTAGGTGTGGGCCAATCTGTAACGGCCTGAACTTTGTCAGGGTCTGCCTTTAACCGCCCACTCTCCAGAACGAAAGCTAAAAACTTGACAACAGGAACATGGAACTCACATTTCTCAGCCTTTACATACAGTCTGTTCTCCAAAAGGCGGTGGAGAACGGCTCTGACGTGCTTCTGGTGTTGGGTCTGACCTGGAAAAAATCTAAATGTCGTCTAGGTAGACAGTTACAAAGTCATTGATATAGTCACCAAGTACAGAGTTGACCAGCCTTTGGAACACAGTCCAAAAGGCATCACTAAATATTCAAAATGCCCCAGCGGTGTCTTGAAGGCTGTCTTCCATTCGTCCCCTTGGCAGACCCTAACCAAATAGTAGGCGTTCCGAAGACCCAATCGGGTGAAGACAGTTGCATCCTGGATGGGCTCGAACGTGGAAGACAGTGGTGGGAGAGGGTACTTGTCTTTAACGGTGATCTGGTTAAGACCCGGATAATCGATGCAGGGGCGGAGAGACCCGTCCTTCTTGACGACAAAGAAGAAACCGGCGCCCAAGGGAGACGTTGAGGGTCTGATGGTTCCGTTGGCCAAGGCCTCTGTGATGTAGGTCTCCATGCTGTCCCTCTCCGGTTTAGAGAGACTGTAGAGGCAGCTGGACGGAAGCGAGGTACCGGGTAGCAGGTTGATACCACAGTCGAAGGGGCGGTGAGGGGGCAGCGTGGCTGCTCGGTCCTTGCTGAAAACCTGTTGTAGATCATGGTAGATTGGGGTACCTTAATGAGATCGGGAGGCTCAACAGGAGCCATGTCGAATTCTTTAGAAACAGGAAGTGCTGAGCTGAGGCACTTCTGGTAGCACTCCGGGCTCCAGGCCTCGACTCTGTTGGCTCGCCAATCCAGGTGCAGGTTATGTTGTGTAAGCCATGAATGTCCTAGTACCACCGGATTCTGAGGAGATGGGAACACAATGAGTGAGATCGTCTCATTGTGGTTACCTGAGGCTTGGAGCTGGAGCGGCGTAGTCCTGTGGGTGATGGTGGATAACGTTCTCCCGTCGAGTGAGGAAACAAGCATGAGTTCAGGGAGAGAAACGGTAGAGACTCCCCAGTCACAGACTAATCGGGGATCAATAAGTGATAGTTCACATCCCGAGTCCACAAGAGTTGTGACCTGGTGGCGTTGACCGTCCCACATAACTGAACAGGAGAGGATGAACTGGGAGGTTGTACCTCCTGTGTTACTACCCACCAGAACTCCCGTTTCTACTGGTGGGCTCTGCCTTTTAACAACACTGGGCACGTCTGGACATAGTGTCCTGGTTGTCCACAGTATAGGCAAAGACCCTTACTGATGCGATGACGTCGTTCCTCCTGGGTGAGGTGAGTCCTTCCCAGCTGCAAAGGTTCCTCTGAAGGCTCTGAAGGAGGAGGAGATCTTGGGATGGGCTGTCGGTGTATGGGGGTGAAGAAGGATCCATCGAAGTCCACAGAAGCTCCCGATGTCTCTTGTCAATGGAGATGGAGAGTGTTATTAAACCCTCCAGGGTAGATGGCTCGGGACACAGAGCCAACTGATTCTTCACCTTGTCGTTCAGGGCTTCAATAAAAGCTGCTTTTAAGGCGTCATTATTCCATGTTGTCATGGCTGCCAAAGTCCTGAATTCTAGTGACATATCTGCCACCGTTCTCCGTAACTGGCAGAGGTGTAACAGTTTCTTACGAATGTCCGTGGTGATCTCAGAACTGCAGAAGGTCAGTTTAAAATCGTCCAAAAATTCTGCATAGGGACCTGATAAAAACTCGGCATTGCGACTCTTAGCCTCAGCCCATCTAAGAGCTTTACCTCTCAACAGTCCAACAATAAAAGAAATCTTAGAGTCTGTAACAAAGGCGCTTGGGGAGTGCTCAAAAGCCAGGCGACACTGTAACAAAAATCCATAACAGCCCTTGAACTCACCAGAGAAGATAGGACATAGCGGAGGAAAAGCTAGGCGGAAGTGGGTGACTTCCGTAGGACCCGGAACTTCCGGTCCGGGCTGACCCATTATTCCAGGGGCGAGTGGCGTTGGTTCCGAGGTAGGTTCCGGGACCTGAGCTGGAGGCAATAATCGATCGTGGAGTTGTTGGGCCAACGCCTCCAATTGCTGTTAACGCTGATTGGCGACTGCCAGCTGTTCCATGAGTACGGGAAGTGTCTGTTCCTGCTGGGACATCCGGGTAGCCAGGTCGGCCAGTAGTGATTCTGCTGGGCTAGTGTTTTGGCCGGATGATTCTGTCATGACTTGCGGGAGGTGTCTAAACCCAAGACATGCAGAATCAACATGACAACTCAGGGTAAGTAAAAATAAAGTATTTAATTATTAGAGTTCAAGTTCCGTAAACAGCTGGAAAGGTGGTGAGCCGAGGTGAGCAAGGACGGGGGTCCAGTTGAGTGAGGTGGGTGAGGAAGCAGAGAGGGAAAGGGCAGGAGTCATGGAGGAGGATGGGACATAGCCCTGAAGATCCGGGGTTCTAGCAGCGAAGGCAGTGGGTTCCCAAACAGGGCAAAGCAGACGGGTTCAGAGGCGAGTCCAAAGTCATAATCCAAAAACAATCCAAGGTCAGAGATCCAAATAATCCAATCACGAATACACAAGCGAGCAAACAGGCCAATACGAGTGGCAGGGGCTAACCAAAACTGTAGCAATCATCTGGCGTCAAGTGGTGTCTCCATCCTCCTTTTATACCAGAGCTTCTGATTGCGAATCCAGCTCAGCTGGTGTCCCCTCCGCTCCTCACCTGTGGAAAAGAACCTCAAAGATGGTTTATTGAGGAAGAGCACTCACTTCGGCTCGTGAACCATGACAACATGTTGCTTCTCAGTGCAGCAGCAGATCATCAGAAAGCTAACAACTATTTATAACCAAGTTGTTGGACCATCTCCATTTTGTTCTAAAGCAGCTGTTCATTATACTGAGTTCAGTTCCTCTGGTTGTCTTTTATTCTAGCGGTTAGCTAAATGCAGCTAAACATGCTAACGCTTCAGCTTTGACTAATTTACCTGCTGTATGCTTTACCCGAGCACAATGCTGACGCCGTGAGGGTTCACCAACACTACACGCTACACTGCTGCAACTCTGCTACAGAGCTGGTTGTTGTTTCCTGAATATTCTGCTACAAAGTGGTATCAGTTCAGTGACATCAGAAAACATTCACCAGTACGAGTACACAGACATGGTATCGAACCAATACCCTGTGCTGGTATCAGTACCAGTGCAGATAACTTCACTATTTAAAAATAAACAAAAACGCACTTGTAGCTCACTCTTGTCCTCCTGGGAGGTGTTCAGGTGTGATGTTTGGTTGTCACTAAATGTAATAAATCAGAAATGTGATGAAGGAGCCTCAGACCAAGGTCGGGCTGCTCCTGCAGCAGTCTCCCTGGGGTTTAGATCACCTCCTTCTTCCAGGGGGTCTGTGGCCCCTCACACGAACTATGGGACACTCCTAAAGAGAAACCTTTCATATACAAGTGTGTGTACCCACGCAGGTGCTCACATGGTGACTCGAGTGTTTTTGACACAACCTTGGGCTGTGGTTGGCACTAAACACACCATGAATTATTACTGTGTGCTTTTCAATAAAAAAATGTTACAGTCATATATCCTTATGTGATATCTTGGTTCTATTGTATTTTTGTCTCTTTCTGCAGGTCTAGAAGAGGATTCTTGTACAGCCTTTATTTTTGTTTACTTCATCTTGAAGCCTTAAAACTCCTCAGTATTTACAGTGGGAAAACGTGCCTCAGTAATGGCTGTGAGTGGAATATGATGGAACCTGGATCATGAACCCAACTGTTGTGAAACCCTGGCTGAAGATCTGGTGGTTTAGTGTGGGTGTTGTTGTACCTGTAGGAGGTCTCCCAGTGCTGTTCTCCCAGAGTGAGGAAGAGCTGGTCGGTGCTGTAGAGCTTCTCTCCATCTTTAATCCAGATGATGTCCGGCTCACTCATCCCCTCCACGGCACAGCCCAGCCTCACTTTGTTCCCCTGAGACGCTGTCTGGTTCACTGGTTGTTTGGTGAACACCACGCCTGCAAGAGGACTTAACACAATCTAAACATGTTCCAGACGTGTTCTAAACTTCAACACCATGTACAGTACAGCATGTTCTGATAAGTTCAGTTCAGTTCAGTTCAGTACAGTTCACTTTATTTCAAACATATACATTCACCAACATTTCATAAAAATCATTCCACGCAATTGTTTGAAAAGGAGTAGGGAGAAGTGTATACTTATTTAGCCCTACCCCCTCAGGTTTACATCCTCATCATCAAAATGTAAACAACAAAACAGTTACAATGCCTTCAAAAAAAAAAAAAAAAAAAGCAATAATAATAAATAAATTAAATTCTCATGTTCAACTAGAACTATATTTAGATTTTCTAATTTGTAGAAGAGATTAAACATCAGTTTGCATGCCGTCCTGGGTTAATTGCATTTTCTTCAGTCTTATACTTATTTAACATTTCTTTTTTGAGTTTTATTTTAAACTGGTTTACATTACTACTATCCTTTATTTCTTCTGTTAACTCATTCCAGAGTTTAACGCCCGCTATTGAAATAGACATCCTTTTCAATGTTGTTCTTACTCTTTGTACTTTTAAATTCCACTTCCCTCTAAAATTATACCTCCCTTCTCTTTCTAAGAACCATTTACTTATTTGAATTGGGAGCATCCCTTTCCTTACCTTATATATTATTTGCACAGTTTTAAACTTGACCAGGTCCTGGAATTTTAAAGCTTGCGTCTTTATAAAGAGTGCGTTTGTGTGAGCCCTATACCCCTCCTGATTTATTAGTCTAATAGCCCTTTTCTGCATTATGATTATAGTCTGAATATTACTTTTATATGTGTTTCCCCAAACTTCTACACAATAACTCATGTATGGTAATATGAAAGCACAATATAACATATATAATGTTTTCCTATCCAGAAAATATTTCACTTTCCCCAAGACAGCAATGCCCCGTGCTAACTTTCCCCTCACATAAGTGATGTGTGATTTCCAACAGGCCTTATGATCAATGATCACACCAAGAAATTTTATGGTATTAACCCTTTCTAGATATACATTATCAACACAAATTTCAATGTTAATATCTTTCTTATGGTTTCCGAATAACATAAATTTTGTTTTATTTAAATTTAAGGACAATTTGTTTCTATCAAACCACGTCTTTAATATCTTTAACTCCTGTGTGATCACCTCCACAACCTGTTGAAATTCCCCACTTGAACAAAGTATATTGGTATCATCTGCAAAAATTACAAACTTTAGGATCTTCGATACTTTACAAATATCATTTATATACATTATAAACAATTTTGGTCTCAATACTGATCCTTGAGGTACTCCACATTCAATATCCATCAGTTTAGATTTAAACTCATTTATTTGTACATATTGCTGTCGATTCATCACATAGCTTTTTATCCAATCCAATACCACACCCCTAAACCCATATTTCTCCAGTTTGATTATTAAAATTTTGTGGTCATCAGTATCAAATGCTTTTTTTAGATCTAGACAAACTCCAAGTGCATACTTCTTGTTATCCATACATTCAGTTATTTCTTCCATTAAATCCATCAGTGCCAAAACTGTTGATCTGTTATTTCTAAACCCATACTGGCAATTTGCCAACAGATCATGCTTTTCCACAAAGTTATCAAGTCTTTTTAGAAATAGTTTTTCCAGTATTTTAGAAAACTGGCAGAGTACCGACACTGGTCTATAATTTGTAAAACAATGCTTTTCACCTGATTTATAAATGGGAATAATTTTTGCTACTTTCATTTTTTGTGGAAAAACCCCTTCCTGGAAAGACAAATTAAAAATATATTGTAGCGGTTTTACAATACCATCAATTACTCTCTTTACTGTTAACATATCAATATCATGGAAGTCAGTACTTGTTTTGTTCTTAAGTCCACTGACAATATCATATATCTCCTTCTCTTCCACTGCTCTTAAAAACATTGAACTTGCATTCCTTTCAATGTGTCCTCCAGTCTCCTTTTCTATCATATCAACCTTTATTTCTGCGGCTAGTTTTGGCCCTATATGTACAAAAAAATCATTAAATCCATCTACTACTTCGTTCATTTTACTAATAGTATTTGTCCCTTCCATAAAATACCCAGGGTAGTCATTAGTCCTTGGTGCATTTTTATTATACTATTCAATACATTCCATATCCCTTTCATGCTATCTTTATTATCTTCTAACTTTTTGATGAAGTATTCTTTTTTACAAGTTCTCATTATGTTAGTTAGTTATAAGGCAATGTGTGTGCTCATATTTTACCATAACAGCTGATCTGGATCAGAACATTTAACACACACAACCCACCCCACCCCCCGTAACGGAGAAGCAAGCTGTCCAGAGTTAGAGTGCCAGAGTTAACGCAAAGCCAAGTTGAGGGAAGCCATGTTGAAAAGTGGAAATGCTCCTTAAATTTTCTCTATTAATGTACTGCTGTTTTAAACCAGTTTATACCTTTATGTTGTGAACACACACTGTATAAAATTAAAAGAGCATTTTGAGAACAAGTGAGATTTCAACAGTGAAAACCCTCCTGTTGGATGTCCATCCTGATATGGAAAAGGTAATGGAGATTAGATGAATCAACCTCTGTATTTATATAGTGCCTTCCAGAGTCCTACAACCCCCTGAGGCACTTTACAAGACATCAGTCATTCACACACCAGTTGATGAGCTATAGCCACAGCTGTCCTCCACGCACCAGGAGAACTTCAGGACCCAGTGGACCAGAGAAGGGCCTAATAATGGGTTTAGGATATAAATCCTGATGGCCGCAGTTCTTAGACGCATCATCTTGGTGGAGTAGGACTGCCTGTGCATTAGCTGTAGAGTCCAGGTGTCTCTTCATGCTACCAACAGTGGCACTGGCCCAAGTCAGATGCTCAACAACAATGATAATGAATTAGATTTCAATAGTGCTTCTCAAAGACCCATGCACTTTACAGAGATTCATTATTCATTCACTCTCTGGTTATGGAGAACTACATCATAGCCACAGCCATCCTGAGCCAGTCTGACAGAAGCCAGGCTGTCATTCTGCACCATCACTCCCTCTGACTACCACCAACAGTCACCCAAAGGCATGGCAGGTTATGTGTGTTACCCAAGGACACAACAACAGAGTGACTAGGAAGATGCTGGAATTGAACTACCAACCCTCCAGCTGGTTGATCCTCTCAAAATTTTTATGAGCATATATCTGATACTTGTTTATTTCATTTTGGCTGTGTTCTTTTGCTCAAGATTTCCCAAATTTCATCCAGAGTATTAAGTATTTACATTAATAATGGACTTAAGTCATTTTGTTGTTAGGAGTAGTTTACTGTCCTCCTCAGCTGATTCAGTTAAATTTATTTAATTTAGAAATTAACTGTGTATGAATCAAGTCAGCTCAAAGTGCTGTAAAAAGCTACTTATCCCTCTCCATGACCACACCCATCCATCCATCCATCCATCCATTTTCATCCGCTTATCCAGAGTGGGGTCGCGGAGGCAGTAGCCTAAGGCGAGAGGCCCAGACTTCCCTCTCCCAAGCCACTTGGGCCAGCTCCTACGGGGAAATCCCAAGGCGTTCCCTGGCCAGGTGACAGCCATAGTCCCTCCACCTGGGTCCTGGGTCTACCTTTAGGTCTCCTCCCAGTTGGACGTGCCCAGAAAACCTCACCAGGGAGGCGTCCTGACCAGATGCCCGAGCCACCTCAACTGGCTCCTCTCGATGTGGAGGAGCAGCGGGTCTACTCTGAGCCCCTTCCAAATGACCCAGCCACTCTTCGAAGAAAACTCATTTTGGCCGCTTGTATCCGCAATCTCGTTCTTTCGGTCACTACCCAAAGTTCATGACCATAGGTGAGGGTAGGAACGTAGATCGACCGGTAAATCGAGAGCTTTGCCTTCTGACTCAGCTCTCTCTTCACCATGACAGACCGGTACAACGCCTGCATTACTGCAGATGCAGCACCAATCCGCCTATCGATCTCACAATCCAGTTTTCCCTCACTCGTGAACAAGACCCCGAGATCCTTAAACTCCTCCACTTGGAGTAGGACCTCATCCCTGACCCGGAGAAGGCATTCTACCCTTTTTCGAATCACGACCATGGTCTCAGATTTAGAGGAGCTGATTCTCATCCCAGCTGCTTCACACTCGGCTGCGAACCACTCCAGCGAAAGCTGAAGATCACGTTCTGATGAAGCCAACAGGACCACATCATCTGCAAAAAGCAGAGACCTGATCCTCAGGCCACCAAAACGGATGCCCTCCACACCTTGGCTGCACCTAGAAATCCTGTCCATAAAGGTTATGAACAGAATCGGTGACAAAGGGCAGCCTTGGCGGAGTCCAACTCTCACTGGGAACGAGCCTGACTTACTGCTGGCAATGCGGACCAAGCTCTGACACCGGTCATACAGGGACCTAACAGCCCATACTAGAGGGCCTGGTACCCCATACTCCCGGAGTACCCCCCACAGGACCCCCCGAGGGACGTGGTCAAACGCCTTCTCCAAATCCCCAAAATATATGTGGACTGGTTGGGCAAATTCCCACGCACCCTCCAGGATTCCCCTAAGGGCATAGAGCTGGTCCAGTGTTCCACGGCCAGGACGAAAACCACATTGCTCCTCCTGAATCTGAGGTTCAACAATCTGACGGACCTTCCTCTCCAGAACCCCTAAATAGACCTTACCAGGAAGGCTCAGGAGTGGGATCCCCCTGCGGTCCCCCTTTTTAAATAAGGGGACCACCACCCCGGTCTGCCAGTCCAGTGGGACTGCCCCCGATGTCCATGCGATATTGCAGAGCTGATTCAGCCAACACAGCCCCACAACATCCAGAGCCTTAAGGAACTCCAGGCGGATCTCATCCACCCCTGGAGCCTTGCCACAGAAGAGCTTTTTAACCACCTCAGTGACCTCAGCACCAGAGATTTGAGTGGCCAAACCAAAGTCCCCAGACTCTGCTTCCCCACTGGAAGACGTGTCGGTGGGATTGAGGGGGTCTTCGAAGTATTCTGCCCAACGATCCACAAGGTCTTGAGTAGAGGTCAGCAGCACACCGTCCCCACTATAGATAGTGTTGGTAGCACACTGCTTTCCCCCATGAGGCGTCGGATGGTGAACCAGAATCTCCTCGAAGCCGTATGGAAGTCTTGCTCCATGGTCTCACCAAACTCCTCCCATGCCTGGGTTTTTGCCATGGCGACCACCCGAGCCGCGTTCCGCTTGGACTGCCGGTACCCTTCAGCTGCCTCTGGAGTGCCACAGGCCAAAAAGACCTGATAGGACTCTTTCTTCAGCTTGACAGCCTCCCTAGCCGCCGGTGTCCACCAGCGGGTTCGGAGGTTGCCTCCACGACAGGCAGCGACGATCCTGCGTCCACAGCTCCAGTCAGCCGCCTCAACAATGGAGGCATGGAACACGGTCCATTCAGACTCAATGTCCCCCGCCTCCCCCGAAACATTTTGGAAGTTCTGTTGGAGGTGGGAATTGACTCTGCCAGACATTCCCAGCAGTGGGAGCAACTCCAGAGTGGTAGAAAGTCCAACCCCTCTCAAGGAAACTGGTTCCAGAGCCAGAGCCATGCGTTGAGGTGAGTCCGACTATATCTAGTCGGAACCTCTCAACCTCACACACCAACTCAGGCTCCTTCCCCACCAGAGAGATGACATTCCATGTGCCAAGGGCCGGCTTCTGTAGCCGAGGATCAGACCACCAAGGTCCCTGCCCTCGACTACCACCCGTCACACACTGCACCCGACCCCTTTGGCCCCTCCCACGAGTGGTGAGTCCATGGGAAGGGGGACCCACGTTCCCTCTTTGGGCTGTGCCTGGCCGGGCTCCATGGGTGAAAGCCTGGCCACCAGGTGCTCGCCAACGTGCCCCACCTCCAGGCCTGGCTCCAGAGGGGTGCCCCAGTGACCCACGTCCGGGTGAGGGAACACGGTTTCCATTTATATAATTCATCATAAAAGGTCTTCCATGACCACACCTGGTTACAATAAAGGCTGGAGCGCTAAAACACTGATCTGTTTTAATGTTGTGATGACAGTACAGGGTGGGCCATTTATATAGATACACCTTAATAAAATGGGAATGGTTGGTGATAAAAACGTCCTGTTTGCGGCTCATTAGTATATGTGAGGGTCCAAACTTTTCAAGATGGGTGGTGAGCATGGAGGCCATTTTGAAGTTGGCCATCTTGGATCCAACTTTTGTTTTTTTTTTTCAATAGGAAGAGGGTCATGTGACACATCAAACTTATTGGTAATTTCACAAGAAAAACAATGGTGTGCTTGGTTTGCACATAACTTTATTCTTTCATTAGTTATTTACAAGTTTCTCTTTATTCACAGCCATTGACATGTCGAAGAGGTTAACACGTGAGGAGCGGATCGAAATTGTGTTGATATCTGGTGAATGCAGTAACCGGGTCCTTGCAGTAGATTTCAATGCAAGACACCCTATAAGAACACCCATCTCCCATGCTACAGTTAGCAAACTGCTTGCTAAGTTTTGTGAAACTGGTTCAGTGTTGAATTTGCCAAAATGTGGACGCATGAAAACTGTAACTAATGAAAAAACATCAGTGGCTGTCCTAGCTTCATTCAGCAAGAGCCCACAGCGTAGCACTTGCCGCATGTCACTGGAGAGTGGCATTAGTCAAACTTCCCTTTGGTGGATATTAGCTAATCACAAATGGCAACCTTACAAACTCCAGCTACTGCAGCATCTCAATGTGGATGAGCCAGATCGGCGCACAGAATTTGCAGAATGGGCAAAACAAAAATTGGAACAGGGCCCTCAGTTCACGCAGAAGATTTTGTTCAGGGATGAGGCAAACTTTTATGTGAATGGTGAAGTTAACAAACAAAACTACCGCTATTGCTCTGACACTAACCCACATTGGATAGATCCCTCCAAGACTGTTGGAACAAAAAAGTGATGGTATGGTGTGGTATATGGGGTACAAAGATAGTGGGGCCATTCTTCATGAATGGAAACATCAAGGCCACTGGATATTTGAAATTGCTACATGATGATGTGTTTCCCTCTTTATGCACTGAAGCTGGCACATTCCCTGAGTTTTTCCAGCAAGATGGTAGACCACCACATTATGGGTGTCAGGTCTAAGCATTCCTAGATGAACAGTTTCCTGGAAAGTGGAGTGGTCATCATGGGCCAGTTGAATGGCACCCAAGGTCTCCCGATTAGGGTCATCTGAAGGCAATTGTGTATGGTGTGAAGATACGAGATGTGCATTACCACCATCTTGAAAATTTTGCCCCCTCACATAACTAATGTGCCACAAGCAGGACATTAATATCACCAACCATTCCCATTTTATTAAAGTGTATCCATATAAATGGCCCACACTGTACACTAGTTCCAGTACATATGTTAAGTCCCGCCCCCTCACTTTAAAAAAAAAATAGAGAGCTCAGTTACGCCCGGAAGAACGGGAAAATGAATACAAGTCAATTGGCTAAAATGCTATTTTCTGATTCTGTTAATGTGCCGTGGATTTCACATATGATATCCGTGAATTTTAAAGACGTATTTTGATACCAAGAACGCGTCTATTTTCAAACCGGCGGAAATGTTATTTTACGTTTTGTGTGAAAATAAGTCCAGGACTACAAATGCGCATCACCAAAGTGACGTCATCAAACCAGACAGAGAAAAATGAGGAAAAATGGCTGTGAATTCTGTGAACTTCAAATCCGTCCTTCAGGAGGAACAAAACACCATAAATCTGGCCGTGTGGTAACTAGCAGCTACGCTAGAGGAGAGGCGATTCTGTGGTGACATCATACATGTGAGGTGCCGATATCTAATTTGTAGTCATACTAATTACAAACATTTACAAGCTGAAAAATCTCTGGCGTGGTCGAAACATATCATTAGTTTTCATTTAAATTGCAGTACAACATATGTGCGATCCAGGGCATAAGGCAAAACGGATTAGAAATGAGCTCTTTTAACCCCGTTGACTTGCATTTATTTTTTGTTCTTCCGGGACCCATGAGCCAACTGGAAAGGGAGGGAGGGTTTCACACTGGAAGCATCAGCGGCACGAAACGGCAGCGGAACGTTAACTTTAACGCGGTCCTTTTCACACCGGGAGAGTCTTGGCAGCTGCACGGCTTCCTCGCTGTGCTCTCCGCTGGACTCACAAGATCACACGATCCCTCGAGACTTCAGGTCACAGTTTGTCTATGCAATCCACCATTAAACCAAAACGAAAAAAATCACGTTTGATATTGCTGTTTGATGTCGTATGTGATGTTGTTCCTCTCCACTGCCAGGAATAAAGCCATGAAAAAAACCACAGCTGCACTTCTGGAACGATGCCAAGTAAATAAGCCGCTGGGTCCCACGTAAGCTTAATATATATGAAATTGCATTGCTGCAGAACTTTTATTTTGAAATTTACCAGTGATTTTACACTGAAATTGTGTGCGATTTCCTGTCTAGCCCCATGTTAACTGCAGAAATCGACGAATCCCAGAAGCTGCACGCTGCAAAAATAAAACCTGATCCTATCTTTGCGGTGCGGCATGCTGCTTCTGGGACGCGCCTGGATGCGTCGCTGCTGGTTTGAAACCCTCCATCATAGGCGTCATTTTAACCGGGGACGCCGGGGACATGTCCCCGGCAAAATTTGTGATTGGCAGCTGTGTCCCCCCCACTTTCAAAAATGCCTGCTGATGAGGATTTTTGTTTTACCAGCTCAGATCTTATACCAGGGGTCGGCAACCTGTTCCCATCAAAGAGCCATTATTACCCGTTTCCCACAGTAAAGAAAACACCACAGTAGCCGCGGCGTTGTGGGCGGGGCCTACCCTCAGACAGCAGAGAGCTGCTCACAACCAGGTGACAGCAGCCGGTACTGGTCGCTCGCATGGGCGTCGCACCCGTGGGGGATTCAACACCCACACTTTTCCTTCTGTTTTGCTCACCTCCACACCAGTCTGGTTTCTTTATGTCGCACTCACTCTGTTTGCCTCATCTCCTTCTTCACCTCCGCTTCTGACAGCCGATGTCGGGTTTCCAGGAGAGCAGGAGAGGGAGGGACTTAGAGCTCGACTGAATTCATAATTTTACATCTTGACATTAGCTGTACAAAGTCTGAGTTTGATGAAGTGAAGAACAACAATTTGCAGAGGTTTATAACAGGCGCGGCGCCAGGTTTTCATTTTTGGGTGGGCCACGGTAATTTTGGACGGACCTTAATAAGCAGTGACTTAGTGAAGCAGGCAGGTCGCGCTAGAAAATTTCGTTTAAAAAGACGTCATAAATGTTTTCCCCCATCATTTTAATTTCTAAAATATGAAGTAAAAACTCACAATTTAATTTTCATTGATTTGTCATTAATATGTAGTCTACACCCGTGCGTTAAGTGGACCATCTTCCAGTAAAAGAAAAGCATCCAGCCCACCTCTCCAAATGCGTAAAATGTGCATCACAGCCACTAGGCGCACTGCGCGCACCGTCAGCTGTCAGCCCAGACAAGAGCAGAGCAACTAGAGAAAGAATAAAGGATAATTGTGTCTGGATGTGGATGGAGATTACATTTTACAGCAGCCTGATCATCATCTAAATACGTAAACCATCACCTGTCTTCTAGTCCACGCTATCAGCATTATGTTAATTGGTGTGTGTGTGTGTGTGTTTTCCACTTCCAACACTGGTCTAACCAACCAGACCAGTGTGTCCAGTAACATATTAATGTTACAATTAAACAGTTTCACTTCATGTAGGCTAGGAACATTCCACCTGCCGTAGCCCGACCGCTTCTGCTCCACATAAACTTTGTGCGTGATCAAATGTCTCTACAGGTGCTTTCTGAGCTGAAGAGGCGACTGGATGCGTAATGCGTCTCCATATTAGAGACGGGAACAAGCGCTATTCAGCCAAACTTTCATAATTTCATAAAAATAACATTTTTCCAAGTGACACATCCCTCAGAGAGACCGGGTTTCCAGACCGCTTCAGTGGGAGGAAATCAACCAACATCCTTGAGTTTATCCGTCAAAATGAACAGTCAAATGGAAATATCTGTAACCTGTCATTTAACTGTTTTGCCTTCTTGTGAAGATTGTTGCAAAGAGAAACAACTAAACTTGATTAACCCCAGAGCCACGCGCACTGCGCTGTACTCCGTGACTGTAAATGAGGGGGAAACGATTTAATTGGATCCTTTTCTTTTCAACATGGTTTAATGTAAAGTTTCATTCAGTACAAACTTTAGTTACACCAATCTAACGAGACAGAGCCTGGATTTGTATTCTGAACAGTTTAAACATGTTTAAAACGGAGACGTGCGTGACGCGTCTAAAATTCGTACCTGCTCCGCTATTATGGAAATCAAACTAACAGGATGAATAACATGAAATTATTTTAGGCACAGACAACATCCCCCACACTTTTGAAAAGCTTGCAACGCGCCTGGTCGCTCGTGTACGTCAAAGTTATCTTTCATAAAAAGATAATCAATAAAACGATTAAATAAAGTGGATCCAGAAGCTGTAGCCCGTCTCTGCCTTCAATATTCACCCTATTGGTGGTTTTACTGAGCAGGTGCCACTTTTGTCATACGTTTCTTTTTAAAACATGTTTAGACTGTTCAGAATACAAATCCAGGCTCTGTCACGTTTGATTGTTGTAATTAAACTTTGTAGGTGGGGAAGGTCGGAAAGCAGCTCAGAAGCGCATGATTACGCACAAGCGTGACGCGTCAACCCGGTCTCACAGACCGGGTTGGACCTGTTCAGGTTTACGCAGACAATCTTTACATTTAGAATTGGCATACAGATGTAAAATTAATGCAGTAAAATATAAAGCATTTTATTTAAATATCCATTCATTATTTTACAAGCACCGAGAGCCGCATGCGGCTCCAGAGCCGCGGGTTACCGACCCCTGTGCTAGCCTACTTTATTGTCCCCAGCAATTTTTAAGCCCCACTCAAGTGTATGGCTATTGTCCCCAGCAATTCTGAAAACAAACTGACGCCCTTGCCCTCCATAGACTATAATTCATTATATTTGAAGCAGTGACATTCCGCTACTGTTCCGCACCTCCGATGCTTTCGGTGTGAAACTGGGGTGAGGCTCCCGATTGGACATTGTCCTATTTTAGAAAATAGAATGCTTTTTCCAGGTGTTGACATCTGTGTATCCATGTAGTTCACATCAGTTATGACTGGTGCAGATGAGTGGGCGGGGCTTTCGTCCTGGTGAAAAGGAGGAGCTTTCAGCCAGGCTCCTGAAATTGGATCTCATTAATGTGTTTCCACTATAAATGTTCTGGGAAGTTTCTGGGAAGGGGGAAGGTGACAGGAAAAATATACAGGCTCGATCGGCCCTTCCAGCTGATGTGTCTTCATCCAAAATCCAAAAGATGCTCTTAGACTTTTTGGTTAGGGGATTTCCTCAACCTGCATTTATGATACACAGCTATGTTCTGAATTTCAATTTTTGCGACATATTTACTTTGCAACGTTTGAAACCCACACACGAATATTTACATTTCAACACTTAGATGCAACTTTCATTAGTTTAGATTTGAATTTAGATATTTAGTTTTAACTTCTACATATTTGGCATTATTATTTATGTAAAACAATCAAACAGAGATTATTTTCTAACCATCTGTGAAAAAGGTTACTTTTAAACACATTTTTTATAATTAGGTGATTAAGGTGTCTAGAAGTTTGAATGCATAATCGCTGCCCCATCGATGTAAAACTTCCAGGCGGATTCAGATTAAAACTGCAGGGTTTTTAACTTGTTTGTAACTTTGTTCAGGTCGCCTGGAACCCGCCAGTACCAGAACTGTATTGCTAGTATTCCCACAACAGCGCTAGAGACTCGCTGTGGTTTAACTGACCTGTTGTTCATGTTATCACAAGTTAGTACTAACTAACTAAAACAGTTCCAGGCTCTGGGGTTCGGTCCGTATACTAGGTTAAGCTTAGCTCCCAGCTAACGCTTACCTTTTCCGCAGGTTCCCACCAAACTCTGGAGAAAACAACCCAATATCCACAACAGCAGCTTCATCTTCTCATGGTGGTTCCGTCCTTCGGTGGGCTGTCCTGACCAGTACTCGGGAGAACAACACGACAGTCGGTTCTATTCGGTCTCAGGCTCCGTTAACGATTTTTACAGAGAGGACAAACAGGTTTTCCAGTGGACCGAAGTGCTTGTTTGGGCTGGAACCGCCAGCGAGGTGGAAGCAGCCTCAAATTCCTACCAGACGGTCAAACAGCACAAGTTTTTAATGTGCGCGTCTACACGAGTTATTACGGTATACTTGCTTGTTCGATGCTTTCAAAATAAAAGGGAGTTTTGCACAGTTGAATAAAGATCAATATTTCTCTCTGTTTTTCAAAATTACGTTCACACATGGGGTAGTTTATCTTCAGATTTGTTAACAAAACAAAATTCCTATTTTGGAACACAAACCCAGCCCAAACAATAAAATAAAGGCACTACCAAATGTTATTTACAAGTTGTTATCCTCATTCAGTTTGAATTCAAGTCCCAAAAATTCAACAAACAACCTAAATTAGGTTTATGAAAAGAAGCTTCATAATAAAAACATATATGTCACATAATCTAAATGTCACACAAAAACATCTTAATTTAGTGCAGATTTTTTAGCAGATAGTTGTCTGTTGGCCAGGAAATATAGTGTCGTCATTAACAGCAGCTCATGGGTTTTTCCACCAACAAAAATGTTAAGATAATTAGATGTGTTTTCTTTTATCATGCTTTTATTACATTTAAAGATTCTACCATTTATGCTGAACAGTGCTGTACTGTTTGACGTCTCATGAGGAGACTTTAAGAATGCTGGGCCTTGGTCCTGGCCTAATGTGACCCAAGGACATCTGCTGACTTGGACAACTGCTGACTCGTGCAACTATGTGTAGCTCACCGTGTGATTAGACACTGATTAGAAAAACTGAATGTTCATTATGTAATACTGAATGCTCTTTGTGTGAAACTTGTAACAATTACTAAAAACTGAGAGCTGTGATTTTCACCCATCCTTCAGTGTCAGCTCTCAGCCAGGTATCTAGGGACCCTCCCAGCTTGTAATTAATAGAGGATGCTTGGATTTCAAAGGCAGAGTGGTTTGAGGACCTGCCAGTGCAATGGAGACTGTGCTGGTCTGATCTTATTTCCAGTCTCCTCGAGCATAAAACAGAATTCTGACTTTTGTGTCTCTTTTCTTCTTTGTGTATGGTGTCTAGGGGTTTAAACCTGACAAAAAAGGTAAAAAGAAGGTATTTAAGATAAAACCCAAACCTCATAATTATGTGAAGAAAGACATTTCAGAAATCGGAGGGTTGGGTTGTTGGAGAGTTGGGCATTCGGACTCCACTCTCAGTGCCAACATTTGCTTAAGTTGTGTTCAGAAAAAAGAAGTGTTGAGAAAACTAACAGCTGTGATTTGCTCAAACCCAAACTGTCAAGAAACAGCTACAGAGTGAATAATTCAACAGGTTCATCCACACAATAGAGCAGCCAAACGTGGAGTTGTGTATGTGGCTGAGTTAGGAGCGTTCAGAAATTTATGAACGGGTGACCTAACAATAACTATATAAACAGCACAATAGAGCCAGCTCTTCAGACTCAGAACCAGCTTTTCATGTGTGACTCGAACATCCTTAATTAAAGAGCAATGCAAGAATGTGCTAGTAAGTTTAACATCTGCTGAGATAATCTACCATGGTAGCTTGACCGTAGGAGGCTTCTCCGGTGAGTGTAACATCTTTGAGAATCAGTCAAATCTCCTTTTTAATCAATTTCTCAGGACTTCTTGGAGAGTACAGATGCTTTTTTCCTCCCCTCCTCCCTATCTTATCCCAAAGCTCTTTATCTATCTTTGGATGTAAGGCACTTCTGCATTTTTCTGGAAACTGGAAATTATTAAAAATGGACCTGGTCAGTTGGTCTCTCAACGCGATTGACAACATTTTTTCAACGATGAGAACGGGAGAAGGGGCTCCTGGGTGCCCCTCTGGGACAGATCCAGTTGGGCATATCATGGACTCCTGGAAACCGTGGAACTTGATCTGCTTATTCCAACTGTCTGTAGATGTCATGCTGAGAGCAGGAGGTTTGGACCGAAGGTGCAGGAAATCCAGAACGCAGGCAGGAGCGATTGAAAAGTAAAAATCCTTTATTTAGGAGGAGAACCAAAAATCCAAGGGGCGAAGGCAAAAACCCAATAACTAAATTAAGACCAAAATCCAAAAGCTCACCTTCTGAGCAGAGACCTTAAGACTGGAGACAAAACAACGCTGACCAAGAGAATGAACCAACAACCAGAGAGACAAGACAAGGCTTATAAACACAGAGGGAGGTAATTAGGAAAAATGGCAGCAGGTGTGTGGAGTGAGGGCTGGAGGGAAGACAGGTGAATATAATTATCTAAATGGGAAAACAGAAACAGAGGAGGGCAAATAAACCTAAACCTAAAGACAGAGGGAAGGGCTCACACACACACACACACACACACACACACACACACACACACACACACACACACACACACACACACACATATACTGAGCTGGGGAACAAGAGGCTGGAGCTACAACTGGAGGGGGCTGAGGATGACTAAATGAACACCAAACCTGAGGGAGTGATATGAAGGCCTACAAACAGAAGACACATAAATGAGATGCAGACAAAGGACACATGAGGGCGCTATGAGACACAGAAGGGAATCTAAAGAGGGAGACACATGAAGGAAGACGCAGACCATGACAGTAGAGGATTCTGAAGACGTCTGGATATTCGTGGTGTTGGTGTCAGGTTTCCTGCTTTTTGGCCTGAGAGGTTATCTGGCTTACCGGAAAATTAATGAGCTGTCGAGGAATATTGGCTCAATCCCTGAGCTCAGAGATGGATTACACCACGCTGTGAATGCACAAACTCATATAATTGTTGAGATGAGTCATAAGCTTGGAACTTTGGCTGAGATTCAGGCTCTGGCACAGAAGGTGGATTCCATCAAGGAGCGAGTTGACGAATCAGCATGGATTGGGATAGATTGACTTACGCCATCATTGGATTTAGAGGGGTTGAGGACCAACGGACAGAGAGGAAATTATCTCTGTCTGGCCCCAAAACAATTTCTTATCTGAATCTGGTGCCCTTGAGCCTGTGAGGCTGAAGCGAATACTCCCCCCTCAGAAGAAATGTGGAATGCTGCCGTCGCCATGGCAACTCAGTCTCCCTATCCCAGCCTAGGCGGGACTGCGACCGAAGGCCGTTGAATCATTCCAGGAGTCACTGTGCTCTCTAAAACCCAACGACCTCCTCCCCCTGTCCAAACGGAGGTGATGAGCGCTGCTTATCGTGGCTGCATGCACTGATGTGTGGACAGTCCCCAACCCTACCGCCCCACCTAGTGGACACTTATGTTGTGTAATGTCTGAAATCTGTTGCATTTCTGTCTGAAGTGTTTTTTGCATAGCAAAGCTGCCCTCCCTGTGGAGGGTAACTCTGAAGTGCCTTTTTTTCCCCTCCACCTGACCCTATCCTCATGTAAACCCCTCTGATCTCTATTAAGGTAGCGTGACTCGGGTTGCGAATGACCACAGTCACCAATTCTTGTCATGTGTTTATGCCTATGTATGTATGTCTGATCTCAGAATTGTGTGTACTGAAACTCTAATTTCCCTCTGGGATTAATAAAGTTTATTGAATTTGAAAGACTATTTATAAATAGGCACAAAAAGAAACGTAATAATTTTTAAATGTGATAAACAGCACACAATCAACAATTTGTTGTTTTCCTTCGACTGCACAGTGTAGTAGTGTAAATCTGAATTAGCTAGTTTTCCACTTTTGTTTTGAAAGCAACTCCAGGCCAAATACCGTAATGCTGCATGTTCTAACGCACATCAAAATCTGTTAAAGCGGTCTTGTCAGCCTGTTGCACAGCTCCTTCCCCTGATAAACTTATAAAATTCAGCATTTTATTAATTTTACTTTGTTTCTTGCATTTGTGTATTGTTGGTCGGATCTTTGCTCAAATATTTAGCACACGTATTCAAACTTTTTAGAAACTTTTCCTCAAAATAACAAAAGGAAAAAACATTGTGCATTAAAGCTGGGGTGAAAGGAAATATGAAATGTACAGATTTTCCTTCCTACCTTCTTAATTTATCATTTATTGCAGGATGTGAACCAGTCTTGTTTTTTATAAACTTTCTTGAACTCTTAAATCAGGATAAATTTATTTCTGCATTCAGCCCTGTGTAGGATCTTGACGTGCTGCAGAACATCACATGTGTGCCATACAAAATTGAACTAGCCTTTTTCCTGTCCTTTTGGACTGAAGAGAATTTCCTGCTTGGAATCTGGGAAAGGATAAATAGGGATCCTCCATAGTGATGGGTTAACTATTTACAACTAAAATCCGTCAAAGCATGTAATTTATGGAAGAGGGGATTTGCATGCCAGAGACCAGGACTTTTCCCCGTTCTGTCATTTCTAAATCTGCAAAATAGAGGGCCATACAAAATTGAACTAGCCTTTTTCCTGTCCTTTTGGACTGAAGAGAATTTCCTGCTTGGAATCTGGGAAAGGATAAATAGGGATCCTCCATAGTGATGGGTTAACTATTTACAACTAAAATCCGTCAAAGCATGTAATTTATGGAAGAGGGGATTTGCATGCCAGAGACCAGGACTTTTCCCCGTTCTGTCATTTCTAAATCTGCAAAATAGAGGTAATCAGAGTTCAGTGTCTCTGAGAAGTTCATGAGTGTTTCTACATGCTGTTTTATAGGTGACCAGCAGAACCCCAAGAAGTAGAAATGATACCACATCAGCAAAACATTACAGAAATGTTCTCAGTCATGAGTGTAGGCTGACAAAAGAAGAGCTCCTCAGGGATGTGTGTTCAGTCCCTCACGCTGATGAAAAAACTAGATCACCAAATTGAACACAAATCAGCCCTTCAGGTTTTTTTTTTTTTTTTTACAGAGATGAGTATTTATAGCAGCAAGAGAACAGTATGTTAGCTAGTATGGAGACAACAGTCCATTCTTTAAAGTGATAGGTCAAGTGGTTTCCTATAGAAAAGATATGAACAATAACCTATATAGCTATTTTTATGACTTTTGTTTGGAGAAAGAGATACCAGTACTGACTGGATTGATGAGCTAATGAATAGCTGTAGAAGGACCAAGACCAAAGTTGGTTCCTTGCTAATTAAAATGTCTCTAATCTTACAGCAGTGAAACCTTTCTTTAACCATACATTTGGACATAAGGAGGTTTCTTGCATAGAACTCTGTTAGCAGTGGAGCTAGCTAACTCTGATCAGACCATTTTTCTTGTGAGTAGAAACAACACGAAGAGGCTGCATCAGAGTACATTTGGTTTACTGGAAGATTTTATGAGAGTTTATTTTGATTGATCCATAAATATTATTCAGCACCGTGATGTTATTAATCCACATTCCATTATTTATCCATGGTTTGTTATCCATACATTTCAGACTCCTTGGACTATTACTCAGTGAACAATAACGGAATTGTATAGCTCCAGTGCTCAAATAAAGGATGTTTAATTTACATCAGTTTATTTAAAAGATGTAAATACTGTTATACCAACCTAAGGATCATGTAGTTATGACTCATCAAAAGTGAACAAGACACTATGGCACCAGGTCTGTAAGTTCCTGGTGTTGAGCTTTACCAGGTTTACTTGAACCCACCAGACCTGGAGCCCAGTGGACCACCTGAACCCAAAACATGTTCAACAATCTCAAATAGAAACAACAAACTGGCTTTCTGACACAAGCTTTATTTAAACGCAGGAGGAAAGATTCAAGACCACAAAAATCCACCAATAAGAAGAGTTCCTTCATTCCACCAGCCAATCTAAAGCTCCAAACACAGAACGAGTCAGACTGGTTAGCAGAAATCTTACTAATATTGCCAGAAAAAAAGTCTTCAGCCATTCCTCAGGTTCAAATCCCAGTTTCAGATTTTAAAGGAGTTTTAATAAATAATAAATCTACAAAAAAATAAAACTATGTGAATAATAAATGTCATGTTTAGTGTGTTAGCAGGAACAGGAACAATCAGTCTGGCATGAAGCTTTAATGTTTCACAATAAAAGGGTTAAAACACCTGGACAGCAGACACAGGTAGGTCCAGGTGAATCGGGTCAGAACCGACTGAAGACATTAAATTCTAAAAAGATCAAATCAATGACATCATTGACAGCAGTGCGTTACAGTTAGAATGCCACGGTTGGTCATGATGATCAAGAACAGCCTGGACAAGCAGAAGCTGGAGGTCAGGTTCCTCAGACTCAACTTGCAGCTCTGAGAAGGTAAAACATTGAAACAGAAGCAATGTTGTGAAAAAGGAAACATCTCCAAACCCGCAGATGTTCCCTTCCTTCATTTGTGAGCATGATGAACTAATGATTAGACGCGTCAGGATCAAGGTCCAGCACCAGCTCTGTGAGGGTGAAAACCCAAGCACCAGAACCGAGTCCCGACACGAACCAGAAGAACTCGGCCTTTCATACAGGAACCCTGATGTGTTTGATGTTAGGACAATAGACTGAGAATGTGAACTCTGAGACCAGCTCCTCTGACGGTTTACTCCTCCTGCCGTTACAGCAATCTCCTGGTTAGGGGTTGGATCGTGGACAAGTTGTGGGTTAAGTTAACAACAATCATCTGAAGCAGAAGAAGAGAATGTTCTGGCTGCAGGCCTCTGAGAGATCCTCATTCTGGATCAGGTTTCTTCTGTAACATCTGGAGGTGGTCCATGACCTCCACCTTACCTGCTGGTGGTAGAAGTTGATGTCCATCGTGAAGAATGAAGCTTTAAAGCTTTACATCTGAAAATAAAATACTTCTACTATTGTAGCAGTTTGTGTGTTAGGACCCATCTGGCAGCAGGGTTAGGTCTTTTTGAGGACCACGTCACCTCCTCAGGTTTGGTTTAGCTCCTGGAGAATAAGCAGCTGTGGGGGGTGCAGGGGCAGCTTGGGCCAAAGCTGAGACGACTCTGTACCTAGTGGAGGTCCAGGTTTTACCATCATCAGAGCTTCAGGCAAACTTCTTCTTAGTGGCTGTGAAGCGCTCCATGTACTGGAGAGAGAACAGAGACCATAAAAGACCATTAGAGAGATCAATAAAGATCATCATACACCATTAGAGACCAGCAGATACCAGTAAAGACCAGTAAAGAGTAGTAGAGACAAGTAGAGACGATTAGAGGCCAAAAGAGACCAGTAGAGACTAGCAGAGACCAGTAGAGACTAGCCAAGACCAGTAGATACTAATAGAGACCAGTGGATACTAGTAGAAACCAGTGGATACAAGTAGAGACCAGTAGAGACTAGCCAAGACCAGTAGATACTAGTAGAGACCTGTAGAGACCAGCCAAGATGAGTAGATACTAATAGAGACCAGTGGATACTAGAAGAAACCACTGGATACAAGTAGAGACCAGTAGAGACTAGCCAAGACCAGTAGATACTAATGGAGACCAGTGGATACTAGTAGAGACCTGTAGAGACTAGCAGAGACCAGCAGAGATTAGAAGAGACCAGTAGAGATGAGAAGAGACCAGTAGATACTAGTATAGACCAGTAGATACGAGAAGAGACCAGTAGAGATGAGAAGAGACCAGTAGAGATTAGAAGAGACCAGTAGAGATGAGAAGAGACCAGTAGATACTAGTATAGACCAGTTGATACGAGAAGAGACCAGTAGAGGAGACCAGTAGAGATGAGAAGAGACCAGTAGAGACTAGAAGAGACCAGTAGAGATGAGAAGAGACCAGTAGATGCTAGTATAGACCAGTAGAAACTAGAAGAGACCAGTAGAGACTAGAGGAGACCACTAAAGACTAGAAGAGTCCAGTAGAGGAGACCAGTAGAGATGAGAAGAGACCAGTAGAGACAAGAAGAGACCAGTAGAGATGAGAAGAGACCAGTAGATGCTAGTATAGACCAGTAGAAACTAGAAGAGACCAGTAGAGACTAGAGGAGACCAGTAGAGACTAGAGGAGACCACTAAAGACTAGAAGAGTCCAGTAGAGGAGACCAGTAGAGATGAGAAGAGACCAGTAGAGACAAGAAGAGACCAGTAGAGATGAGAAGAGACCAGTAGATGCTAGTATAGACCAGTAGAAACTAGAAGAGACCAGTAGAGATGAGAAGAGACCAGTAGATGCTAGTATAGACCAGTAGAAACTAGAAGAGACCAGTAGATGCTAGTATAGACCAGTAGAGACAAGAAGAGACCAGTAGAGATGAGAAGAGACCAGTAGATGCTAGTATAGACCAGTAGAAACTAGAAGAGACCAGTAGAGACTAGAGGAGACCAGTAGAGACTAGAGGAGACCACTAAAGACTAGAAGAGACCAGTAGAGGAGACCAGTAGAGATGAGAAGAGACCAGTAGAGACAAGAAGAGACCAGTAGAGATGAGAAGAGACCAGTAGATGCTAGTATAGACCAGTAGAAACTAGAAGAGACCAGTAGATGCTAGTATAGACCAGTAGAAACTAGAAGAGACCAGTAGAGACTAGAGGAGACCAGTAGAGACTAGAGGAGACCACTAAAGACTAGAAGAGACCAGTAGAGGAGACCAGTAGAGATGAGAAGAGACCAGTAGAGACAAGAAGAGACCAGTAGAAACTAGAAGAGACCCGTAGAGACTAGAGGAGACCAGTAAAGACTAGAAGAGACCAGTAGACCAGCAAGAATCTCAGACGGGGGTCTAACCTTGTCGTATCCCTCCAGGTCTCGAAGCTTCTTGACTTCAAACAGGTTCCCTTCCACGGAGAACAGGGACACCTGGGATTCGGCCAGGATGGACTGGGGGATGGAGGACAACTCAAGACAGTTTTCCTCCAAACGCAGAACCTTTAGACGGGGACAGTGAGAGACTTCTGCTGACACCACTGAGATCTGTACAGGGATGAGAGAACTGGGTTACCTGATTGAGTTTGAGGAAGGTTCCATTTATTAGGAACCTGGTTCCAGCCTGAGTTCTACAAGAGCAGCTCTGAGGAAACGAGTGAATATTTAGGACAATGAGACCTGGTTCTGGTTCAGGTTGATCTCAATGGCCTGCAGCTCAGCAACCTCTGCAGGGACACTCTGAATCTGGTTCTGGGACAGGTCCAGCAAGTCCAGCTGCCTCAGGGATCCCAGTCCTAAGGGGAACTTGGAGATCTGGTTCCCAGCCAGGGACAGGGTCCGCAGGGCTTTGAGCTGGCCAAGAGAGGGGGGCAGCTGTTGAATCTGATTCCCATTCAGACTCAGGGTCTCAAGCTTCTTCAGCTTCCCAATCTCAGCAGGAAGTTCATCTGTGGACAAAAGAACCACCACTTCAAACATCCAAAGTCAGACATTCATCCAGGATCCAAGATTCAGGACTAACGGAGTCTGTTGTTGTTCAGGGTCAAACTCCTGAGCAGCAGGAAGTTCCCGATTGATGCAGGAAGACTTTCGATCTTATTCCCTGACAGATCTACGGTCCTCAGGTTAGCAGTGAGTCTCTGGAGCTCTTCTGGGAACTGAAACCAGACAGAGACACCTAGCAGTAAGACAAGTTCTGGTACCATGAGAGAGAAACATCAAAGCTCCAACGGAACTCCTCTCACCTCCTGGAGACCTTTACCCATTAGCTGAAACACCCCCGTCTTCTGGGAGGTTTCCAGGTGAGACTTCAGCACACTGTTCCCCATCCTGACCTATCCTCCACCAGAACACCTGAGCCTAGTCTAGACCAGAGGGGTGGAGCTCATATCCAGAGAGTCAATCAGCTGACAATCTCTTCTTCCTCAGGGGAGTTAATGAGATCAGCTGGAGAAAATCCTGCTAGAACACAATCCACAAACATTATCAGACCTTCTGTATACATGTATATATATGAGAGAGAGAGAGAGAGAGAGAGAGAGAGAGAGAGAGAGAGAGAGAGAGAGAGAGAGAGAGAGAGAGAGAGGAGAGAGAGATCTGTCAGGCTTTTCTGAAGTGTTTTTCTGTCCATTTTCTATCAGAAGCTATGCAAGAGATGGGTGTAGGAGACTATTTCCTCGTTCAGCGTACATGCTAAACTCAGAGTGCCTAATCATTTTAAAAAAAATAATAAGAAAAAAAAAGGTTTGTCAATGAAGCTGCTCTTTACAGTGTGTGGGAATGGATCAACTTTATGAAACACTACAGGCTCAGCAGTTAGATCACACACACAAAACAGCATTACAAACGTCATACAAAACAAGAGTCATGGACTTCCACCAGCCCCAGAGTGCATTAAACTTCGGTTATGATGATTCGAGACACAAACTGACAATCTGACACCTTCATAACAAATGTGTAAAAGATTTAATTCAGATATTAGTCCAAAGAGCTGACCTCCTACAGGGTTTTGGACTCAATTTAATCTTGTGTTGTCTTTAAGGATGTAGGGTCAGAACGTCCTTAGTTGCTTCTGACCTTCAGTTTTATGTTTAGGTGTAAATAAAACAAGCTCCAGCAAAATAAAAACTCAAGCATGCGTTCTAAAAAAGCTGCACAACATTAGAAACACATGCTGCTGCATATCATGTTGAGAACCTCAGATGTGATCAATGAGGCTGATCCTTGTGTTATTGTGTTGTTAAAAACACTCCACCACGTTCTGCAGCATCTCCACCAGCATCATCTGATCTGGGAGTGGGTGTGTTTATCAGATTCCACCTTAAAGACCACTGATGTAGAGCTGACACAGCAGACTTCAGTTGTTTTTGATGCTGGTGGGTTTGTGATCTTAATGCAGCTTCATTATGGATTCTATCTGAGTTTCAACAGAGAAAGAGTAGGAAACACTGGCCGGATTCAGATGTTTACATAAAATATACAAAATGTTACGAATTTCCATCTAAGGATCGGTGTTCCCACCACACAAGCTACAAAAGTAAATGATTTGAAAAGACAACAAACCAGTGAAATGTGTGATCTTTACAAATGCTGCAAAAATAATAAAGAGAACAACATCAGTGGCCATTCATTCTATTGGGTGACCTATTACTATTTTTAGTTTTACTATTTGCCTTTGATCATTTGACAAATATGGTTGTTGTTTATCTGTTTAGTTGGACCAGATGATCCAGCTTTAGTTGTTTCTCACCTGGAGAAGACTAATAAAGACGTTTCGTGTTTAAAACGTTTCCAGTCAAAGACAAACAAAGTTATGACTGGATCTGAAGGACAGGACAGGATTATGGTTAGGGGCGTAAAGCTAAAGGCTAAAAGCTCACATTAGTATGTTATTTACCAGGAAACGAAAAATCGGAAATAAACAAACTACTTCATGAAGAATAAATAAATATTTTAATGGCCACTGATCAGTCGACAACCAAATCGAAGTCACAGACCCAAACAGCTCTGCAGCATCGGGTTCTGAAAGAGGCGTTAGCATGACATGCTATATCGGTTTGTTGAGTTCTTACCTCCGATCCGAATCTTTAGTTGTGAGTCAATAAATTCTGACTTTATGTGTGAAGAAAAGTTCGACTAAACAAAATAACAAAACAAAATATAATATAAACAAATAAGTAACTTGTCAAAAGTCCTTTGATGAAAGTTGGCATCAGCAGGTCCGATTATGTCCCTGTCCTCCAGCCCTGTAGGAGGCGCCAAAGGCTTAGAAAGAGTCTGGGAGGCGCTAACGCGGAACAGTAAGCGGAAGTGACGATCCTGGCGGGTATCTGATGGTTTTTAGTCGCTCTGAACCGCAAATAACTCATAATTATCGACTGTGAAATGGGAATGGTGTTTAGGATCGACGAGTAACGGATTAACACAAACAGGATCTGGAGTTTACGGACTGTTCGGCTAACGAGTGTAGGTCAGAATTTTGGTTACGGATTTGGATTAATGTTTGTTTAAACATTAATCCAAGCGTTTTGTTTACTGTTGTGGTCTGCAGCCCCATACCAGTGCTAGCTAGATTTATTCTGAAAAACGTGCAGGCCGCCGGAAACGACTAAATATTCAGACAGAAAATTAAACCAGATGAAACCTACTCTGCATTTTCTACGTCAGACTGCATTTTACCGCTGCAGAAGTCTCTTAGGACTTACTCAGGGTTACAGATGGTCTGTTTAATCTGATTATTCAGTTTTATTTTCCAGATGTGGGAGCCATCGCTGTTCTCCGTCACTCCAGCTGCCAGCTTGCTGTCCAGATGTGTCTCAGTAGGAGCTGTGTCTCAGGTCAGGACTCCACAGGCAGCTAATCCAGTCACACCACCCTGAGGGTTTGAAGGAGATGCTGTTCTGAACGCATTTTAGGGAGATGGTCCATGCATCCTGTTCTTGTCTCATATTTGGCTCAACTTGTGTCCTTGTTGCCTCGATCATCACTAGTGACCCAATCTAAGGATAGATAATCGACACCTTTCTAAAAAACAAAATAAACTTTGAGATTTGCAGAAAGAAATATGACACATCTTGCAGATGAGGAGGCTGGCGGCTCAGCCGATGAGATGGTAAAAACATTTACAGACTTGTAGACCCTTCTGATCACACTCACTCAAAAACAACCTGCCCCCACCACCGTCTCTGACCAATACGTTCTTGTGAATGTCTTCAAATTACTAATTGGTGCATTAATTGTCTTGCATACAACAGCACATCCAGTCCTAATCGGACCAACAGCTATTTATTGTCGCGGTGCAGAATCAAGCCGTTGTAAACCGGGCCAGGGGTGCACATGCCGGGTTTCTGGCAGTGGGAATTAGCTGAGTAGTGGGCTGACATTTGTTTGATATGATGAAGATCGTGTGTCATTTCCTGCAAAAAGCTCCTATCTACGTGTTTCTGAATCGGTCAAACACAAACAGAAAATAAACAGACTGCCGGTCTCAGCAGAGTCAGGCCTCTGCCATGTTGCTCCACCGTGGGTCGGGTCACAAAACATTTAGGACCTCCAAATCAACTCCAAACATCTGCTTTTATCACAGTTGCTGTTTTTCAGCAAAGTGAAGAATCAAAACCTGTCCATTATATGGAAAATAGTTGTTTGTCACGTTAATCTTATTATATTTTCACTAGTTAAGCTGATTTTGGTCAGGTCCTGAACCGGTACGACCCAGGTACTGACCTGGGTCCAGTCTGGAGATGATTTTATGCGTGGATGTGTTTTCAGGATGAAATCGACGCTGCCTTCTCCAGCCCAAACCCTGTGTTCTCCACGCGCCTGCAGGAGACAGAAGAGATGATCAGGAACCAGAAACAGCTGGATGAGGTGAGCTACAGATGTTGTCATTCAACAGTCGGAAACAACAGCATACACTGTTTGGTAAGGAGGAGATGGGTTTACCTCCCGTAAAGCTTTTAGTTCTGCTGCCACGTGCAGAACGAACACATCTCTGCAGCCGTTATCCCTGGAATCTGATACTTTTCTCTGAAATAAAACTTCACTTCAGCTCATTTTAAATTGTCATGCAGCTCAGTGGAGGATGAGAAGAGCTATTGAATTAGTTGATGTCAAGACCCGTGCTGCGCAGTGGTGCAGTGGTTAGAGCTATTGCCTTGCAGCGAGAAGGTTCTGGGTTCGCTTCCCGGCCTGGGATCTTTCTGCATGGAGTTTGCATGTTCTCCCTGTGCATGCGTGGGTTCTCTCCGGGTACTCCGGCTTCCTCCCACAGTCCAAAAACATGACTGTTAGGTTAACTGGTCTGTCTAAAATGTCCTTAGGTGTGAGTGAGTGTGTGCATGATTGTTCGTCCTGTGTGTCTCTGTGTTGCCCTGCGATGGACTGGCTCTCTGTCCAGGGTGTACCCCACCTAGTTGCCCATTAACCGCTGGAGATAGGCACCAGCAGCCCCCCCCCCCCCCCCCCGCGACCCTACATGGACAAGCGGGTTCATAAAATGGATGGATGGATGGATGTCAAGACCCAGAGCTTCATGACAGGTCTGGTCCAGGATCAAAGGTTTCCTGTAAAAACCTGACCATTTTTGTTGGTTCTGATTCAGTTGCAGCTGGAGTTGGAGCTGCTGAAGATGGAAGAACGGAGCGCTGATGTCTCTCATGATTTCCATCTTGGTGAGTTTAAACCTCAACTGGCTTTCTCCCATTCTCAGTAGAACAGAATAGACTTAATTAATCCCACCGCAGGGAAATTCACTCGTTGCTGCAGCACATACTTTACACGTGGAGAAAAGGAAGAAAAGAAATTATGTTGTTTTTTCTTTTTGAAGGTAATTAGAATCTGTTTGGTTTATTTAGCAGCGATCTCAACACAAGTCAGTTCTGAATGCAAAAGTAAAAATAGTCAATTCAATCATTCTAAATGTTAAAGTGAAAGAAGACAGCAGATCGCATCAAATTTTGTTTTAGATTTATTCTAGTGACTTGATGGGTAAAACTCCTTGGGGCATTGTTAAACCTTGAGTGAGACACACACACACACATAGTATTTTCTGTCTGTATGGTGGAGAGATAAATGAAATAACAGGAAGGAAGTCAGAAAAGCTGTTTGTGACTTTATTTAACCTTTGAGACATCTATAACAACAACAACAACGCTTTAGTTAAACAACTGATGAGTTTCTGTCCTCCCTGTGGAGACGACCAGAAACATCCATAACCACCTTTACTTTCATTGCTGATAAACATTTGGTTAAAAAAAAGTTATTCCATCAAACATGAAGAAACGAGTGGGCGGTTGTATTTGGGTCAGCAGCTTGTCTGATTCCAGATCAGAAGAACAAGAGGCTGCAGCTGTTCGCTTGTCATCTCCTTGATCTGCTGAGGGAGCAAAGGACTCTGAGACAGAGACTGATGCGACCGCTGGCTCGGACCAACCTGCCTGTCCCGGCCCACATGCAGAGGTCAGAATGGTTCCACAACAGCTTGACCTGAGACCAGTCTCTGAGGCGTTGTTGACATGAAGTTGTCTGGTTTGGGTTACAGTTTTATGGTGAGATCCGTGGAGCTGATGATGGACTTCGTGGCGTGTCTGGAGGAGAAGCTGAGGTCAGCCCAGATCCAGACCACCACCGCCGACAGCCTCACCCTGCTGGTCAGTTACATAAGCAGACTTTTCTCAGATTACCTGAATAACAGGTACATTAAATGTGAGGGCCTTTGTTCTGAATTTGTTGCTGTTCAAAAGGGGTGCCACAGGGCTCAGTATTGAGACCCATCCTAGTTATTTTGTACATCAGTGTCCGGGTTCAAGATGTTTCTGATACTAATATGCACTTCTATGCTGATGATGGTTATTTACATTTTTGGACTATCACTTTCTCAGGTCATAGAAACCCTGCAGAAAACTCACTTCAGTTAAAACTAGTCCTCAGTGGGGACGAGGCTAAGCTAATATTCTTTTCTAACAAGAGCGTTACTCCAGTAGGGACCACTCTTGATAAAGGTGGTTCATGAATACAAGTACCTTGGAACTGATGACTCCCTCACTTTTAAAGCACACGCAGGAAAACTTGTGAAGAAATTTAAACTTAAGTTAGGCTTTTCCTTCCATGATGTTTTTTTTTTGTTTTTATTTTGGAGTAAAAAAAAAGCCTTGACACGGCAACTTTTTTTTCTGTGCCAGATTATCGTGGTCCTTTTTCATGTGAATCGGTGGCGGCTGGTGAATTTATTTTTTGGTAGGGCTCAAATTAACAAGTGGTGTGCCAAAAAGAGCATGCCAGCTGAGATTTGCATGACTTGTTATGGGAAGGTGCATATAAATAATGAGATTTTTTTAATAAATATGTTTATGTTTATGTATTTAGCGGACACATTTTTCCAAAGCGGCTTACAAGTTATAATCGGCATGTTGCCCTTGAGGCTAACAACAACAATAACAACAACAAACAATTTCCAGTCAGTCGTAGGTGGCAGTGAGGCAGCATGATGAATCATGGAGAGGAGGGAACAAGGAGTGGACAGTAGAGAGTTTTTAACATGCTTCTTATCCATTTGCTTCCTTACACAATGATGCTCTATGGGCAGATAAATTAAAAAAATGACAGTTTATTTGAAAAAAATTTTTTTATTTGTCTTTTTGAATCACATTCCTGTTTCTTTAAACCAACTGCAAAATTCAGGCAGGCAGAAAAAATTATATGAAAATACACACTAAACATTAGTCTCTAATGTGTTTAAATAAAACGTGTCAAAAACGTAAATGTTCATTATTACATCATATTTCTAGTCAAAAACAAAATGTTTTCAGGAGACACATTGATTAGAAAAGTGTTAACATTATGAATGTATTAAAAATCGCCTCATCGCTCATAATTCTAATAGTTAAGTCTGAAATTTGTGTTTGGGATGACTGGGCTGCTTTTAGATGTGCTTTCCACATTTCACCACCAGGGAACGCCAAATCACCATTCTTATGTCACACCGACAGTCCAGTATCAGCAAACTTGTTCCAAAAAAACATGCTCAATATTTATCAATATATGCAAATTCAGCAAAGCTAAAAGCATCAGTTCAGTCTTTCCTTTGCTGGTTTAAGGTAATAATCAGAGTTCTAGTAAAAATAATCCACTTTTTTACATGCAGGAGAGAGTTCAAAAGTCTCTGATGCCACATTCCATCATTTTCTGGTTCTTCATAATAACAAAACTCCTTGAGGTGGTCTCAGCTGCTCTACAACAGCACAGGACGGTGAACTGTGGAGAATTTCCAGTTCTGTCCTGACCTGAGCCGAGACTCTTGTCTTCAAATGTTGGACTCAGTTTATGATGCTTCTTTAAAGTGTATCACTGACTAGAGAACGGTGACACGTGACGCATCACTGGGGTTGGTACTCATGAGTGGAATGGTTGTCATTGGCCTCTGGAAGGCAGGGACTACGATGTACAGGTGAAACTTAAATAATTAGAATATGGTGCAAAAGTATATTTGTGTCAGTGTTTAATCTTAGACTGAGAGACCATCTAAAGGCTCAGGAACCCTCTGTGTTCTTGATTCGTCAGCTGCAATTAGAGTGTGCCACTTGGAACATTTTCATAATTTTCTATTTGAGATTTTGAATGTTTTCATAAGCTGTGAGCCGCAATCGTCACTACTCTAAAGGCTTCAAATATCAGACCATCTCATATGTTAGTTTAATGTTTTAAGTGAAATTACTGACATAAATGAACTTTTGCACCATATTCTGGTTGATTTAGTTTCACCTGTATTTATTTACAAGGCTAGGCTTGGGTTACTGCCTCCTTACATGTGCATTTTCATCACACTCCGACTCCTGAAGATCTAGTGATCAGCTGTTGCTCTCTGTCCCTTTTGTCTGCACGGTTTGAGAAGAAACTTTCTCGGGCCATTAAAACCCTGCAGAAAGCTTTTGTTAATATCCAGTATTCACTTCTCATGCACCCCTCTTTGCTTGGAACTATCTGCAGAACGACTGGAAATGTATTGACTTATTCACAAATCTGAAAGACATCCTCAAAACTTTATATTTTTTACAATCTGTGTTAAAGTTTTAATAAAAAATAAAGTCATTTAAAGGCAAAAAGTCACCATTAGTCTGGCAGAAGCAGCTTTAATCACTTGTTTTCATTTAATTAAAAGATAACTTAATGTTTTACATCCGTTCCTGTCCAGGTAAGTTCCAGTTTGAGGTCATTGACTAAATCTTTCTAATGCTGATCCGAGTCCAGTACTGCCACCTGTATAGGAAAGCTTGTGATGCCTTTAATCACTGCAGGTAATTTAGAGCATTCTAAGGGGTTTTGGTGTATTTTAAGTTAACCTTATTTGCATACAGCTGTTTTTGATCTCCTCTCTTCTTAATTGATCTCTCTCTGCATCAGGAAACGTCACACTCCCTTATGTTGACCTTAGCAGCAGACGTGGAGGCTGCGTTTATGCAGATTCTGCAGAAGAGGAAGAGTAGCAGCCAGCAGGAGGCGTCAGAGGCTCATCAGCGCTCCCTTTACACAACTTGCTGTGATGTCACCAAGTTGCACAAATATTAGATTGCACTTTTTTAAGGAATGTAATAAAATGTGTTGTTCATGTGGAGGCTTCCTGATATATATATTTTTTGTTATGCCTTCAGCATTTTGTCTCAAAGGCACCAGGTCCAGGAGGGTAACCCAGACCATCCTCTTCTCAGCATTCATGTATACCTGTAGATTTTATCGGGTTGGTTCTGGGGCAGAATTGGGTCTGAGGTTAGAGGTTTTATAATCTGGAAGAAGAAACCTGATCAAGCTTTTTGGTTTGAGATTATTAGGTTGTTTTTGCTCAACCTGAATTATAATCCAGTGTTTACAGAAATATTAATCTACATGGATCAGTTGAACGGTTGTAAACACTCAGGAACAGGAAGTCTTGAACCCTGTATTAACTGACTAGAAGAACATTTCAGATCTTTTAGTGTTTCTAAGAACAGGAAACAGATTAGTTCTGACTGGACAGATGAGCTGTGGTCTTCTTCCAACGTGTTTCTGCCTTCTTAAAACCACTCTTAGACATTTCAAATGTAATGGGAGATATTTTATAAAAATGTACATAACCATAAAGTAGATGTTACATATTGTTTCACAGAGAATTCTGAGATTATGTTTTCCCTGAATACAGTAAAGGAATGGGACATATTTATGAAATAACTTCTGTGGAGTTCTTGGTGTTAAAATTGTTTTAGGCCTTTTGTAAGTAGCCTGGCCTGCCAAACTCGTCATCTGTTTAATTCTGCACAGAGAAAGAGTCCGGTAACTCGCAGGCAGAGAGCAAAGGCACTTGAGGGCGGGACTAGGCAGCTCAAAAGTGACCAATCAGAAAAAAGATGAAAATGCAGTTTTCTAGCTGTAGTAAAAAATAAAAAAAAGGCATCTGGCAACGGTGTAAACATCTTTTATTTTTTTTTGTAGAAGAAATGCTTTTCGCGCTTCTACTTGTGGTTTTAAAGACATTTGAGTCATTTAGAACAGAGGAAAGAGCCACCGCGAACTCCGCCGCTGTCTTCGTTGTTTATGAGAAACTGAGCGTTGCTGTGTGTGTGTGATGTCCATGACGCTGTAATCAAAAATGGAGTCTGGCGACAGCGCAAACATCTTCCTTTAGAAACAAGGCTTTTCGCGCTTCTACTTGTTTTAAAGACGTGTCCAAGTCATTTAGACCAGAGGAAATAGACGCAGCAAACTCCGCTTCAGTCGCCATGTTCGACAAACTCGGCGTTATGGTGTGTGACGAACGCTACTCGGCTCTGATTGGTTCGGTTACAATTCTCACAGGGTGGGGTTATTTGAATAGAGTTCCCAGACCCTTTCTCTGTGTGTGGAGCAGAGTCAGGTAGCTGCATGTCTGGGACAGAAAATGGGACATGAGAGACTTCTGAAGTGTTGAATAAACTCACAACAAAGAATCACAGATGTTAATATTTCTCACTCTAGATTCTCCGGGTCAAAAGTTCTGAATTACTTATTGAATAAAAATAATTCAAACGGTTTCTAAAAGTACATAAAATGAGCTTTCCAACGAGGTACATGATGTAATTCATGTTACTCCAAAAATCGCTATCAGAAGGAAACCAGCTTTGCAGCGTCACAGAAAGAAACGGAGCGAACCGCGACGGGAGAGCAGAGAACCAAAGGGAGGAGACAGTCTGATCATCTTCATCAGCAGCTTTTATAAAGTTATGCAAATAAAATCCACCTGGTTGGTCAGGTGTCCCAGAAGGCTGTTTCTGTAGATGGTGACATGAGGAGGGACAGATTACTGTCACACTGGTTTTTATTTGAACACTCAACTGTTTACTAAATGATTCAGCTTCATTCCAGCATTATTTATACGTACAATAAATATTTATTTAGCTGAAAATATAATGTTATCAGTGCAGAATTTTATTAGTTGACTTTTTGTAATGAAATGTTTAGATTTAACCTTTTATCTGCTTATTGATCTTCATAATGCTGGTAGAAATGTAGCTACAGCTGTGAAGTAGCCCATGAGTGTTATTTTATGATACCTAGTATTTATGTTACTGTATCCCGTTCTCTGGACCAGAGTATAGACCTGTGGTCACAGACAGTCATTAAACTGGTAATTGTGAGGTCAGGGGTCACACTTTTTTCTGAGTGTTTGCAACACAGTTCTGAGTTTAAATACCGGTAGTTCTTTTGACATAGTTTGCTCAAGTCATTTTGAAGTTCCTGTTTAGTAATAAATGTAAAGAAAATTCAATTCTGTTTTTTTTTTCATTTAAGCTGCAGTTTTACAGACTTTAATAAACATAAACACTAAATACAAACAGACACTGAAAGCTGAGGTTGTTCTGAAAAAAGGAGCAGAGTTACAAACATTTTACACTTTTTGTTACAATTTTAAAGCCATAAAACAAAATAAACTGTTATATTTATGGTCATAAGAGGGTTAAACATGATAAATTTTCCACCTCCCACAAAGAGATGGTAAAAGTGAATGTGAGCATAAATATATACATTTCATTACTTTATTATGTATTTTTTATTATTGACAATTACTCCAAAGGGTTCAAATAAAGGCAACTGGACTTCTTTGGTTTCTTTAAAACGTTTCACTTCTCCTCTGAGGAGCTTTGTCAGTTCTAACTGGAATATGGGAGAGCCAAGCTTATAAACTGTAGCTGTCCGTTGTTATTTAAAGAGCAGAAACTACTCTGAGTACCCCGCCTCTCCATCTCCTGATGAGTCGTTAGCCTCTATTGATGGTGAGTCATCGTGTTGATTAGATGCAGGAAGGTGTGACCTAGACTGAAATTGAATGAGATCCAAAGCTGCGTACTGGAAAGGTGAAACCTAAGCCCCGCCCCTATTTAAAGTGGGGTTTTCCATGTTTTACATCGATAGCTTCTTTTACTCCTCTCTCAAATCATCTATCTTCTCTGTCCAGAATGTGGACTTTGTCATCTTCAAAGGTGTGTCCCTTGTCCTTCAGGTGAAAGTGGACTGCAGAGCTTTGACCTGAAGAGGTGGCATTTTTTCATTTATCACTCAAATTGTATCCTTCCGTGTGTTCAATAAAGTTTTTAAGTCATGACGTGCTCTGATCACGTGGCACTGTGTTTCCGGTTGAGTAGATTTTTAGATGACGCTTTTCTGGTGGAGTCTGGTTAATCTTTGACACTCGGTAAGACTCCCAAACTTCATATTTATCTGTCTGATTCTCCGTTGCGGTATTTTACAATCCTTATTCATCTAGCCGCTTGAATATTTAAATGTGTTGCTTCAACCATTTCTGTCTAAATTCACGAGTAACGGCTGAATGTCTGCTAGTGCTTGCAGCTAACTGCTAATGTTAGCGCAGCTGTAAACATCTGAAGTGTTTGAAGCAGCTGTCTGAAAAAACGAACCGACAGCATGCTTTTCGATGCGTCTGACGTTGTGTTGTTCTGGGTAAAGATGTGTATTGTTTACCAATGTTTGTTTGCAGTTTTCATTGCAATAATAACTAGTTTCATTAAGCAACCAGACTGTTTTTTTGCACAATGCTTTATACAAACTGGTGTAGCACGGTGATTAAACACGTAACAGGTGGGAAGAATTCAGTTGGAAGCAGCAAAAAGAAAATCTACCAGCTCTGAAACCAGCAGTGATAATAGTCTTATGAATAATAGTAATAATTATTATAATAAATCAATTGAGGAACTTTATAAACAAAAAAGTATTCACATTAGAGTTTAGTTCTCAGTAAACTCAGGTAATCTGAAAACAACGGAGGCAATCATAATTAAAATCTGATAGTATTCAAAGGGTACTAAAAGATAATTTAAAACTTAAAATAAAATAGTCTAAAATAGTAAAGTAAAATACTGGAGACAAATAAAAAATCACCTGGATATCAAAGGTATTGACTTACTCTCTAGTAATTTCTTTCGTATTATCGTTGCTGCAGGCCCTTCTGTGTGATGTAAGCTGTTTAAGCAAAACAGGAGAGGCGAGGCGGGGGACAATATTGAGTTCGAGTGGGCCATGTGCCAGGCTTCCATTGTCGGAGTGGTGGTCGCAGGGTCGTAGGTGCCTGTCATGGTAGCAATCCCAGAACCTTCTGGCGATTAGGGATGCCATCAAGCTGAAGAAAATCTTTTTGGCCTGTGGGACTCCAGACACAGCTGAACCGGCAGTCCAAGCGGAATGTGGCCTGTGTGTCACTGGTCACCAAGGCAAAAACCCGGGCGTGGGGGGAGTTCGGTGAGACCATGGAGCAAGACTTCCATGCGGCTTTGAGGAGATTCTGGTCTATCATCCGGCGCCTAAGGAGGGGAAATTAGTGCGCTACCAACACTGTTTATAGTGGGGATGGTGTGCTGATGATATCGACTCGGGATGTTGTGAATCGGTGGGTGGTGGAGTACTTCGAAGACCTCCTCAATCCCATCGGCACGTCTTCCAGTGAGGAAGCAGGGTCTGGGGACTTTGGGTTGGACTTTCCAATCTCTGATGATGGTCACTGAGGTGGTCAAAAAACTTCTCAGTGGCAAGGCTCCGGGGTGGATGAGATTTGCCCAGAGTTGCTTTCCGCATTGCCGGCAGTAAGTTGTGCTTGTTTCTGGTGAGAGTTGGACTCCGCCAAGGCTGCTCTTTGTCACCTATTCTGGATTTCTAGGCACAGCCAAGGTGTTGTTCAGGCGATCCGTTTTGGTGGTCTAAGAATTGATTCTGGTTTTTGCAGATGATATGTAGCCTAGTGAACTAGACCAAATTCTTGCTTTGCAAAGAATGGTCTAGGCATGCTCCATTGGAACCTCAGCAGCTCCTACCAGGACTCTGGCTAGCCAATCACAGCTCTCTAGAGGGGTTTCAAACACATAAAGAGCTGTGATGGGCCAATCATAGTGCTCTATCTGCTTAGTGAACAAATCACAGAGCTTTATCCGCTTTGTGGGCCAATCAGGGCACTCTATATGCCTGGTGGGTGGGATGATGCAACAGAGTGAAACAAGAGTATGTCACATTCTTTGTCCAGTGGAATGCGGAGATCATTTGAAAGACAACGGTAGAACCCGCCCCACAACCGAGAGCCGTCAATGGAGCATGGCCAGACTAAATAATACATTTATTTAGTCTGGCTTGCCAGGCTAGATGATATGGTCCTGTTGGCTTCATCAGAGCGTGATCTTGGGCTTTTGCTGGAGCGGTTCGCAACAGAGTGTGAAGCAGCTGGAAAGAGAATCAGTTCCTCTAAATCCGAGACCATGGTTTTGAGTCGGAAAAGGGTAGAATGCCTTCTCCAGGTCAGGGATGAGGTCCTGCCCCAAGTGGAGGAGTTTAGGTATTTCAGGGTCTTGTTCACGAGTGAGGGAAAGCTGGAACGTGAGATCGATAGGCGGATTGGTGCGGAGTCTGCAGTGATGTGGGCGTTTTACCGCTCTGTCGTGGTGGAGATAGCTGAGCCAGAAGGCAAAGCTCTCGATTAACCGGTCGATCTATGTTCCTACCCTCACCTATGGTCACAAGCTTTGAGTAGTAACCAAAAGAATAAAATCAAGGATTCAAGCGGCCAAAATGAGTTTTCTCCGCAGGGTGGCTGGGCTCTCCCTTAGAGATAGGGTGAGAAGCTTGGTCATCCTGGAGGGGCTCAAAGTAGAGTCGCTGCTCCTCCACATCGAGAGGAGCCAGTTGAGTTGGCTCAGGCATCTGGTCAGGACGCCTCCTGCATGCCTTCCTGATGAGGTATTCCAGGCACGTCCAACCGGGAGAACGCTGGAGGGACTATGTCTCTCGGTTGGCCAGGGAACGCCGTAGGATTCCCCCAGAGGAGCTGGTCCAAGTGGCTGGGGAAAGGGAAGTCTGGGCCTCCCTGCTTAGGCTGCTGCCCCAGCCACCCGACCCCGGATAAGAGTCCGAAAATGGATGGATGGAGGAGAGTTACCAGAACTAACTGAGACAGAACCACTGCAGGAAGATCTGACCTGAGAAATATGTTGCCTGTGTTAGAAGGGCTGTTGTAAACAAATCAAAGGTTTGGGAAGACCTGCTTCCAGACCTCTTTAATCCAAGTCTGGTTCAAGTCTGTTCTTCTGTATGGCTGAAAATTTTTAGGAAAATATTGAATCACGATGTTTGTTCTACTCTATTAATGCAAGGAGAAAAACTGAAGGTCCAAAAACTAGAGATGTCCCGATACAACCCTTTCACTTCCGATACGATACAGATATTGCAGCCTTCAGTATTGACTGATACTGATATCAATCCTTTATGACATCGGCTTCCAATATCAATATTGAATCGGGACATCTCTACAAAAACAATAGATCGTTCAGCCCTTGTGTGCACCCGTGAGGTCTGAAACCATTCTCCAGTCTTACGCATTTGAAGCACGTGAAACAATTTAAGTGACAGAAGAAAGTGTCTTATTTTTATTTGTAGATGATTGATGACTGCCTGTTGAACTCATTCTTGCTTTTGTTTGTGTTTTTTTTTTGTTAAAATTAATAATTAATTAATTATTACTCATGTCTGGTGCCCAGTTGAATTTTCCTAGGTTTGTTTGTCAAGTTTATGAGATGATGGTGGCTCAGAAGTTCAGAGTTCTCATTGGGAGTTTTTCTGATAACCTTAGGTCACTGGTTCACTGCCCCACTCTGTCCATGATAACCGTTGTGTCCTTGGGCAGGACACTTCACCCTACTTGGCTGTTGATGCTGGTTGGACCTATGGTACAGCTTCTATGGCAGCCTTACACGTCATCACGTTTGATAGATGTGGCTACATTGTATCTCATCATCATTAGCTTTGGGGTCCTTGGACTTGATTAAGCACCATAAAAGCACAGGCCACTGAATGGTTAGATTTACTCTGTGGGAAAATATGTGGAAAAAAGTGTATTAAGATAAAAAATAACAGTCAAAAACATTTTAGGAGCAATAGTGTCGCACGCAATCGTTCTCCTTGGATCAACCAAATTTGAACCGTTTTAACATGAATCTGAAGAGAAGTAATAGAAATGCATAAAATATAGTTATAATCCGGATAGAAGATGAATGTTCTAGTCATTCTCTTATCTTGTTCTGTTTGTGTCTTTGTTTTGATTCTTGTTTAGCACACAAAGGTCACCTGAATCTGTCTCTTCTCCTCTCCTACAGGACGATTGTGGCACAGATCCGTTCTAGTCAGCTGAATCACTGAAGACATTTATTTGGAGGGTTTCTCTCCACCGAACACAGTCGTCAACAAAGTAAGTGACATATTTTTACGTCGTAATCAGCTGAATGTATGGTGTAAAAATTAAAGAATAGACCCACAGAGGCTGTGAATTAGATCTTTAGTGAGACTTGACACAGCTGCAGTCGCACCGGCAGGAGTAGGCCCTCACAGGGTTTACTGCTGACGTGGTAGGAGCTGATCTATCTGTTAGCAGGTTATTCACATGCGCTTCTTTTCAGGATCACTTCAGAGTGCCAAAATGGTGCTTGCTGACTTGGGGAGGAAGATCACGTCGGCGCTGAGGTCACTCAGCAATGCCACAATCATCAATGAAGAAGTAAGTGATCACAAAAGTTTAATCCACATGCCACCAAGACCTCTGCGCTGATCTCAGACTGCAGGCTGGAGTGAAGGTTCTGGACTAGTTAGCTGAACGGCCCGGGTTTGTTTCCAGGTGTTGAATGCCATGCTGAAGGAGGTATGTGCTGCTCTTCTGGAGGCAGATGTTAACATCAAACTGGTCAAACAGCTGAGGGAGAATGTCAAGTGAGTCAGATGCACATCTGTCTCATCCCAGGTCTTGTTTGGACCCAAAGACAGACCAGTTCCCTCTATTGTTGCTTTTTTTTCCAGGTCTGCCATTGACCTGGAGGAGATGGCTTCAGGCCTGAACAAGAGAAGGATGATTCAACATGCTGTCTTCAAGGAGCTGGTGAAGGTGAGATCAGCAGGCTGAAGTTTACAGCGTCAGTCACCTGTGACACATATGTCATGTCTGACATGTTGTTCCAGCTGGTCGACCCAGGTGTGAAGGCCTGGACTCCCACTAAAGGCAAGAACAATGTCATCATGTTTGTTGGTCTCCAGGGCAGCGGGAAAACCACCACCTGTTCCAAGGTGAGACCACTATCGTGTTTTCTACCAGCTGCTGAACTCTACTCGGTTTATATCTATAGACATGGAAGGGGCTCTAGACTAAGGTTTGGTGGTTGAATGAACTTTTCGACCATTGGCGATAGTCCAAGCACTTTGCCCATCGTTTATTTATTTGTTTTACAAGTGATAAATACTTCCTGTTTGTAAATTAGTCCGGCAAATGGAACATTTAAAACCTCCATGTCAAATCGGTCTTTTTAACATGACTCGCTGTACGTACTTGAACTTGTTACACCTCATTTGAAAGCTAGGAGTCATGTGACTCTATTGATGCTTTGGTGCCAAAGTTCATCTCTTACTAAATAGAATATTTACTAAGAAATCACAATGTAACCATACAAACACTACTTGGTGTGCATGCGTGCGTGTATGCATTCCCAGAATTCAGTTCTTACAGGAAGTGAGGTGTGTGTGTCTGCTCTGTCTTCTCCATCCCCAGTGAGTCGTGGAGGATGGCTGCTCATACTGAGCCAGGATCCTCTGGAGGTTTCTTCCTGTCAAAAGGGAGTTTTCCTCTCCACTGTCGCTAAGTGCTTGCTTAGTATGAGGATTGCTGTAAAGACTCTGACACTAGTCAGTGACTCGATGCGATTTGCTGGGTTCCTTATAGAGGAAATTTTTAGTGATTGGCTTAATGAACTGACCTGAATTGGAATGTTTACTATGTGAAGTGCCTTGAGACGACTCTTGTCGTGATTTGGCGCTTTATAAATAAACTTAAATTGAATTCACGGTCTATTTCTGTCTGTTAGGTTACTTTAGCGTTTCTGTGTGATGGTCTAAAGCAGGGGTGTCAAACTCAAACTCACAAGGGGCCAAAATGAAACTCTGGGACGGAGTCGAGGGCCAAACTTAATATTTTTTGAAAAAGTGACGGCAAATTTGTACATTTTCTTTATCAACATGTATGCAATTTTGAACCTTTTAGTTTGGAAACAAACTTATTTCTGCATTAACACTGAATGTGGAATAACCATATTACACACGAGCAAGTCCGTTTTAAATAAAAGGCATCAGTGGTATTCATTACTTGTGGTATAATCAGCATTTTTAAAATCTATTCAGGATTTATGTTTTCTTGTTTATTCATTATTTCTTTTTTTTTTCTCCTGTAATAAGTAGCTTTCCCCACTGAGGAACAATAAAGGGATTTTCTGTTCTATTCATCTATCTGCAGCCTTTCCACTTCCTGTTTACTGTAGGCTAAATATTTTCTCACGGGCCAACAACAAAATAAAAATATAATTTTATCTTAAATGAAAATGCAACATCTCGCCTGTTAACTTTCATGTTTTGGAGCAGAAAAAGAGCATAAAACCAACATATTTAAAGCTCAGTTTGTTCCACTGATTTACTGAGATGCTCACCTGTTCCAGCCAGATACCTGCATCATGGGGTTGATCTGAGCTGAGGAGGAGACTCCTGTTGTTTTGTTCATCTTCATCATAATAATGACAACATTAGATGACAACAGGTGCTCACATAGGTTTGTGCTGATGAACATGGAGAGCGTCTGAGCAGTTTGACCACGTTGTTGTGTGTCGGGGAGGAAAAATAAAAACGACAGCAGCCACAGAGTCATGCTGGTTTGAGCGTGTCGCTGCTCACTGGAGTTATATCAGCTCTGTCTGGACGTTAGTTGGAGAACTTTCTCTTTCAGTCATGAACACATTACTGAGCGGTTAAAATCTCCGTTTCTGGCCTTCAATGTCGGAAAACAGCTGAGTGAACTCGGCGCTGAGTGAGAGGAGTGTTTAGTTTGTCTGAGAGAGCGGAGCTGCAGACACCGGCAGCAGACGCTAAAAAAAAACACAAAGGAGGGGGCGCTTCAACTCCGTGCTAGCGCTGCAAAGCATCATGGGAGTTGTAGTCTTTGCGTTAAAATCGGCCAGCGGGTCAGTTTTAATACATTTTTGATATTTATCTTGCGGGCCACATAAAAATGCTCCGTGGACCAGATGTGGCCTGCGAGCCTTGTGTCTGACACGTGGTCTAAAGATTGTGGGGATGAAGGAGCTCCATCATAAACTATCCCTTCATGGCCTTCTCTCTGGGTTCTCTGCACTGATTTGTCTGATGTGTGACTCGTTCTGCTTCCAGCTTGCTTATTATTACCAGAGGAAAGGCTGGAAGACTTGTCTGATCTGTGCTGACACCTTCAGAGCAGGTATGTGTTTCTTGAGCTTCTATCCCTCTGTTGAAGCCACACCTCCATTTAGCTGTATTGGAATGAGAGTTGTTCTCTTCTCTGTCTAAGGTGCCTTTGATCAGCTGAAACAAAATGCTACCAAAGCCAGAATTCCCTTTTACGGCAGGTGAGTGATGGGCCCTGGTTCTGATCCAGTTTGTTGTGTTCAAGCGCCCTTCCTGACTAACCTGCTGTTTGTTATGATCAGCTATACAGAGATGGATCCTGTTGTAATCGCTGCTGAGGGGGTGGAGAAGTTCAAAGCTGAGAATTTTGAGATCATCATTGTGGACACAAGTGGACGACACAAACAGGAGGACTCGCTCTTTGAGGAGATGCTACAGGTCTCTAATGCTGTGGTGAGTACATGCACTGCCCTGGATCTTTGGCTTCTGTCTGGAGATAATAAACAGATGTGAGGATGAAATCAGGTGATTGAAACTGTTGGAAGTGGTCTGTGATTGGTTCCTGAAGGCAAGTGTGATCAGACCTGTGGAGGTAGCTTCTCCAGGTGGATTTAAAATCCTCCAAATTGTTTTTTTTGCTCCCGTTTCCACAGCAACCAGATAATATTGTGTATGTGATGGATGCATCAATCGGTCAGGCCTGCGAGTCTCAAGCAAAGGCCTTCAAAGACAAAGTGGATGTAGCATCAGTGATCGTTACAAAGCTGGATGGACACGCCAAAGGAGGCGGAGCTCTCAGCGCGTAAGACCGTCAACCTTCTGTTGGATGATGTCACAAAGCATGTCTGATTTGAAGTTGTTTGTTTATGCTGCTCTACTGTTTCCCGACAGTGTGGCCGCCACCAGAAGCCCTATAATCTTCATCGGGACCGGAGAGCACATCGACGACTTTGAGCCATTCAAGACTCAGCCGTTCATCAGCAAACTGCTGGGTACGAAAATGTAACCTGTTGGTGACCTGGTTCTGTCTGAGGGACGGACTACAAAACCAGATTAACCGGAACTCCTCCTGTCTTTAGGAATGGGAGACATCGAAGGACTGATTGACAGAGTGAATGAGCTGAAGCTGGACGACAACGAGGAGCTGATCGATAAACTGAAACACGGTGAGAAAACGACCCCACCACCACCACTACCCTGAACATACAGCAGGCATGATGACTGACCTTAGACCTCTGACCTGCAGGTCAGTTCACCCTCAGGGACATGTACGAGCAGTTCCAGAACATCATGAAGATGGGACCCTTTGGACAGATAATGGTAACCTGAATCTCACTTAAACATGAGGTGAAAGAACGCTTAATCCTCGCTCTCGTCTGGGACTGCAGTAGGGCTGGGCGATATGACGATTTTAGGCCGTTTTACGATCTACACATCTGACGGTCTGTCATTTCTGAAAGACCTTTTTATCACCATTCACAGCTGTGCTGTTGAAATTCTGCCTCTGAATGAAAAGGGAACTTACCTCCGGCGAATGACACGCCTTTGTTTGACCCTTAACCAATCAGAGTGAGTCATAGTAATATATTAGTGCCCCGCTTGTTTTCACCTGTGTGTGAACAAACATGGCTTCGGCCGCGGCTGAGAGCGACAACGAGGTTTTCGTTCCGAAGAGGAACGTCTCGTCCATTATATGGAACTGGTTTGGTTTTTCACCAGACGACAAAGAGCAGCGAAACGTCATTTACAAGGAGAGCGTCAAGGCAAGTGATGGCAACACCACAAACTTGTTTAATCACTTGAAAAGAAGGCATCCCAAACAATACAATGAGAGCCAGCTGGCAGCTAAAGCTAAAAAGCCTGCGGCTGCAGCAGCAGCGGCTAGTGCTTCTTCCTGGCAGCAAACGCTAACAGAAACACAAAACTCACTCCCTACGGCAGAGACAGCAGACGATGGAACAGCGTGACAGAAGCAGTGACGTACCACTTGGTTAAAGATTTGTGTCCCGTGCGAACAGTAGGAACATGATAAAAACATTGGATCCGCGCTACGAGGTTTCCAGCCGCAAGTATTTTTCGAACACTGCCATTCCACGCATGTACGGTGAATGCAAAGTGAGAGTTGCAGAAAATATTCAGAATGCGCAGTTTTTTGCTACCACAAGCGATTTCTGGTCCAGCCGCACATCAGAGCCGTATTTGAGCTTAACTATCCACTACATGAGCAACTGGGAGCTACATAGTATTTGAACAAGTTAATGTTTGCACAATACGTTTGCAATTGACATGTTTGCACTTTAAATATGTTTACGATTTTAATTTATGTTAAGTTACTTGAAAAATGAGAAAAACTGATTTTTGTAATTGTTTCTCAGGGCTTTTATCATCTCTGGTGTGAGTTTAAAATATAAGTGTGTTAGCACTGTGTTGATTATCCCTAATATGAATAAATGTTTGTTTATTCAATGTTTCTCTTCTTTAATACGCAATTGAAGTTATGCTATTCATGGATAAAAAAATCGTGATAAAATCGAAATCGTGATAAAATATTGGAAAAATCGTGATATTCTATTTTTGCCATATCGCCCAGCCCTAGACTACAGCGTTTAACACCCTGCTGCTCCAGTGGGTGGAACTGGTTCTGGACATGAAAAAAACAGAGCTGTGGTTTCCCTTGCTGTGTCAGAATCTCGCTGTGTGTGTGTGTGTGTGTGTGTGTGTGTGTGTGTGTGTGTGTGTGTGTGTGTGTGTGTGTGTGTGTGTGTGTGTGTTTTAACTTCATGTGTGTGTGTGTGTGTTCAGGGTATGATTCCAGGTTTCGGCACAGACTTCATGAGTAAAGGAAACGAACAAGAGTCAATGGCCAGACTGAAAAAACTGATGACCATAATGGACAGCATGAATGACCAGGGTAACACACACACTTTCTAATTCTCACACTTTTTATTTTTCTGCTGGAGGTGTAGACCTTCAGCTTTCTGTAAAAGAACAACTCTGGCTCACTTTAGTTGTTCAGATCTACACGGTTTTCCTCTACAGAACTGGACAGTAAAGACGGAGCCAAACTCTTCAGCAAGCAGCCCAACCGGATCCAGAGGGTGGCCCGTGGATCAGGGGTCGCCACCAGAGATGTTCAGGAGCTTCTCACTCAGTACACAAAGTTTGCTCAGATGGTCAAAAAGATGGGAGGCATCAAAGGACTATTTAAAGGTATAACTGGGACTTACTTCTGGGGTAGCCATGGGTTGTTATTTGGTCATAAGAGTTGAGGCTCGAGTTAAAACAGGAATTTGCTTGTCTAAAAAAATAAATAGCTTCTCGTTCCGAGGAGCTTTTTCAGTTCATAACAAAAAAAGCAAAGTTTCAAGTGTTCAAACCATATAGAATTTCCTGGTTATTATAGTTGAAGCTCTTCTGTTTACTGTTGGATTTTCACATAGCTGTTTTCGATGTAGGGTTGTCACGGTGTGAAAATGTAAACTCACGGTTATTGTGACCAAAATTATCACGGTTTTCGGTATTATCGCGGTATTTTTTTAAACGTGTTACGTTTTCAGACAACTAAATAAACCCTGTATACCAGGAGAACAGTCCTCAGTTAGTGTCTAAATTTTGCCTAAAATATGTTATTTTGTAATTATGTTGTTTATTTGTTTACATTTTCCCCCTTTAGTCTTTAAAATAGCAATATTTGCCCATAACTTATTTTATGTCTGTTTGATGTCATCATTTTAAAAATATTAGATCAGATGATACTCAGTACTCAAGTAGCCTTCTAATCAGTTACTGTTTTACCCTTACTTGAGTAATAAACCCTATATCAGGAAAATATTGTCCTCGGTTTGTGTCCTTCCTGTGAGCTTTGCAGATGTGGGAAAATGTCATCAGGCAGTAATCGTTGTTAAATTCATAATTATTCTCGGAGAGAGACCAACTCTTATCTGCCCCTGGGAGTCCCGTAATGCATCGCGTCATTTCAACATGGGGGTGTCCGTGACACGGTTTATATGCAGGTAGCGGCGCTGCAGCTGCTTTATAGCGACTCGTTGCGTTCTCCCTCAACCCAAATCCTCGGATCACGCATTTTAGCTAAAACGCTAAAGTCAGACCATCTCTCTCTGCTCCTCCTACCTGCATACATACCACTGAAAAAAAGAACAAGGCCAATTATTAAAACCATTAACACTCTTACAGATGAAGCCTTGGCTCAACTGCAGGACTGTTTTGCTCACACAGAATGGAGCATTTTTGAAAATGAGGATCTACAAATTTACACAGATACTGTGCTCTGCTATATCAAACATTGCATGGACACTGTTATCATTCACAAGCAGGTTCGGATCTACCCTAACTGTAAACCCTGGATGACGAGTAAGGTCAGGGTACTGTTAAAGGCACGGAATGCTGCATACGCGTCGGGAGACCAGGCAAAGTACTGGCGGGCAAGGACTGATCTTAAAAGGGGAATCAAGGAGGCTAAAGTGAGCTACACCAAAAAGCTGTCGCAACATCTGTCTGCCAGCAACCCAAGGAGGGTCTGGGAAGGACTGAGACATATTACCAAATACAAGGACAACAGATCTAGCACTGAAATAGGAGCTTCATTAGCCGAAGAACTCAACTACTTCTTTGCTCGTTTTGAGAATACCAGCTTCCCCACAACTAACATCAGTCCTATAACATCACCCGCTGAGTTTGGATCAGATACACAAATACTCAAACTCCAAGAACAACAGGTTCGAACCGTGTTCAGGGCTGTTCATCAGAGGAAAGCGGCTGGTCCTGATGGTGTTCCTGGCAAGGTGCTGAAGTTCTGTGCAGATCAGCTGTCCATGGTATTCACCAAATTATTCAATCGCTCCTTGTCTGAAGCTACGGTTCCATATTGTTTGAAATCAACAACAATAGTCCCACTTCCCAAGTCTACTACAATCAACAGTCTCAATGATTACAGACCCATAGCACTCACACCGGTGGTGACCAAGTGCTTTGAGAAGCTGGTGCAAAAACATATCAAGGACTTCCTCCCACCCAGCATGGATCCCTGCCAGTTTGCATATAAAGCAAACAGGTCTACTGAGGATGCCATATCTAATGCTCTCCACTCCTCTTTGCAACATCTGGAGAACCCCGGCACCTCCGTTAGAATGCTTTTTATTGATTTTAGCTCTGCTTTTAATACCATAATCCCGAACATCCTTGTAGCCAAGTTGATTAACCTGAACCTCCCCCCTACCACCTGTGGCTGGATCAAAGATTTCCTCACCAATCGCCCACAGGCTGTCAGGTTTGGTGACAAGCGGTCATCCACTCTGATGCTCAGCACTGGTTCCCCTCAGGGCTGTGTGCTAAGCCCCCTGCTGTTCACCATCTACACCCATGACTGCATTCCTATTCATCGCTCTAATAAGATCATTAAGTTTGCAGATGACACCACTCTTGTAGGTCTTATCCATAACAACGATGACGCAGCATACAGAGATGAGGTTTGCCATTTATCAGAATGGTGTGATGATCATAACCTCTCTCTTAACATCAAGAAGACCAAGGAGATGGTTATTGACTTCCGAAGGAGTAAGGATGCCCCCCGCCCTCTCTGCATTAAAGGAGCTGAGGTGGAGAGAGTTCCCTCCTTTAAGTTTCTCGGGATTTACATCTCTGAGGATCTGTCATGGACAATCAATACCACTGCCTTGGTCAAAAAAGCACAACAGCGGCTGCACTTCTTGAGAGTCCTGAAGTGGAATAGGCTGCAGACCAACCTCTTGGTGTCTTTTTATCGAGCAGTCATTGAGAGCGTGATGACTTACGCTATCCCTGTGTGGTACGCGGGGTGCACAGTAGCTGATAAAAACAGATACCAGAGGGTCATTAGAGTGGCGGAAAAGGTGATTGGATGCACCCTTCCCTCCTTGGACACTATCGCCCTGCAGAGGTGTCTCACTAGAGCAAGGACCATCTCCAGGGACATTTACCACCCAAACCACTACCTTTTTGCCATGCTGCCATCTGGGAAAAGGTTCAGATCCCTCAGCTGCAGGACTGACAGACTGAGGAAGAGTTTCTTTCCCTGGGCTATTAGAACCCTGAATGGACAGAAAAATCAACCCTATTGATATTATTTATTGTATTTTGTAATGTTTTTGTTTTTTATTGCATGGTGCATATTGTACTTGTTTTAACTATTTTTCTTAGTATTTTTAGCGGATGCCTAATGTGGAGCTCTAGGAAATTTCGTTGAATGTGCAATCATTTAATGACAATAAAGGATATCTAATCTAATCTAATCTAACGTTAGCTTGCCTTGCGTTGACTGTAGAGTTGTGGGTGATGGTCACGCAGATGTGTCATGAGATTTGAAGCGTTGCTGCCTTTCACAGACACTTTTTCTGCATGTGCTGCAAACAGGATAGCCGTCTTCTATAAACTGTCCCTCGGCATTCTTCAAATATCCAAAACATGCCCGTACTTCCCACTTTGTCTTCTTTGAGGGATAATAAATGTCCTGAGCGCTGCCGTCTCCTCCTTTGGCCATTATTTCAGCTTTAGCTTCAAGAAAGTTTTGGTTGTAAACAACAAAGTGCGCATGTGCTGCCAGCAACTTCAGCAGATGATACGGCGGCTGGTAAGGGTCACCGCGCCTACACCGCAGCCATGGTAATCCACTGAGATAATATATTTTTTAAAAAACAAGATGGTTATTATTGTCAACTTTTTTATCTGGGTTTACCGCTTCACCGGTTACCGTGACAACCCTATTTCGATGTTTTGAACTTGGACAGCTCCTTGGAGCAGAAGTGAAACATCTTCAAGAACAAAGAAGTCCAGTTGTGCCTTTTATTGCCGACCTTGTGGAACTGAGAGTAGCACTCCTAATACTTAGGACGTAGCATACAGGTGTAACATGTTGCATGTGTTCATGTTGCAGTTTAGGATAAGGAAGGACACATCAAAGGTTGGTGATGTTTCAGATATTTGTTGTTTTCAGGAGGAGACATGTCCAAGAACGTGAACCCATCTCAGATGGCCAAACTGAACCAGCAGATGGCCAAAATGATGGACCCTCGAGTCTTGCACCACATGGGTAAGACCTGGTCTCTCTCAGTACTCGCAACACCCTCTGACTAGGGCTGGGCAATAAGTTGAAAATGTATCATAATTGAAATTTCTGACTCTTCTAGATAATGTTTTCCATGTCAATAGATTGGATGATAAAAAAAAATGAAAGGATGTGTGTAGGTTGGCAACGTTCATGTCCCTTTAAGACCAGCGGAAGCGCTGGCGCTCCCATTTGCATTAGGGCCCGACCGATGTGCTTTTTTTGGGACCAATACCGAAATAAAACTTTTAACAAAGGCCGATTGCCGATATAATGGCTGATAAATCTCCCTCACAAAAAAAAGAAATAAAAATAAAAATTTTCTTAAGCTTAAACCCTTCATTCTCTGCCTTTTTGATGCAAACTTATTTCTCTATTACACACCAAAGAACTGTCTCAATAACTCATTAGGGTTTCCAAGTAATGCAAATAAGATTTATTTAGCAGATCTCAAAAACAACAGAACACACAAACTCAGTCCCAGCTAGGGAGAGGAGGAGGGACTCCCTGCTATCACAGCACTTCATTGCCTTGTTGCCCCCCCCCCCCCCCCCCCCCCCCTCCATCCTCAGCAGCGACAGCGGTCGTGTGAGTTTGAAAAGTCTGCTGAAGAAGGGCGGATGAAATTGTCTGAGAATATTCCAGAATGTCATTGTCGTCTTCCTCCACTTATCCGGGTCCGGGTTGTGGGGGCAGCATCTTAACTAGGGAGCTCCAGACCGTCCTCTCCCCGGCCATCTCCACCAGCTCCTCCGGCAGGACCCCAAGGCGTTCCCGGACCAGATTGGAGATGTAAACGTGTCCTGGGTCGACCCGGGAGCCTCCTGTCGGCAGGACATGCCCGAAACACCTCCCCAGGGAGGCGTCCAGGAGGCATCCTGACCAGATGCCCAAACCACCTCAACTGGCTCCTTTCGATCCGGAGGAGCAGCGGTTCTACTCCGAGTCCCTCCCGAATGTCCGAGCTCCTCACCCTATCTCTAAGCCTGAGCCCAGCCACCCTACGGAGGAAACTCATTTCGGCCGCTTGTATCCGCGATCTCGTTCTTTCGGTCATTACCCAAAGCTCATGACCATAGGTGAGGATTGGGACGTAGATCGACCGGTAAATCGAGAGCCTGGCTTTCTGGCTCAGCTCCCTCTTCACCACGACAGATCGGCTCAGCGTCCGCATCACTGCAGACGCCGAACCAATCCGCCTGTCGATCTCCTGATCCCTCCTATCCTCACTCGTGAGCAAGACCCAGGGATACTTAAATTCCTCCTCTTGAGGTAGGACCTCTCTCTCGACCCGGATTTGGCAAGCCACCCTTTTCCGGTCGAGAACCATGGTCTCAGATTTGGAGGTGCTGATCCTCATCCCAGCCTCTTCATACTCTGCAGCGAACCTACCCAGCAAGAGCTGAAGGTCAGAGCTGGACAAAGCTAGGAGGACCACATCATCCGCAAAAAGAATGTCTACCAGAAAAAGGCCATCGTTACTTACTTACTGCCCTGCATGACTAAAGCCTGGTTTATGCTTCTCCGTCAGCTCCGCGAGGGACAGACACGCACGGATTGACGGAAGCGTTTTGCTCTCATACTTCTCCGTCTCCTGGAGAGTGTTGCAAAGCAATTGCCCGGCAGGACCACAGAGGGCGTAGCGCTGTTCTGTGGTATCCTGTCGTATCGGTCCACGATCGTGTGTTTATATTGTTTTTTGTGTATATAAGAGACTTTTAACATGGACATATTTGTCTCTCATTCTCCCACCGCTTCATGCGCTCCCCACCTCTAAACCCACGTTTCCTGTCATTTCCGTCCACAAATAAAACGCTTGCTGCGCATCTTTTCACTCCTCCAGTCAGGGGAGAATTAAACGTTCATGTTTTTAGAATTTTTTCGTGAGGCATTCTTCAAGCTTCTCCGTGTCTGCCGCTAGTTAAACTCGGCTCTCTTTGCAATGGCGGCGCTGTAAACAACAGCGGCGTCCTGACCAATCACAAGCTTGCGTAATCCGTCTCGTTCGACGGATGTTTAAAAAAGTGGGCTCGACTCCGTACATAGTTGCGTGCCTGCCGGATCCCTACGCAAGGACGGATAATGGCGTTGCGTGTCTCCGCACTGACGCAGACGGAGAAGCATAAATCAGGCTTAAAGGGGAAGCAGCGTGAGCTCTGCATAGAGCATAATGCTGTGGCAGGTTTTTTTTTTTTTTTCCCAGGTAACTTTTCAGTACAAGGCTACGTGGCACACGATAAACTTAGGAAGAATGTTGAGGGGAAACACTTTTGTCATTGCTTATTTTACTGTTCAACTTACCACTGACACAATAAATATGCTTAAAACTGAAGACTTACCTCCTACTTCGTCATCACCATTGTCTCTGCTTGACTGAATTGCTCGTGCTGCTCTGCTGCATGTGTGCTGTGACGGTGGCTCCACCCCCTGAGGAGTGGAGCCACACGAGTTAATAAAGCTGGCGCCATCTGCTGGATAGGTAGCGCAATATCTGCCATATCGGCTGTCTTTTTGGCTGATGACCAATAGTGTTAATGACCCCAATATCGGCCGATAATATTAGCCGGCTGATATATCGGTTGGGCCCTAATTTGCATATCTGTGTTCAAATGCTTGTAGAACTGAAACTACACTCAACAAAAATATAAACGCAACACCTTTGTTTGTGCTCCGATTTTTCATGAGATGGACTTAAAGATCTAAAATTCATTCCAGATACACACTATTACCATTTCTCTCAAACACTGTTCACAAATCAGTCTAAATGTGTGATAGTGAGCACTTCTGCTTTGCTGAGATAATCCATCCCACCTCACAGGTGGGCCACATGAAGATGCTGATCTGACATCATGAGTAGTGCACAGGTGTACCTTATACTGCCCACAATAAAAGGCCACCCTGGAATGTGCAGTTTTGTCTCACAGCAAAATGCCACAGATGCCACAAGCATTGAAGGAGCGTGCAATTGGCATGCTGACAGCAGGAATGTCAAATAGATCTGTTGCTCGTGCATTGAATGTTCATTTCTCCACCATAAGCCATCTCCAAAGGTGTTTCAGAGTATATGGCAGTACATCCAACCGGCCTCACAACCGCAGACGACGTGTAACCACACCAACCCAGGACCTCCACATCCAGCAGGTTCACCTCCAAGATCGTCTGAGACCAGCCACTCGGACAGCTGCTGAAACAACTGGTTTGCATAACCAAACAATTTCTGCACAAACTGTCATAAACCTTCTCAGGGAAACTCAACTGCATGCTCGTCGTCCTCATCGGGGTCTTGACCTGACTCCAGCTCGTCGCCGTAACAGACTTGAGTGGGCAAATGCTCACATTCGGTGGTGTCTGGCACGTTGGAGAGGTGTTCTCTTCACGGATGAATCTCTGTTTACATTGTTCAGGGCAGATGGCAGACAGCTTGTGTGGCGATGTGTGGGTGAGCGCTTTGCTGATGTCAATGTTGTGGATCGAGTGGCCCATGGTGGTGGTGGGGTTATGGTGTGGGCAGGCATCTGTTATGGACGAAGAACACAGGTGCATTTTATTGATGGCATTTTGAATGCACAGAGATACCGTGATGAGATCCTGAGGCCCATTGTTGTGCCGTACATCCATGAACATCACCTCATGTTTCAGCAAGATAATGCACGGCCCCATGTTGCAAGGATCTGTACACAATTCTTGAAAGCTGAAAATGTCCCAGTTCTTGCATGGCCAGCATACCCACCGGACATGTCACCCGTTGAGCATGTTTGGGATGTGCTTGACCGGCATATACGACAGTGTGTACCAGTTCCCACTAATATCCAACAACTTTGCACAGCCATTGAAGAGGAGTGGACCAACATTCCACAGACCACAATTGACAATCTGATAAACTATGCGAAGAAGATGTGTTGCACTGCATGAGGCAAATGGTGATCACACCAGATACTGACTGGTTCTGAGTCCCCAGACCCCCAATACAGCAAAAAAAAAAAAAAACACATTCCAGGGTGGCCTTTTATTGTGGGCAGTATAAGGTACACCTGTGCACTACTCATGATGTCAGATCAGCATCTTGATGTGGCACACCTGTGAGGTGGGATGGATTATCTCAGCAAAGCACAGGTGCTCCCTATCACACATTTAGACTGATTTGTGAATAATGTTTGAGAGAAATGGTAATATTGTAGCCTAGTGAACTAGACCAAATTCTTGCTTTGCAAAGTTTGTAAATAAATAATACATTTATTTAGTCTGGCTTGCCGGGCTAGTAATATTGTGTATCTGGAATGAATTTTAGATCTTTTAAGTCCATCTCATGAAAAACCAGAGCAGAAACAAAGGTGTTGCGTTTATATATTTTTTTGAGTGTATATAAGATGGAACAAACATTCTTTTTGCATATTAAACCGGAGGAGTTGCTCTTATCTCTCACACACTGAACATATCCCAGAGCGCTGCGTATTTCTGCCAATGAGTTTGCAAAAAACAACCAAAATGCGCAAATTAGAAAAGCCTTTTCATTCGGACACAGACGCTGTTTCGTTCTGATCTGCAGCTCACAGGGCTTCACACGCTAGAATATATGTCATCACATCGTCAACATGAACTTTGACATGATTATCACTCACCCAATCACTTGCTTTGACGTCATTTTCCCACGAATTGTAGTTCTTTGTAGTCCCAGTCTTTCGGCTTTTTCTTGTGCTTTTTTGCAATAGTACGTTTAGACAAACACGTCCTACACACATCACACAACAGCATGTAAAAATGTAAATATAAGTTCTGGCGAACTTGTTTTATGGCAGGTCTTAAAGGGTTAAGAAGCTTTACCACCTCGAGTCAAGTAAAAATGTGACTCAACATAACACATGTGACAGCCCCATCTAGTGGACAACTTTTGTTTCTGCGCATACCCGCAGTTGTCATCCCTTTATCGTTATCGAGGTGAAATCCTCATATCATGATATTGATTTTAGGCCATGTCTCCCAGCCCTATCGCTGACTAAACGTTCATGAACTCATGAGGCAGCGGCTGGTCAGCAGCTCAACATCGTGTCTCATGTGTCTTTGACTTCATGATTTTCTCTCTTGTTGATGACAGCAACAGGTTCTGGTACCAAACACAGATCAGATGGTTCCGTCCACTCATCAGGAGGATGAAATTCTCATTAACTGTTGGATGATTGAAGATTTTTTAAAAACTGGATCAGTCACCAGATGTTTGTCACCTTATATAGTCACTCTAGTTGTGTATTATATGGTCACTTATGGGCCATTCCCATCTGTACCGGGTCGGCCCGGGCCGGGTAGCCCCAGTCGGCCCCAACCTGGCCCGGTTGATTCCACACATCCTTGTCTTAAGCCCATGTGGGCTGATTCTACCCACCAATCAGAGGCTTGCTCTAATGGAAGGTGTGAATTTGCTGTCAGCAGTGGGTGTGTTGGCCCTGGTCGGCCTGAAGCAGACCCCCTCGAGAAGAGGGCTGAGAATGAGCCTTGGTTGGCCCGGAAAAATACCAGGCCACCCAGATATGTAAACAACCTATGCTACCCGGCCCGGCCCGGGCCGACCCGATACAGATAGGAATGGCCCATAAAAGCCTAAACAAACCCTTCAGATAAAGATTAATTTTGTGGAAGAAAATGTTTTGACTTTGTTAAATTGTTTTGACATTGGCTGAAGTTCCTCGTGCCTTTAAACACGCGGTTCTACAACCAATCTTGAAAAAAACCCGGCCTTGATCCCACCGATTACTCTAATCTACGACCAATTTCCAAATTACCGTTTTTATCTAAGGTCCTTGAGAAAATAGACTATACACAGTTGATGAAACATCTAAATGAATATCAGGTAATGGACATCTGTCAGTCTGGTTTTAGACAACAGCACAGCACTGAAACTGCTCACGTTCGGGTGTTTAATGACATTTTTCTGGCTTTAAATTCAGGTTTCCATGTGGTTCTGGTACTTTTGGATCTATCTGCAGCATTCGACACGATCGATCATGACATTTTGATCACAAGACTTCACACTTGGGCTGGCATTTCAGGCACAGCCCTGGATTGGTTTAGGTCATACTTTTGTAACAGGTCTGCTAGAGTCATGTTGGATGGCTGTTCATCCGAGTCACAGCCTCTACGTTGGGGTGTCCCACAAGGTTCAATTCTCGGCCCGTTACTGTTCAACCTCTATTTACTGCCCTTAGGAGCCATTTTCAGAACGCACGCTGTCTCATACCATCTTTACGCTGACGACTGTCAAATCTACTTTTCATTTAAGCCAACTCAATCAACGAAAGTTCTGTCTGATTGTATCCTTGAGGTCAAGCAATGGCTAGCTGACAACTTCCTCCATCTCAGTGACTCCAAAACTGACTTAATCGTTTTCGGTCCTTACAGTACCACGGCTACTCATCAACCTGACCTCAGCTATCTCTCACCTAATGTATCCTCTGTAATCTCTAACCTTGGAGTAAAAATGGACCAGGCTCTGAAGATGGATGCCCAGGTCAATAACACAGTTAAATCATGTTTTTACCACCTAAGACGCATCTCGAAACTAAAGCACATCCTGAGTGTCCGTCTTCTGAAATCGGTGGTCCACACTTTTATCACCTCAAGGCTGGATTACTCTAACTCCTGCTTATACGGCATCAGTAAAGCAGCTCTTTCTAGACTTCAGCTGGTCCAGAATTCAGCAGCTAGGTTGCTGACTGGAGCTGACAGAAGACAACACATTTCTCCAATTCTGAAATCTCTCCACTGGTTGCCCGTGCAGTTCAGGATAAACTTCAAAATTATGCTTCTCACTTACAAATCCTTGAACCATCAAGCTCCTCCATATCTGTGTGAACTGGTCCATTACTACAACCCGCCGCGTGCTCTCAGGTCTGAAGATAAGCTCCTCCTAGCTGTTCCCAATGCACGTTTAAAAAGCCGTGGAGAAAGGGCTTTCTCTGTCTGTGCACCGAAGCTGTGGAACACATTACCACTGCTAGTGAGGCTAGCACCAACAGCTAGCATTTTTAAATCACGCCTGAAAACTCACTACTTCAACCTAGCTTATACCACATAATTATGGACCTCACTTACATCTGCACTTACATCTGTTTAAAAATGGACTCCACAATTATCGACTTCCGTACTATTGAGGTTCTTTTTTTTAAATGTTTTTCTAATTTTTTATTCACCCTGTGTCTTATTGATTTTTAGCTGTTATTTTTGGGAATTTTGTTGTATTTCCTTATCTTTTATCTGTGTTCGACATGTTTGTATAACGCCGGTTTAATTAACTAACATTTTTAGTGTACAGCGCCTTGTTTGGTTGTAATGCCTTGTGAATGCGCTTTATAAATAAAATTGGATTGGATTGGATTGGAAATGATCTGATCTCCGTGATCACCAGGTTCAAAAATGTAATTGTCAGTCATTCCACCAGGATACTCTAGATGCGTAACAGCTGATGCCACTGGTGAATGATCTTAGATATCACCAGATAGACTGTGCATCTCCAGAAAAAACACATTCTTACAGGGACCTATTGTTACCCTGCAGGTTTTAACGCCAAAAGTTTAAACAAGACGCTGGAAACATCATTTAGGTTGGATGGATTCTGTAACCTCTAGCCAATCATCTGTGTTTGTGTTTTCAGGAGGAATGGCAGGTCTGCAGTCAATGATGCGTCAGTTTCAGCAGGGAGCTGCAGGAAACATGAAAGGCATGATGGGATTTAACAACATGTGACCCTCCGCCAACCAGCTGCCTTAATATGAATAAAAGGTTTTGCCTCCAGCAGGTGAAAGAGTTGAGGCATCCTGTTTTTGCTGCTTTGCACCAACAAACGAATTACGATCTCTCTCTTATTAGACAGATGACAGGAAAACAGAGTGGATTTAAAGGAGTAGTTCAACACTTCAGATGCTGTTCTCTATCAGAGAAGCTCCTGAAACGATCCTTGAAACTATCAGTAGTGAAGATTTATGGGCCTCATTAATTTTGTTGTGTAAATTATTTGTGTAAAATTTAACAGCAGCATCAGTTCTACATGAGCTGGTTATTAAAATGGGGATGACATTAATTAGTGACAGTATTTTTATCATAATAAACATTTGTATGCACCATTGTAAACTTGTTTGTTTATTTCAGTAAATTAGAATCTTAGCCAACCAGTTTGGCATTGTTTGGATGTGAAGTCATAATTTGATGGTCATCTTTGTTCATTCACACATTTTCACACAGCAATGTTGTACAACATGTGGTGTACCACAAGGTTCTGTCCTGGGGCATCTACTGTTCCTCCTTTTTCTGCTCCCTCTCCAGAAGAAACAATCTTTTATATAGTGCCTCTCAAGATAAAAATCATGAGGCACTTCACAAGAACAAAAAATTAAAAATGAATACAAAAGATTCAAAATGTATTAAAAATATCTTAAAGAGAAGAAATAAAGGTTGGACTGACTTCCGGTGACGTCATGATAGGAGCAGCAGCGTGAACACGGAGCTCCGTCAGAAGAACTGAGAAACTCCTTGATATAATATATAATCTAAAGACTTTAAGACCAGCGAATATCCATTTTGATGATATGAGTTCCTCCACAAGACAAAAAGTGCTCAACAAGCAAGCAAATACGAAGGATATGGAGGATAAACAGCAAAAGTTGGGCAACCCTTCAGAAGCCAGCACCCAACCCACCAGCTGCACGATAATGAGTGAGAACAAACTTTTGGAGGAGATCAAACAAATGCGGGATGAAAACAAAGAAGGACACAGCCTCACAAAATCCTCCTTGGATCGATTGGAACAGGCGGTGGCGGATATAAGGAGCCAAATAGGAGAACAAGAGGAGAGATTAACGGGTTTGGAGGAGAGGGTGGCGTCATTGGAAGAAAGGGAGACGCGGCATGAAAGGGAGCTTAACCACCTTCTCCGTCGGGAGACGGAGCTGACAAATACCTGTGAAGATCTCCAAAATAGACTGAGGAGGAACAACATGAGGATTTTCCAAGTTCCAGAAGAGAGCGAGGGGGGAAACCTGATAGACTTTACTAAAGATTTATTAAATAAAGTTCTGACACTCCCCTCAGACTTGGACATTAGGATAGAAAGAGCGCACCGTGCGCTTCAAGTACGACCAAGAGACCATCTGGCAACACCCCGATCTATTGTGGTGAGATTCCTGGATGCAGCTGTGAAGGATCTCATTTTGAAGCAGGCATGGAGCCAAAGACAAGTGCTTTTCCAGGGCAAGAGGATTTTTTTCGACCAAGACTACTCGCCAGAGCTGCAGAAAAAGCGAGCGAGGGTACGCGCAGTAATTAAACAACTACGCCAGAAAGGTATCGGGGCAAAATGCCTGTACCCGGCACGGCTTAAACTGAAGTTGGACTCTGGAGAGAAGATATATACTACACTGACGAGTGCGGCCGAAATGCTGAGCAGCTTGGGTGTCCAGATATACGAAGGGGAGGAAGAGCACACAGAGAAGGAACCGACAACGGACTGGACAACTAGAAGTAAAAAAAAAAAAGAGGGGAAGATAAAGTCTCTTGACCTGGAATTCATCACACAGGAGGACAAAAACACAGAAAGAGGTATTGAAATAGCATGATTAGATGAAGCTTTAGTCGAGATTATCGGTCAAAAAATTATAGTGTAAAAATTAAATTATATAAAGTAAAAAATATAAACGCTGATTATTCAAGTGGAATTAATAGGAAATTTGTCAAGGACATTGTTATATATTCTTAGGTTAAAAGTCTGACGGGAAGAACCGTGATCCCCTATTGGGTTTTCTTTTGGGGTTTTTTTTTTTCGCATGAAGAATGCGCAACTACGACCTTTTTTTTTACATAAATATGTATTATTGGTCGGCATTGCACACTATGTGCAGTTTTCTACAGGGAGATCAAGTCACCACTCCCTGGTCCCTTACCAACGGGAGCCAGACGCAGTTCTAGATACAACACTGCGACAGGCTAGTAATTTGGAAGCTCAGATTTATAAGGAAGATGTTGTACTGACAAGTAGGTTTAAACTTTATTATAATATGTATGTGTATGTGAAGTTAGATTTTTGTTTATTTGTTGTTATTTGTGTTTGCATGCTGTTGTGTGTCCACCTTACTACTTAATTAGATGGAGCACTCTGAATTAAATCAGGACATGAAGCACGGTCTTTCTTGGATCCTTTATTACACAACCTTCATGTGTTCTTTCTCCCAGGCCACTTTATGCCCCCGCCCCACTTCCGGTCTCATTTACATCCGGTTCAAAAGTCCTCCCCTTAAGACATAGTCACAAATCAAATATCAGTACATGACATCCCCCTTTTTCTTAGATTCAAACTTTGGTCTTAATAACCTTTCTTTTTTTTTTTTTTTTTTTTTTTTTTTTTTTTTTTGAACATTCTTTCTTATCTTACTTTCTAACACTTATATTTTCTAACTGTCTCGCCCCTCGTTTACATGTCCACATACACATATAAACTGGCAACTTGAACCTTAACCCTCTTGAAGTTACCTCTTCAACTTAACCTATTATGATTTATTTCACCACAAAATCACGAAACCTCTCAGGTATCTTTTTAATCCTCTGCGATCTCCTTGATCTCTCTGGTCCCTGTGGGCCCTCTTGTGTTGGAGTGAAGGTGTCAGTTGTTGTGGGTGTCTCACCTTCTTCCTTTTTAGGTATAGTGTTTTGTTCGTGGTGTCCTTCTCGGGTCCCATTTGTCTCATATTTCTTCACGTGTGTCGTATTCCGTTGATAACGAGCTCCGGTTGGTGATTCAATAGTGACTTGGTTTCCAGTTCTGCTTACAACTTTGTGTGGTGTTGTATTGAATGGTGTTGTAAACTTGTCCACTTTGTCTTGTTGAACCAGCACGGTGTCTCCCGTGTCAACGTTTGAATACTCTGCCCCTCGTCGTTCATCGGCATAAATCTTTGATTTTCCTTTCTGTTCCGCATCTCTATCACGCACGTCCAACTCCGCTGTTTTCGCCTCACTGATGTTCGGTAACTTTCCTCTCATTTTGCGGTTGAACAGGAGTTCTGCTGGGCTTTTGCCCGTGGTTGGATGTTCAATGCTGCGATACACTGTTACATATTTTCTTAACTCTCGCTTCCAGTCAAGACCTGCCGCTTGTGCGATCCTGATTCTTTTCATCAGTGATGCATTTTGGCGTTCCACTTCCCCATTTGCTTGAGCCCATTTTGGTGTAGTTCTTATATGTTTAATTCCATTAGTCTCACAATATTTCCCGAACAGCTCAGATTTGAACTGTGGGCCGTTATCAGATTTGATGGTAACTGGTAGCCCATGTCTGCTAAATATACAGTCAATAGAGTCAATGACCTTTTCAGCAGTTGTAGATGACATCACCTCATACTCATAATATCGACTGTAGTAATCCACCAGTACGAGTATCGAGTGGTTTGAAGGTAGCGGTCCCAGTAAGTCTACCGCCACATCTCGCCAGGGCCCATCCGGTAAAAGTGTATTTCTCAGTGGCTCCGGTGGATCCGGTCTGGCTACTATTTGACATCCGTGACAAGCTTTACAGAATTTTTCTACAGCTTTGTCCATCCCTGGCCACCAAACTTTTGTTCTGAGATGCTGCTTGGTTCCAACGATTCCTAAATGTCCTTCATGAGCTAGTGACAGCGCTTGAGCTCTGAGGTTTTCTGGCAATATAATGCGAGTTCCCCGCAAGACTATGTAGCCAATGACACAGAGTTCATTTGCAATGGGCGCGTATGCTTTGCATTTTTCAAAGTGTCCATTGTCAATAGCTCTTCGCACTTCTGTTAATTCTGAGTCTGTAGCAGAGACTTCTTCAACCTCTCTTGTTGTGAGTGCTTTTGGAGTAGCATTAACTGCCACAAATCTCACATATTCCTCAGATTCATGCTTGTGTACCTCTTTTGACGTGGTATCAGAGAGCAGTCTTGACAATGAATCCGCAATGTTTTGTTTTCCCGCAATGTGTACTACTTTATAATCATATGGCTGCAGTCGTAGAACCCATCTTTCTATGCGTGCACAAGGTTTAGATCTCGGACTGTATATGACCTCTAAGGGCTTGTGGTCTGTGATGAGGTCAAACTTCCTGCCATATACATACGGATGTAGTCTCTCACATGCCCATACCAGTGCTAGAGCTTCTCACCTCAGTAGCATTCTTTGGTTCTCGGGCTTCCACCACAGCTCTCACTCTTTCTTCAGTTGGGCCGATGCCTTTCTGCGTAAGCAGTATTCCCATGAACACAAGTCTGTCCATGTTGAACTGACATTTCTCTGCGTTTAGTGTCAGGCCACAGTCAGAGAGTCTCTTCATCACAGCATGCAGGCGCTTGTCATGGGCTTCCTGGTCTGGTGCATGTATGATTACATCATCTGAAATGTTCTCAACTCCTTCAATACCAGCTAGTGCATTGGCGATCTCATGCTGATATTGCTCACTAGCTGATGAGACTCCAAATATCAGCCTTTTGTATCGGTATACCCCGTTATGCACTGCAAATGTAGTTATCTCTCTTGACTCCGGGGTAAGCTCTAGTTGATGATATCCCCACTTGAGATCGAGTTTGCTGAAGATTGCAGATCCGTTTAGTCCTTGCAAGATTTCATCCACCGTGGGTATGGGGTATCTTTCCCTGATTATTGCCTCATTTGCTTTTCTCATGTCTAAGCACATTCTGATATCTTTGTCACCTTTCTTTGGAAGCACCACTACAGGGTTTACCCAAGGTGTAGGTCCTTCCACACGTTCTATGATGTCCATGTCAATCAGTTCATTGATCTTTTTCTCCACTGCATCCCTCAAATGATAAGGTATGCGTCTCAGTGGCTGTGCTACTGGTTTCACGTTTGGATCAATGTACAGGCTGATCTGTTTGGTGTTTAGTTTCCCTACTCCTTTGAACACTTTTGGATACTTTTCTTTAAGAGTATGTTTTAAATCTGTGACAGCCGCCACATTTTCACCTATTTTCAACACTCCTAACTTTATGGCAGTCTTTTTCCCCAAGAGTGGTTCACCATTACCTCTAATCACAATGAATTCAGCCTCTTCAGTTCTGTCACCAATCTTGATTTCACATTTGAATGCACCTTTAACCGAGAGTGCCTGTGCTGATGAATATGCATATAAATTCCTCTGCTCTTTGGGTACATATGAATGACACTTTATCTTTTTAGCTTTTAGCTTTTCCCATATGTTTTCTCCCATCACATTACTTGTAGCTCCCGAGTCGACTAACATTTCCAACTCTATTCCCCCAACAGAAAAGGTAAGTTTCTCCGGTGAATTATCATCATTTACAACAAATGCATAATCATCCTGTTCAACAGCATTCACATTTTGTTTCCTTTGTCTCTTTGTACGACACATCTTCGAAAAGTGGTCCTTACCATTACACTTGTGGCATGTTTGTCCTCGTGCTGGGCATTTGGGATCTTTGCCCCTGTGGTCAGTATAACCACACCTGTAACACTGCCTGTCTGTCTTGGCATCATCTTTCATTTGTCCTCTTGGTCTGTGGTTCTTCTCTTTCTTTGCTGTAAAAATCCGGCTGACCGTGTTCTCTCCTTTCCTTTCCCCGGTACCGCTCATCGCCGCCATTTGCTCCTCCACTCGTTCGCAGTGAGAAGCCACCTCCAACGCGCGAGTCAGCGTTAAGCCTGGACCTTCCTCCAGCAGCTTTCTCCGTACATATTCAGAAGTGCATTTATTCAGGATAGCGTCCCTTATCTGGTTATCATTGTCACCTTGAAAGTCGCAGTCTTTTGCAGCTCGCCTCAAACGTGTACAAAATTGTTGCACAGTTTCTCCTGGTGTTTGGGATAATTTGTGAAAAGTTTGGCGTGCATATGCCGCATTCACCTGAGGAACAAAATAAGTGTTAAGTGCAGTCACCGCAGCGGCGTAATCCGCCGCTCCTCCCGTCCGAGGTAGAGTGGAGAAGACGTCCTGTACGTCCTGTCCAGCCAAGTGCAGTAGAAGAGCGCGTCTCCGCTGTTTGACAGCGTCCGTAGCATCATCAGCCAAAATAAGACCTTTCCCATCAGCAAACAACTCGAAGGATGTTAACCACCGCGTCCATCTCGGTCCGAGCGTTGCTGGATCAGTGTAGCAGGAGAACGGTTGAACACCTGACTTTTCCATGTTAGCCCACAAGTTTTCGCTAACCTCGTGCCGCCGCCGGGTCTACTTCTCCCAAAAACAAAATCTTGTTCGTGTCATCCTCGTCGCCATTGTTGTGTGTCCACCTTACTACTTAATTAGATGGAGCACTCTGAATTAAATCAGGACATGAAGCACGGTCTTTCTTGGATCCTTTATTACACAACCTTCATGTGTTCTTTCTCCCAGGCCACTTTATGCCCCCGCCCCACTTCCGGTCTCATTTACATCCGGTTCAAAAGTCCTCCCCTTAAGACATAGTCACAAATCAAATATCAGTACATGACACATGCAATCAAAAGGTAATAAATTTCTTAAACAAAATAGCAATGAACTACTTAAAAGTAGTTACATATAATATAAAGGGGATCAACAATCCAATTAAAAGGCAGAAGATCCTGGGCCAGTTAAAAAAAATGCAATGCTCCATAGCTCTGCTACAGGAAACGCATTTATCAGAGACAGACCACCAAAAATTAAAAAGAAAGTGGGTAGATCAAGTATACAGTGCCTCATATGGCAACGGAAAAAAAAGAGGAGTAGCTATATTATTTAATAAAAATGTTTATTATTCTAATGAAGAGGTAATCGAGGACAAAAAAGGTAGATATGTTATGGTGGTTGGATCAGTTGCAGGGGTTAAGTTAACGGTACTAAATATTTATGCACCAAATGAAGATTGCCCAAAATTTTTCGAAAAAATGGCTGAATTAATTGCGGAGAGAGGGAAAGGTTTGATTCTTATTGGGGGTGACCTTAATTGCGTAGTCAATTATAAGTTAGACAAATTACCTACCTCTTCGAAACCACAAAACAGAAAATCTAAAAGTCTAACAAGCATGATTGAAGAGCTGGGGCTAATAGATTGCTGGCGCCATCTCCACCCAAATGAAAAAGATTTTACTTTCAACTCACAGGTACATGGAAGCTACTCAAGATTAGATTACTTCTTTACAGTTAAGAAAGACACATTTAGAATTAAAGAATGCAAAATTGAACCAATTACAATCTCCGATCATAGTCCAGTTATTATGAGGCTGGACATAGGATCAGAAACTCAGAGTAGATACTGGAGAATTAACGTATCCCTACTAACAGATAAGCATGTAAGAGAGGAAGTGAGATCAGCCCTAATAGAATATTTTGACATAAATGATAATGGGGAGGTTTCACCAACAGTGCTATGGGATGCAGGAAAGGCTACAATAAGAGGTAAACTCATCTCTATAGGTTCTGGAATCAAGAGAGAAAGGGAGAGAAAACGGATAGAATTAGAGACAGAAATAAAAAAGTTGGAAAAGGAGCATAAACAAAATGGACAACAGGAAACACTGGATAACTTGAAAGATATAAGAGCTCAGCTTGACGGTCTACTAACGTATAAGGCAGAAGGAGCCCTAAGATTTATAAAAAGAAAATATTATGAAATGGGGAATAAAGCAAGTAAACTTCTATCTTTTCAGCTGAGAAAAACCCAAGCCAGCCGTATAATACCTAAAATTAATTCAATAAATATGAATAAGGTAGAAATGACCCCAAAAGGGATTTCAGAGGCCTTTGCAGAATATTATCATAAATTATATACAGGCCAAGCTTCGGCCTTTAAATTAGACGGGATAAAAGATTTCTATAAAACTCTTAAGTTGGATAGATTGTCAGAAGAAGAAAGTGTCAGTTTAACAGAACCAATAAAAGAGACTGAAGTTAGAAATGGTATTAATAAACTTAAAAATAATAGCTCGCCAGGCACGGATGGCTTTGCAGGGGAATACTATAAAACCTTTATTACCGAGCTTACCCCTATATTATGTAAACTATATAATTATGTATTAGACTCAGGGAATCCCCCCGATTCATGGAAAGAAGCGATTATTACAGTTCTGCACAAGGAAGGGAAAGACCCTCTCCAATGCCCCAGCTATCGCCCTATAAGCCTGCTCTGTGTAGACTATAAAATACTGACATCAATACTAGCATCTAGAATACAGATACATATAAAGAAATTAATTAAACCAGATCAGACAGGTTTTATTCTAGGACGTCAAGGCACAAATAATGTGAGGAGAGCTTTAAACCTACAGTCAATAATGAAGAAAGATAAGCAGACATCCATGCTCCTGAGCTTAGATGCAGAGAAAGCCTTCGACCGAGTAGACTGGACCTTTCTAAAATATACTCTTTTGGAAATGGGCTTTGGGAAAAAGTTTGTAGATTGGTTCAATGTTTTATATAAAAACCCAAAATCAACAGTAAGAATAAATGGATATTGTTCAAAATTTTTTAAGGTAGAAAGAGGGGTGAGGCAGGGAGATTCGTTATCACCTGTACTTTTTGCCTTGAGTATTGAACCACTGGCAGAGATAATCCGCCAGAACAAACTGATTCAGGGAATAAGAGATGGAGAAGGGACAGTCCACAAAATTGCTTTGTTTGCAGATGATATCTTACTTTTTATAAAAAATCCAAAAACATCAGTACCAGCATTGCTTAACAATCTAGATACTTATGCAGAAATCTCAGGATATAAAATTAATCAAAATAAATCAGAAGTAATGATGGTTATGGGGGACTGGCCAAAAGAACTAAATAAAACGGTATGCTTTCATAGGACTAATAAAGGGCTTAGATACCTAGGGATAGTGCTGACACCCCAACCTACAGCTCTGTTTGAAGCAAATTACACCAGACTAATCAAACAGGTCAAGGCGGACCTGACCCGATGGACGATTCTCCCTCTATCTCTATTTGGCAGGATTGAGACAATTAAGATGAATGTTCTACCACGCTTTCTCTTTTTGTTCCAATCCCTTCCTATAAGAATCCCCGCTCCAATATTTAAGACTCTGAACAAAATGATCTCTCAATTTATATGGCAACATAAAAAACCAAGGGTAAGGCTTAAGACACTTCAGCTGCCAAAAGAGAAAGGGGGACTAGCAGTGCCTAACTTGAAATATTATTACTGGGCAGCCCAATTAACAGCGATAGTTCACTGGCTGGAGGGAGATAGGGACCTAATATGGAACCAGATAGAACAAGGCGAAATTAAAGGTACGGAACTGACAGTTTTACCATTCCTTAACCCAAAAGATATCCAGAAATTAAAAGTGGACAACATAATCATAAAACATACTTTGAGGGTCTGGAGGGAAGTAAAGAAAATGCTGAATGACAAGGGTTCTATTTCCCGGGCCATGCCAATACTGGATAGCATCGGGTTCCCCCCATCCAAATTAGACTCGGGGTTTAAAAAATGGGCGAATAAGGGTCTTATAATTCTGGACCAGTTGTTTGGAGAAACAGAGCTTAAAACATTCTCGCAAATTAGGGAACAATTCGACCTCCCCATGAACGACATGTATAAATATTTTCAGATAAGGCATTATATCATGAATCATAGAGAGAAAGAAAGACTTTATAAACAGCCAAATGCAATAGAACAATATTTTATTTCACGCATAGGAAAAAAATCCCAAGTAAAAGGCTATGTTACTAATCTATATAGAAGCTTCTTACTTAGCTCTACACATAATACGAAATATATAAAGGAGAAATGGGAACTAGAATTAAATATACTAATTGAAGATGAACAGTGGGAAGATGTATGTAGACAAACTCATAGGGGGATCAACAGCCAAATGTGGAAGGAATTTGATTGGCAGATAAAAACTAGGTACTTTTTTACCCCCTTAGTTGTATCAGGGTTTGCAAAAGATGACCTGTCCCCACTTTGCTGGAGGAACTGTGGGGAGGTGGGGGACCACTCTCATATATTCTGGAACTGCCCAGTTATTCTTAAATATTGGAAAGACATAAAGGAAGAGTTGGAAAAAATCCTGGGAAAGGATCTACCTTCACATCCTTTGTTCTATCTGTTGGGGGCTACATCAAACAAAATATTAAACTTAGACCAAAGTTATATTGCCCATATTCTATTATTGGCTGCAAAGAAAATTATAACAGTAAAATGGAAGGAGGTGAACTCCCCAACTATAAAGGAATGGAAAGAGAGAATTAAACAAATATACATAATGGAAAAGATGACATCTATACTGCAAATGAAGGTGGATCGGTTCCGGGATAGATGGGAGTGTGTCGAGCAATACTTAGCAATGTGACGTATTGGGTTGTTGTTTTGCCTGTTGTCTACTCTGATGTCAACGTGGAAAACTTAATCTTAACGATGAAACTAAATGATTGTATTTCTATTCTTTATAGAATTTTTTTTTTCTCCTTTATTTATTTATTTGTTTAAAAATAATTAATTTACTTATTTGTTTCTTTTTGCTTTTGTGATTGTCCTGCTCAACGCCAGGGTTGTTAATCCAAGTTGTACAATGTCAAAATCAAAATAAAAAGTTCCAAAAAAAAAAAAAAAAAATCTTAAAATTAGAAAAGTAAAAACTGATAAAAATGTGAGGAAAGAGAAAAAGAAAATGAAGGGCAGAATTGGTTGAAGGAGCTGAATGAAGAGAAGGTAGTGATGAATCAATAGGTCACACCAAAGCCAGCCTGAACAGATGAGTTTTCAGAGTTTTGGTATATACAGTCCATGGTTTTCAGCTACTTTTTAAAAGAGACCACTGAGTCCACAGATCAGGCTCGGGGAGAGAGTTCCAGAGTCTGGCAGCCACAGCAGCAAATGATCTGTTACCTGCAGACTTTGATCACTGGACCTCAGGGACATGGTGAGGGTGCGGGGACTGAGAAGATCACCAATGTATGATGGTGCTTGTCCGTGAAAGGCCCTAGAAACCAGGATCTTGAAATGAACCCTGCAGGGTGATGTGGGTGTACTTTGACAATTTGAAGCCTAGCACAGGTATTCTGAACCACCTGCAGACGGTTCAGGGAGGTTTTGCTCAGATAAGTGAAAAGCCAGTTGCAATAGTCTAAGCGTGAGGATATTCCTGAGATGGAAGAAGGAAGAGTGAACAAAGAACTGACATGAGAATCCAGGGTGAGGGCTGGGTCAAAGGTCACACCAAGATTCCTGACAGAGGGTTTGGTGTGAGAAGCAAGCTGATCAAGAGACTGACTTTGGGAACCAGCTTGTCTGGGGCACAGATGAGGATCTCAGTCTTATCTTCATTCAGCTGTAGAAAGCTCCCAGCCATCCAGGTTTTAATAGAGTCTAAGCAGGTGTGTAACAGCTGCAGCTTACACCTCTCATGGAGCTTAAAGGAGATGTGCAGTTGGATGTCATCTGCATAAAGATGGTAGGAGACTCCTTAAAAGGAGCCCAGAATGTGCTGAAGAGGAAGCAGATAGAGGAGGAAGAGTAGAGGCCCCAGCACAGAGCCTTGTGGGACACCATGAGTGAGGGAGGTGGTGGAGGACCGAAACTTGGAGAGAACCACAGAGAAGAAATGCTCAGACAGTTAAGAGGACAACCACTCCAGAGCAGATCCTGATAGGCCTACCTAGTCTCTCAGTCTATCCAGTAGCAGGTGATGGTAAAGAAGGTTACTTTAAAGCAGGGGTGTCAAAGATGCGGCCCACGGGCCGGATCCAGCCCGCAAGTGGGTTAAATCCGGCCCGTGAGATGGTTGTGTAAACTTTATTTTCATACGTTACAATGTAGAGTGAAAATAAACTCATCTTTGTGAGCAAGTTTTCTCTGTAATGAGTATAAATAAAACAAAGCTGCGCTCAAGGCTCACACAAGAACTTGAATCACAACCTGAAGTTGGCTGCCACTCCTGAGTGGTAGCCATGTGACTTCTGATATTGATGTGCTGGTGAAAGCTAAAAGATGTAATGTAAAATGAGTCAAATATACTTTAAGTGCTGCATAAAACTGATCTAGCCATGTGATCTGTAAGCTCTTTGAATCACTAAGGAATGTTTTTTTAATTTATTGATTTTTTTTCTTCAAAATTTCAAGTACACTTCAGGTGTTGTACTTGTACTATTTTGGATACACTGTCCTCAGGCTTCATCCTTGTTTTATATTGATTGTATTAAAACAAAGAAAACAATCTGAAGTTGTTTTTAATTTACCGGTCCGGCCCACTTGGGACTAGATTTCCCTCAATGTGGCCCCTGAGCTAAAATGAGTTTGACACCCCTGGTTTAAAGACTGAGACCCACTGCACTGAGAAACAAGGATTTTGCATCATGATTATCTCTCAGTGTTACCTTTTCACGTTTGCCCTTGCCAAATAAAGCTTCCTTCAGAGTTAAATGAACGTTCATATTTTAAAGATCCTCTTCCCAGCATGCCTGGTGCATTTTTTTACTGATAAATTGAATGGTGCCTGAACAGTTCAAAGATGGTGTTGATCAAAAAGAGCTCTCGTTTATCGCTCAGAGTGAGACCTCTGCCTTTTTCCTGCTTCACGTCTTGACGTGGCGCCGGCGGACGCCATGTTGTTTTGCTTCGTTGTCACCAGAGCTGCGCCCTGCTCGGAGCTTCGGAGTGGCTGTGAGTATTTACCTGTATGATCCTCAGGTGTGTCCGCCGGACCCGCAGCTCCACCTGGACTATGTCAGGTGTGTGCTCTGGAGTCACGACCTGCGTGACATTAGCGAAGCTGCGTTTAGTTCGTGGAACATGAGCGAACAGTTAGCGATAAACAAGCAGAGCCAGACAAACGTGGCGACGGTACAGTTCGTAAAGAAGTTCAACAGTTTGTCTTCATGACGCAGCATGGCTGCATCTCACGTTAAAGGCTGTGGGCTCACTAGGAGAAGTCTTGTGGTCACGTCCAGGTAAGACTGGACACCAGACAGGACCAGGTGTCTGTGAGCATCTGTCCAGTAGAGACCTGGACCTGGACTCTGAGGAGACCTGGACCCTGCCACCAGGTCCAGAGCCCCCCGGACCACCCAGACTCGGACTGCAGCTAACAACTGGATTAACCAGCCACTCTAAACGATTAGTTTCCTTCCTGTAAACTAGCGGGTTTTGTGTAGCTGTTTATTTGTTTACTGTAGTTTAGTTATAACCACAACATTAATGATCGTTTTTATACTTCAGTTACGAAACATCAAAACCAGAAACGGGTTCATTTGTGTTTCAAGAGTTTTTCATTACAAACTGGGTTTATTAGACATTTAAATGTTGTTTATTCCGTCATTAATCTAATCAGCACCACCAAGTGTTCTAAAAGCAGCAGTCAAGGCGGCCCAACATGGGCCAGAAGGACTGTGAGGAGGTGGTCACCTTGAGCTGCAGGGATGTTCTCCATGAGCCACATGGAGATGACATCAGTGAGTGTGTGACTGATTATATGTACGTCATCAGCGAGGTGCTTCCCCAGTAAGGAACCCTGGATCACCGCTGACCTGAAGTAAAAGGGCGTTATTGAGGAATTTACTAAAACAGCTCAGAGTCGAGGTGAGAAAAAACCAGGAGGTGTGCAGGAAACAACTGGGAATCCAGTTCCAGCTGTTGCATCTTCCACTTGGTCATGAATCCTACTGCTCCATTTGTTGTCAGCCACATCAGGAGATACTGGTGCTCCCCTTACACCACCCCATCCAGCCAAATCTTAATTCACCTATTTTAAGTGACACACACACACACACACACTTCTAACGGTTCCTTTCTTTTGCCCTTCACCGTCCTACTCACCTTTGCATTAGGGCTGCACCATATTAGGAAAACCTGCGATAACGATGATTGATACTGCGATGACGATATTACTTGCAATAAATAAAAACGTAACTCAAAAAATGGCAAAAAATTCCTAAAAATGAAAAAAGCTAAAGATGCGAGGAAAGGAAAAAAAATGAACAAGAAAAAGCAATCTGTGAATCCCGGGAAAAGCAGAATCGGCAGAAAGAGCAGAACAAAGCTAACTCAGGTGTTTGCTAACCATCAAAGTGAAGTGCCGTCCGCCTCGGGGGCGGGCGTCTGACCTATGAGAACCCACCCAATTGGCCAGATGGGTGAAGAGCTCTATTAGATTTGTTAAAAAAACATCATGCTTCAGTTTGATTGACGGAATGTGTAGCAAACATTTGAGTGATTTAACATTTTGACTTTATGGGTTCTCCTCTGTAAAGAATCACCACTCTTAGCCTGGACCACACTGTGTTTTCAGCTGTAGCACAGGACTGGTTCTTGTCACACTGTGAGGACTCTAGAGAGGTGGACCGCTGTAGCAGAACACGCTAACGAGCGTCTTCGCCGGAAAGCGTCTGTCACTAAAAGCTGATGGAGACCCAAGACAACGACGAAAAGAGAAAACAGAACCACTGTTAACACTTTTTATTAGACTCTAAACTGATCTCCAGAAAAGTCCACGTGCTCCTGAGTGTAGCCTCCACTGGTGCTAATTTCACTCGTGTTGTCCTCTCATCACCAGCTGTTCGCGTCGTCCCCTGGGGGTATTTTCATTGGTCGATTACAGAGCAGGGTCATAGATCTTCAGACACTGCTTGGAGACAGTTGGAGGCTAGTCTGTTCAAGATGAGGGACTTGTCTAGGATAGCCGAAAGCACGCGGTGTGGTCCAGGCATTACCAGACGATTAGTGTTTGCTATTGTTCTGTTGCTCTCTGACGTCCCCTCTCCTCTCTCTCTCTCTCTCTCTCTCTCTCATAAAGCTTTCACCTGACAGAGTGACACCTGTGGCGCACCCACCTGTTCTGTCATGGCCACCTTCTCAGAATACATTGCCCAAAATGAGGAGCGTGATGGTGTTCGGTTCAGCTGGAACGTGTGGCCTTCCAGCCGGTTGGAGGCCACCCGAATGGTGGTACCAGTGGCTTCTCTCCTCACACCGCTGAAGGAGAGAACCGACCTCCCCCCAATTCAGTATGAACCAGTTCTCTGCAGCCGAGCCACGTGCCGTGCAGTTCTCAATCCGCTCTGGTAGGCGTCACTCCTCTCGTTGTTGTCCAGCTCCCACCAGTTCACTAGCTGTTGGTCTTATTTCTGTCTGCCTCTGTGGTTCAGCCAGGTGGACTACAGAGCCAAGCTGTGGGCATGTAACTTCTGCTACCAGAGAAACCAGGTGAGTGGCGTGTCCTCCACTGGCTGGATGGGAGACCATGTTGCAGACACACTAACTCCATCTGTCTTGTCCAGTTCCCTCCATCCTACGCTGGGATATCGGAGGTGAACCAGCCCGCTGAGCTGCTGCCTCATTTTTCTACTATTGAGTATGTTGTCCAGGTGAGACTAGGACACGGTAAGACCGTAACGTTGACCCCTTGTTCCTAGAGGTCTAACCCACTCTCCTCTTCCTAACCAGCGGGGCCCTCAGATGCCACTGGTCTTTCTGTATTTAGTGGACACATGCATGGAGGATGAGGACCTGCAGGCTCTAAAGGAGTCCCTGCAGATGTCCTTGTCTCTCTTGCCCCCAACTGCTCTGGTTGGACTCATTACCTTTGGACGCATGGTTCAGGTCCATGAGCTGGGCTGCGAGGGAATTTCGAAAAGCTACGTCTTTCGGGGGACCAAAGATTTGAATGCCAAACAGCTGCAGGTAGATGAGTGTCTAATAATCAGAGTCCCTCTTACCTGTCCTGTCTCTCAGCAACTGTCCTCCACAGAGGATAGGAGCAGTAATAATCAGGGTTTGGTGGGTTGTTTTTTTGCAGGAGATGCTCGGCCTTACTAAATCTTCTGGTGCTCAGGGACGAGGCCCTCAGACTCCTCAGCAGCCTCTGTCCAACAGGTAATCTCAGGAGGACACATTGTTTTCTACAGGTGAAACTGGAGAAATGAGAATCTGGTGTGAAAGTTTATGTAGTAATCCACCTTAGACTGAGAAACCATCTAAAGGGTCGGGAACCCTCTTCAGGTGTTCTGAGTTTGTTGGCTGATCACAGTGTGACACTTTGAGGTTCTGAATGTGGGGTTTTCCTCAGCTGTGAGCCACAATCATCAGTTATAACAAGAAAAGGCTGAAATATCTGGATTTGCAAAAAATGAGTCTGTCTCGTAAATGAGCTTCACCTTTTAAGTTAAATGACTGAAATAAATGAACTTTTGCACCATATTTTCATTTTTCTAGCTCCACCTGTAGGTGTGTTCTGTAGCGTTGACGTTCCTCGTCATGAATTTCCCTCCAGGTTTCTCCAGCCTGTGCAGAAGATCGACATGAACCTCACAGATCTTCTGAGTGAGCTTCAGCGAGACCCCTGGCCCGTCACGCAGGGCAAGAGGCCGTTACGCTCTCTGGGGGTAGCCATGTCCATCGCAGTGGGACTTCTGGAGGTGAGGGTTTAAGCATCACTGCCCGGCATGAGAACGCTAAATGGAGTCTGACTGAAACGTTTTACCCACAGTGCACCTTCTCCAACACCGGTGCCCGCATTATGACCTTCATTGGGGGCCCAGCAACTCAAGGGCCAGGCATGGTGGTGGGGGACGAGTTGAAGACCCCCATCAGGTCCTGGCATGACATTGAGAAAGACAATGCCAAGTTCATGAAGAAAGCTACCAAAGTAAGTGAGAACAATAAAGATTCGGGAACCTTTAGGAGCTTTTTGCAGCTGTTTCTGTGGGGTGGGGGTAACGTCTAGTCCAAGAGTCAAACGACACCAATAAAAACTTGTTGCTTAAGCTTCAAAGGGAAGATGAAGCAGAAGTGAAGGATTATATGTCTTTAGACAAACGCTCTTGTTGTAGAAGCTTTGGTACTTGATTTTTCATTTATTTCCACTTTTTGGGGATTTTAAGGATTTTTTGTACCCATCAGGGCAAAACCGGCCTGTTGGTGAGCAGATATGTATAAAACCCAACGTTAAACCATCTTTTGTTCTACTGCTTGACTTTGAAGCTCAGTGAATCCACCTTTGACTTGTGTGCGTTTGAGAGAACATTCACATTGATGGTGTGGTTGTGTGGTGCATCTCCAGTGGCTAAAACCAGCCTCGGGATCTGATTTAGCGTGAATAACTGTCTGTGTTGATCTGTGTTGCAGCATTTTGAGGCTCTCGCCAACAGAGCATCCACAAACGGTCACATCATCGACATATACGCCTGTGCTCTCGATCAGACGGGCCTCCTGGAGATGAAATGCTGCCCCAATTACACAGGGTACACAGATACACACACGTTCTGGGTTCTGGCGTGATGTGAGGCTTCCAAGAAGCAAACGTCTCTGCATTTGAACAGCTTGAATTCAGAACTAAAGTCTCTGTTTGGTGTGTAATGTATTAATGTTGTGGTCTGACGGGACTTTTGTGTCTCTGTCTGGTAGAGGGTACATGGTGATGGCCGACTCCTTCAACACATCTCTGTTTAAGCAAACCTTCCAAAGAGTTTTCACCAAAGATGTACAAGGTTCCTTCAAGATGGCGTTTGCTGCCACACTGGAGGTCAAGGTGGGAATAAGAGACACACAGGAAATGACGCCTTGCTTTCATCTCAGCTGTTAAGGAAGCCTGCTTGTTGTTGTTTTTTTTTTTTCCAGACGTCCAGGGAAATCAAAGTCTGTGGAGCGATTGGTCCCTGTGTGTCCCTGAGCACCAAAGGGCCCTGTGTATCAGAGAACGTAGGGGTCACATCCACTCTGCAACACACTAACATCTACACACCTGAGGGATTTTAGACTGACAGAGTTGGTGTTGAACAACTGCTCCAACACACCTGATTCCAGAGAATAATTACGCTTTAGTCAGCAGATGAAAGTGTGATGTAGATCTGTCAGGATTTTCTAGTCCTAGAGTTTTCTATCAGAAGCTAATGCAGGAGATGGGTGTAGGAGACTATTTTCGTGTTCAGCCTGCATGACAAACTCAGAGGGACCAATTATATTCAGAAATAATCATTAAAAATGATTTTTCAGTCACCCACACCTTTAAATCAATTAAATTCAAAAATACTTTATTAATCCCAGAGGGAAATTGATTGCTGTAGTAGCTCAGAATAATAATAATAATAATCAAGTCATCAAAGAGTTATTGTATATTACAATGGCTGTTGGCAGGAAGGATCTCCAGTAGCGGTCAGTGTTGCAGCGAAACTGAAGAAGCCTCTGACTAAAGACACTCTTCTGTTGTCGGACAGTCTTGTGAAGAGAATGCTCAGGGTTGTCCATCATTTTCTTGATTCTCTGGAGAATCCTTCTTTGCATGATCTCCTCCAGCGGTTCCACAGTCGTCCCCAGAACAGAACCAGCCGGTTTTATTAGGCTGTTGAGCCTTTTCAGGTCCCTGCTTCTTATGCTGACCAGCACCTGATTTATCATTGCCCATTATGATCGATGAGATGGTTTTAGCTCATTTGGGATTTGTGGCCTCAGTTGAGGTATTATTTCAACCTTTCTAATGTTAATCAGCTGCCCCTGATTGTAAACCAGCTTGTTACCATGGTTACACATCACAACAAATGCTCAAAATGTGAAAAAGTGAAAAAATTGCAGTAAAATCCTCTAAAAGATAGTCAACAGAGCTACTCCAGCATGCAGCCACCCAGAGCAGCACAGTTCCGGAAATCAGGTTTATTTATAAAGCACCATAGTGACACAACAGCATGGCAGCTGACCAAGGTGCTGAACAAAGGAGTTAAGAACGCAAAACTACAATCCAGTAAACACAGAGATAACCAGGATGTAAAACATATAAAAAAAAAAACAACTTTATAAAGGAGGGTGCTAAACCTAATCCTATAAAAACAGGAAGTCAGTGTAAATCTGTTAAAATGGGTGATGTGCGAGCGTCTATTTGTGTTTATGAGAAAACGAGCTGCTGCATTTGAGACTTTCTGCAGACAGTCCAGAGAGCACGTATTTACACCCAAGAAAAAGAAAGTTGGCACAGTCCAGTTTGGATGTAATGAAAGCTAATTCTAGATGAGGTATTTTAAGTATTTGTTTTAGACATACGATGCGCTGAAGCATGATTTGACACTGGCATTTATTTGAGTTGATCAAATCAAATCAAAGATACTTTATTAATCCCAGAGGGAAATTAGAGTTTCAGTACACACAATTCAGAGGTATATAGAGAGGTCTGAGTCCAGTTTAACCCCCAGGCTGGTGTCTTGAGATGAATACACAGTGAAGACATAAAATTAGGTTTTTGATCAAAGAGAACAGCCTCTGTTTTCTCTCTGTTTATTTAGAGAACATTTGTTGTAATAAAGGCATCTGAAGCAGATGTAGCTAACTTGTACTCAAAGCAGGAAGTTGAGGATGTAACGGTAAAAGTTAATAGAATCACCTTCACAAATGTGACACATCTCTGGGCAGCCATCTTTATAACGGAAGTTACGGTGTAACTATGGTTCTGTGAGTTCCTGGATGACTGATTGTCACAGGGGTCACTCGGAACTTCTCGGGCGAGAAGATCCCGGGAGACCCGAACGTAGCTATCGGCGCGTAATTTATAGACTCGCGACCAGGTGCGCTACGTGTCACATGCGTGACTTTGTTTACATTAGTACTCGACCTGCGCAGAGCGCGAGGAGATACATCCACTCTGGTTACTGCCACTGGCAGTCTGGAGGGAACGAAACAGAACAATACTTTTGCTAGTTGTGCACTAAAGCTGCAATAGTTGGCTGCTGTCTGTGATTAGAGGAAGTGCTAAAGCTGTTCTGTGTAGTCTCTAATCATACAGACAGTCTAATCAGTGTTTGCAGAGTGATTTTCCTGCTGGAATCTGAAAAATCATTTGAAACTGTCTCAAATCAAACTTATATTAAGTATAACTTTGCATTTCAGGAAATTGGGACAGGAGGAACCTGCCAGTGGAAGATCTGTGGTTTGGATCCAAGCACCACTCTGGCTCTTTACTTTGAAGTTGTGAACCAGGTAACTGAACTTGGATATTAGGAGTCTCAGGCCCTGAGACCTGCTCCTAAGGTGTCCAGAACGCATCACTAGACACCTGTAACATGAGATCACAACACCAGGTCTGAACAGGGTCAAAGGTCAGTCTGAAGCTTCCGAATAAGTCATGCAGACCAACGATAATGAAGCTCTGTTTACCTGAAGGTGAGGAGTGAGGTCATTTACCCAAACCATCCAGAAAGATAAACACACACAAGTGATCCAGCGTCTTCCACAGCTTTTTCTAGACACCGGATACTCAACCTCATGTTTTTATTGATATGTAAACTACTTCAGAGATAAACATCATATTTAGCACAACTTCATTGTGATTGAGCACGTCACTGTAAAACAGGACTGAAATTTGGTTCCGTTTATTTAAATAACACCAATTCACAACAAGAATCATCTCAAGGCATGTTACAAAGCAAACGTTCCAATAGAACCTACTTATCACGTGCATTGAGTTTAGTTCATTATTCTAATAAGTTAAAAGTTTACTTTCTGAGGAAATCCAGCAGATTGCATCAAGTCACTGATATGTGTCAGAGACTTTACAGCAACCCATTCCCCATATTCAACAAGCATGCAGCAACAGTGGAGAGGAAAACTCTTAACAGAAAGAAACCTCCAACAGACCTTGGATCAGTGTGAGCAGCCATGTGCCACCACTCACTGGGGGTTTGAGAAGACACAAAGTTAACGGTTGAATTAATTCAATCGGAGAGTAGTGGTTGAGGACAGGAGCAGAGTTTGAAAAAGTGAACCTACATAATAACCCTAACCCTGTTTGTTTTCTCTGCAGCACAACGCTCCCATCCCTCAGGGCGGTCGCGGAGCCATTCAGTTTGTCACTCAGTACCAGCATTCATCAGGACAGAGACGCATCCGGGTCACCACCACTGCCAGGAAGTACGACAGCACTCCTGCTACACCTGTCACATCTGCTACACCTGTCACATCTGCTACACCTGTCACATCTGTCACATCTGCAACAACTGATGCTCCTGCTACATCTGTCACACCGGTCACACCTGCCTCACCTGTCACATCTGCTACACCTGCCACTCCTGCTACTCCTGTCACATCTGCTACAACTGATGCTCCTGCTACATCTGTCACACCTGCTACACCCGCCACACCTGTCACCAGTGTTGCCAACTCGGCGACTTTGTCACTGTTCCTAACGACTTTTTGACCCCCCTCAACGACTTTTTTTCCAAAAAGCGCCTAGCGACAAACTTAACGACATTTCTCAGGACCCGTTGCTACTTTCTGTAGAACTTTCATGTAGATATTCCCTACAGATAAGCAACAAAGAAACCGTTTGCACTCTGAACCGTTCTTCCGGGAGTAAGGAAAGAGAACGATAATCTGCGCATGTGCACGAGGACTGACCAATCATAAACCGTTTTCGGCCGGTCTGATTCGCTGAAGCTGCAGAGCTGGAGACCGCCGATTTACGTCTGCTGCTTTCATATTGCTGCAGGCTCACGCTTCTACTAGAGACGGCGCGGGCGTCAACCTGCCATCTCTGGTTCTGCAGCCGTCAGACACTTTGGTTTTTCCTGCATTTGGCAAATAAAGTCATCGGGAGTTTCAACTACCGTCCCGTTTACACACGCAGCTCTGTGGCTCATCTGAATTTCCTTCAGTGACACAGGGATGGTTATACTATGAGACACCCGCTCCCTTTTGCTCAGTGCGCCGTTATTATCACGATGGAGAGAATACACAACAGAGAAGTTGAGAAACTATGAGGTGTAAAAAAACAGCTTTTTAGGAAAATGTCTGTGAGAATGAGGAGAGCAGGAGGTCTGAGTTATATCCTACAACAGAACTGTTTGGATCACCACACCATATCTGTTTTAATGCCACTTTATTGGTAGTTTTGGAATTTATTGTACATATCAAAGCAATTTGGGCCATTTTAATCATACTAATTAATAACTTTAACATATAACATAGTATTTATTTTCCTCCCTTTTAGTCCTATATATATATATATATATATATATATATATATATATATATATATATATATATATATATATATATATATATTAGATGCCATAGAGAAAACGAACGCTAATGTGGCGTGATGACGTCATCAATATGTAAATAAGCACGTGACGTCATCTGGCGACATCTAGTGACTTTTGGGGGGAACTTCAGCTACTTTCAGTCAAAAACAGTTGGCAACACTGCCTGTCACATCTGCTACACCTGTCACATCTGCTACACCTGTCACACCTGCTACTCCTGTCACATCTGCTACAACTGATGCTCCTGCTACATCTGTCACACCTGCTACAACCGCCACACCTGTCACATCTGCTACACCTGTCACATCTGCTACACCTGTCACATCTGCTACACCTGTCACACCTGCTACTCCTGTCACACATGCTACAACTGTCATACCTGCTACACCTTTCACACTTGTCACATCTGCTACACCTGTCACATCTGCTACACCTGTCACACCTGCTACATCTGTCACATCTGCTACAACTGATGCTCCTGCTACATCTGTCACACCTGCTACAACCGCCACACCTGTCACATCTGCTACAACTGATGCTCCTGCTACATCTGTCACACCTGCTACTCCTGTCACACCTGCTACAACTGTCATACCTGCTACACCTTTCACACTTGTCACATCTGCTACACCTGTCACATCTGCTACACCTGTCACACCTGCTACTCCTGTCACACCTGCTACACCTGTCACATGCTACACCTGTCACACCTGCTACACCTGTCACATGCTACACCTGTCACACCTGCTACTCCTGTCACACCTGCTACACCTGTCACATGCCTCACCTGTCACACCTGCTACACCTGTCACATGCTACACCTGTCACACCTGCTACTCCTGTCACACATGCCACACCTGTCACATCTGCTACAACTGATGCTCCTGCTACACCTGTCACACCTGCTACACCTGTCACATCTGCTACAACTGTCACATCTGTCACATCTGCTACAACTGATGCTCCTGCTACATCTGTCACACCTGCTACACCCGCCACACCTGCTACACCTGTCACACCTGCTACTCCTGTCACACATGCTACACCTGTCACACCTGTCACATCTGCTACACCTGTCACACCTGCTACTCCTGTCACACCTGCTACACCTGTCACACCTGCTACTCCTGTCACACCTGCTACACCTGTCACATCTGCTACAACTGATGCTCCTGCTCCATCTTTCACACCTGCTACACCTGTCACACTTGTCACATCTGCTACACCTGTCACACCTGTAACATCTGCTACACCTGTCACACATGCTACACCTGTCACATCTGCTACACCTGTCACATCTGCTACACCTGTCACACCCGCTACATCTGTCACACCTGCTACACCTGTCACACATGCTACACCTGTCACATCTGCTACACCTGTCACATCTGCTACACCTGTCAAAGTCTCCAAATTAGGCTGATAAATTCCCGTGTTTAATCCCTCCTTTCCCCTTCCTCCTCTATTAGTATTTATCCTGTAAATCTCCCATATTGTGTAAATTGACAAAAATATCTCTCCAAACTAAACTCTTTCTCTATTTATTTATTAACTATTTGTTTATTTCTTACAAAAAAGTAACCGTAACAAAACAAATGCAACATAACCTACAAATACTTGAATGAAAAGATGCAGATCTTTAATCTGCCCCACTCACACTAGTAGTTAAATGAATAAAAAATAATATGTTTTACTAATAAAGTTTAACTTGAAGACAACTGCAGATCAACATGCCAGTTTTTTTCATGAGCAGATACTTCATTTACTTTTTTTTTAACATCTACGATTGTTGCAGAGCAAAACGTCATGAAACCAAAGACAATAAACCAAATCAACATTATTCCTTAGATTTGCTCATCGTGGTGTTTTAACTGTTTGTAAACACTGTAATGGATTTACCTTATTTCATTTCTGAGTCCTGATTGTTACACACACACACACACACACACACACACACACACACACACACACACACACACACACACACACACACACACACACACACACACACACACACACACATCACTCCAACACTTTGGCTCTATTCCTTCATGTAGGAAAGACATTGCTTTTGCTGTTTTTATTTTTATACTAAATTGTGGCTTTCAGGAAATCTCTTATCAGTAATGACCCCCCAAAATCCTAATTTCCTTCACGCTATCAATAATAATCCCTGCTACAGCCAGTGGAATGTCAATATTTACTCCTCTTTACAAAATATCATAAAGGTTTTGTCAAGATTTAGGAATAGTTTACTAGCACCATCCTAAATACCTCTCCCTCCCTCCCTCTCTCTCTCAGTTGGGCCGATGCCCAGACCCAGATCCAGACTATTGCAGCGTCTTTTGACCAGGAGGCAGCAGCCATTCTGATGGCAAGGTTGGCCGTGTACCGAGCAGAGACGGAAGAGGGACCGGATGTCCTCAGGTGGCTGGACAGACAGCTGATCAGACTGGTGAGCTACCTGTGGATGATTTAAACCCTAAACCAGACCTGGATCTTTAAGGACTTGTTTTCCTTTGCAGTGTCAGAAGTTTGGAGATTACCACAAAGATGATCCAAACTCCTTCCGATTCTCTGAGACCTTCTCCCTCTACCCTCAGGTGAAGCATCCCACACACAAACACACACACATCCAAACCTCCCTCCAAAGCTGATCCGATGTCCTGTGTTCTGATTCCAGTTCATGTTCCACCTGCGGCGCTCTCCGTTCCTGCAGGTGTTCAACAACAGCCCTGATGAGAGCTCGTACTACAGACACCACTTCAACCGGCAGGACCTGACGCAGGCTCTCATCATGATCCAGCCTGTGCTCTACGCATACTCCTTCAATGGACCCCCAGAGGTCTGCTGCCCCTGCATTCACCATTTTAGTATTCAGGAAACCAGATGGCATCAAAATGTATTTACTCCCAGTCAGAGCTGGTGTGCCAAAGTGTTGATCGTGTAACCTGCAGCTATGTTTGTGTTTCAGCCGGTGCTGTTGGACAGTAGCAGCATCCTTCCAGACCGAATCCTGCTGATGGACACCTTCTTCCAGATTGTCATCTACCACGGAGAGGTACGCTCTGAACTTAATGGACCTGGACCGATTTGATTCCATTGGAACTAACTGGGAACAAGTGACACTAAAGTTTTAAACTTGTTCCTTTTTTTTTTTTTTTTTACTTATTCTTATCTAAAAATGGCTGAAACACATGAAAGAAGCTCAGAATGAACATAAAGATGATTTAAGGATGTGGAAGCTCTGCTGAGTCCTTGTGTTTAACATATGTATTGTTGGCAGTTGTTAGCTACTTTAAGGCTATTTTAACATTCATAAAGAAGACGCTACGTTGATTAAGCGGGTCCATCCCAGACAAAGACAGAAATGCTGTTTGAATGCTGACTGCAGAAACTGAAGTGAAAAGAGAACTGAGCAAAAATCTTGATGTTGGGTTGATCACTCCAAAATCATTTCTCAAGCAGGGAAGTGAAAGTGTAAAAAAGAAGATCAGGAAAAATAAATAAATAATAATAATAATGCATCGAACTTATATAGCGCTTGTTCAGGACACTCAAAGTCGCTTGCATGCACTCTCACATTCACACACTGCTAGTGATGGTAAGCTACTTTGTAGCCACAGCCGCCCTGGGGCGGTCTGACAGAGCTGAGGCTGCCATTTGGTGCCGTCGGCCCCTCTGACCACCACCAACACAAAAATGATAAACAACAAAGAATTCTGAGGGAGAAAGTCAAAGAAATGAGAAGAAAGGAAATATTTGGCATCGTCGTTATGAAAATTGTTGATGATATTAAAGTAACTTAACTTGGAACCAACTTTGGGAAAATTGAGCCAGGATTGGAGTTAGCCTGGTTTATGGGATTAGCTCACTTTGTGGAACAGCCCTCAGGTGTTGGAGGTTACCTGTCTAACCTGTTGTGTTTCGTGTCAGACGGTGGCCCAGTGGAGGAAGGCGGGGTACCAGGACATGCCAGAGTACGAAAACTTCAAGCACCTCCTTCAGGCTCCAGTGGACGATGCCCAGGAGCTGCTGCACACTCGCTTCCCCATGCCGAGATATATTGACACGGAGCATGGCGGCAGCCAGGTGGGGGCGCTCTCTCTCTCTCCCTCCCTCCCTCCTCTCTCTCTCTCTCTCTCTCTCTCTCTCTCTCTCTCTCTCTCTCTCTCTCTCTCTCTCTCTCTCTCTCTCTCTCTCACTCACTCACTCACTCACTCACTCACTCACTCACACTCACTCACTCACTCACTCTCTCTCTCTCTCACACACACACACACACACACACACACACACACACACACACACACACACACACACACACACACCCCAGACTGACGGCTGTGTGATGTTTCAGGCTCGCTTCTTGCTCTCCAAAGTCAACCCATCGCAGACCCACAACAACATGTATGCCTGGGGTCAGGTGAGTCCTCTCCTCCGGTTCTAGCTCCCCATCGGTCTAACGAGTCTGGTGGAAGGTTGATGTGTGACGTGTCACTTGCAGGAGTCTGGAGCTCCCATCCTCACTGATGACGTCAGCCTACAGGTGTTTATGGATCACCTGAAGAAGCTCGCTGTCTCCAGCGCTGCTTAACTCCCTCTCCTCCTATACTGTCTACCTGTTTGACCTGCCTGAGGCTCCATGAACAAGCATTCTGTCTGTCGTCACCTGTCTGCCTGCAGCAGACAGCACACACAACCAAGTGTTCACAGAGAAGCACTCCACGTCTGATGGAAAAGTTAACAGGAGGCGGAGCTTTAGTGTCATCTGTCTCTGTTTTTAAGGTGTTAATTCAACCATCTTGATAAATCTTCTCATGATGGGAACCATAGAGGATCTGAGCAGCAAAGTCAGAAATGCAGTGAACTATCACAGTTTGTGTTGTTTTCCAGGAAGAATTTTGATCGGAAACATTTTAATTATCTGACTGATATAAAAACCCTTTGCTCCGTTTCCTGTTTCTCTTTAGTTTGATTTTGTTGACAAACACTAAACATTATTTTGTCTGTTGTATGATTCTATTAAAGCTGTGAGAGCATGGCTGTTTGTGTTTCTTTAATGTTAAGAAATGGATGGAAGGATGAGGCATGTTGGTGTTTTACTACAGCTGTGGCCAGATGTTTAGAGACCAACCAGTGTTGGTTTCAGTTTTGTTCTGCAGAGATTTTACATCTTTGTTAGATGTTGCTTACTAAAGTAGATTGCTCTAAGTTTTAAATGTTAAAGTTGTGTGCTATTACATGAATCGCTGAAACAACAATTTATAAAAACGGTTATTTATAAAATCTCAAGCAAAAGTGGCCTAGAAATCTGCACAGAAGCAAAATTAATTAGCTTTGCAGTTCAGTTTAGCCCATAGACCATTAACGTACTGGACAAACCCTCCATGACATCACTCCTAGCTTTCTGAAGAGCTGTATTGAAGCCCAATGGGTGGTTCCTCAGGGCCAGACAGTCCAAAAATGGGCAAAGAGGTGGAGCTGAGAGCGTTGCTCTGAGGATGTGTGCCACCCAGGACACCCACCTAGCTACGAGCTAACTGAGCTAACCGAAGGAATGCAGGATTGTCTACCAGAACTGTTGCTTGTGAAATTAATGTTCATTTCTCTCTACTACGGTCCTGTCTCACCGGACGGCCACACTTCAGCATTTACCTGGGTCCTCCGCTCATTATGCACTCTCGCGTTTTGCAGCAGAACACTGGTGTGAGAGGTTCACAGCTCAATAAATCTGAGAAGCAGGAACAGTTGGCTGCTGCCAACTTGAGGACAAACTGAGTCCCAAAAGAAAAACACATTTAGATGTCACGGACAACAAAATATCTACAAAACGGTAACTAGGCCTCTCCCATTTGGTGGTGTGGGTTCCCATTTTAGGGTGGTGTGTCCGAAGGATGATAGTCTACGGAATGGGTGAGAGATCCTTGAACATGTCTGTGTTTAAAGCTAGCTTACTTTGTAGAATCATCCACACTAAGGTGGACTATAATTACTTCTGGACAAACTCATCACTTCCAACAAGAAGCACAATTTACTATAGTAACTTAATCTCTATGGTTATTCCTAAAGCCTGCGATGGGCTGGCGCTCTGTCCAGGGTGTACCCCGCCTGATTGCCCACTGACCGCTGGAAATAGGCACCAGCTCCCCCCGCGACCCTACGTGGACAAGCAGGTTCAGAAAATGGATGGTTGGTTATTCCTAAAGCTCCTTTAGCCACTCCTCATTCCAGTTTGCTGCTCCCAACAGCTGGAATAAGCTGCAAAAATCACTGAAGCTCACTACACACATCCCATTATCTACCTTCAATAATTCATTACAATCAATAGTTTCTGATCAATGTGCCTGTTTGAGTCCTTAAAGACTGTTTTAAGTCTGTTTGAATCCTTGGAAATATTATATATGAAAACAGTCCTTTTGTCTTTATGTCTGTTTTATTTTTTTTCTTGTATGTTTTTATCTTACCTGTTTTTATTTGATGTAAAGCTAACTGTTGCTGCTGCCTCTTGTAAATGAGAATGAGTTCTCCGTCTACTCATCTGGTTAAATTAAGGTTAAAAACACCATAAATTCATCATAAATTATCATTAATTAGTAACGGAAATGTGAATGAGTAAGAAACAATTACAGCACAAGTAACACACTTTCAAATGTGTTTTTTATACAATCACATAGTCCTGGGTGTCGCACACATTTATGCTCAGCCACATGGGTTCCTGCAAAAATTGGGTATTTTGTTCACTGTTGTCTTTAAAAAATAAAAGGTTTTTTGTTTCTCAGATGTTGTTAGATTTTTCTGACGGTGTTTCAAACAAAAGGCCAGACAAGAAGAAGGCTCACGCGAGTCTCAACATTTGTTTACAGATTTTTTTGAGTAAAAGTGTTCGATCAATATTAAAACTTTTTCTTTTCACCATTTTTTAACAAATGACATCCTAAAGTTTTTGTAGTGAATAGTATCTGAGTCACTCTGTACTCTTTTGGCCTCACCTGTCAACACACAAGAAGGTTGTTGCTAAACTAATGGCCCCAAACTAGCCTCCAGGTCTGTTTCCATGGAGATGAGCTCAGCTCATGAGGTGGTTGCCAACATCTTCTGCTGGGTTTATACCAAAGCCTTTCAGCAGATGGCAGTGTAGACTGTTTTGATGTCAAGCATCTGTCACAGGACGTCAGAGTTTGAGCATTTCCTGTTCTCAGTGATTTTATTTGGAAACCCCAGTCGGCTGTAGGTGTGGTGAAGTCCATTTCTCAGAATCACCAGCTGTTCAGGTGTCAACAAATAAAGCCATCAGTGGTGATCAAATGTTTTTATGCTTGGTTCTGAAAGACTCTTTCATGTTCATTTCACATCCAAGATGTGCTTTCCATGAAGAGTTACCACACACAAATTACTAGTTACCACGGGAACGACAATCCACTAGAGCTTGCGCCACCCTCTCCTATCACACTTCCTGTTATTTTTGTCTATTTCCTCCAGGAGACAGGAAGCATCTGAGCCTTGGTCGCTATCAGCCTGAGTCTGAGCGCTGCATGTTTCCACCATTTGTTCAGGAACACAGAGAGTGTTCCCAGACTAGGAGCTTGGACTGATTCTGGTCCTGGAATTGTTTCCGAGAGTCCATCGGCTTAGAGGGGTTAACTGATAAAACTAAACATGGGGCTATAGCTGAAACCCAAAGAGGACATGTAGAACATTTCTGACCTCTCATGATTAACAGCTGGTCCATAGTTTGGTCTCCTTCACCTGTCCAGGTGGTCCGTTGGATAGTAAATTCAGCTAAACTGTCAGAATGAGTTGTTCTCAGTGTAATACCAAATCCCCAACGATTGGAGCAATTGATATCAGGTATAGAAGGGGCACAAACTTCTCAGAAAACCTCTCAGAACATCGATTTTTTTGGGAAAGTGTTTTAGTTTTGTAGAAAAATACTGTTGTTATTTGTTTCTATGACCAAATGTATTTTTATTTAGTTCAATGTAAACAAAATGATGTACACAATAATTAACTAGTAGTGCTGTGGTGTTGAAATGTAACTGGTAACACACCTTCTACGTGTTTATATGCTTTTTAAGTCTTTATTCAGAAAATTCTCATTTTTTGGCTCATTTCTTCAAACTGATTTATGAATTTCACACTGAGATTTTCTCTGCTGACTGTGTGTGTGTATGTGTGTGTGTGTGTGTGTGTGTGTGTGTGTGTGTGTGTGTGTGTGTGTGTGTGTGTGTGTGCGCGCACGCGTATGGTGAGGTCAGCTCACCATATCAAGACACAGCAGACTTCCTGTCTTGGAGGGTGAGGGGTGGGAGGGTAACAACCTGCTGAATGAGCTCTAAAGGGGACGCCTGGACGGAGGAGTCAAGAGAGAAAGCTTCTCAGACCAAATGAAGAGAAAATATGACTTAAAAGCTGGAAAAGCTGAGAGACGAGGAGCAGAAACAGAGTCAAGAAAGAGAAGAACAAAGAAGGCAGAGGAAGATAAAGATCAGAAAAGCAGGAAAACTTAGATAGAGGTAAGACAACAACTCCCAACCAGTACATTTTATTTGATGAAGCTGCCATCAGTTTCAGTGACAACCTCTAAAGCAGTGATGATGTAATACTCAACTACATTAATTTATATTGATTTAGTTTTGTGTCTGAAGCAGCATCCAGTTTACGATCATAGACCTTCTTATCATCAGGAGAAGAATCAAGGAATAACAGAGAAAGGATCTGCATTAAACATATATCTGAGACGGAAATAGTAAAAATTAATCAGCCAGCCAACAGAGTCCCATTACCTCAAGATCTGTATCCTTAAAAAATCCAAGAAAGGCCAAAGAGAATAAAAAATTAAGTTAGCATTACAAGGAAGGACCTGTGAGTCTGATTAACTATTCCTCTGTAGGATAAATCAGCCTCTTCTGACTGATCACTGTCATCGTTAAAGGAGCAACAGACCATAAAGATAAAATTGACTCGTTATCAACAAGATGTCACCTTCAGTTTGAAGTCTTCTGCTAATGATTCTTTAAATGTAGACGGTTTAATTCAGTTCAGTTTATTTAAACAGCGCCAAATCACAATTCTATTAAAGTTATTAAAGGCTATTCACAAAGTAAACATTCCAATACAGGTCAGTTCATTAAGCCAATCAGTAAAAAGTTTCCTTTATAAAGAACCCAACAGATGACATCGAGTCACTGACTAGTGTCAGAGTCTTTACAGCAATCCTCATACTAAGCAAGCATATAGCAACAGTGGAGAGGAAAACTCCCCTTTAACAGGAAGAAACCTCCAGAGGATCCTGGCTCAGCACAAGCAGCCATCCGCCACAACTAGGGATCAAGAAGACAGAGCAGAGTCACACACACCAACATGCACAGTTAACAGCTGAAATAGCAGGAAATAATGCAAATATAGAGTCGTGGTAGAAGAAAGTAGTCAAGTGTGGAAAGTGGTCAGTGTTTCTTCCAGCAGTCTAAGCCTATAGCAGCATAACTACAGAGATAACTCTGGATAATCTATCCTATTTAGATGGAGGCATGTTGGAGGCAGGGCAAGGGAGAGCCGTCTTTACCGACTGTACACTCCACCTCCCTCTACTCCCCCACTTGTCCAGATCTGGGCTAACATCAGATTTTAACCATAGGCCCTATCAAATAAAAATGTTTTAAGCCTAGTCTTAAAAGTACACAAGGTGTCTGCCTCACTTACTAAAGCTGTGCGCTGGTTCCATAGGACAGGAGCCTGAAAACTAAAAGATCTGCCTCCCATCCTTGTTTTGCATATTCTAGGAACCACCTGTAAACCTGCAGTTTTAGAGTGAAGTGCTCTGTTAGGAACATATGGAACAATCAGTTCACTGATGTATGATGGAGCCTGATTATCAGCCCGATTAGACACGATAAGTCTTCAGCAGTTTCTGATAAACATCCATTTTGGTCCCATTTTCTCAGAGACTGAAGTTATATCATTGTCATTTAAAAGAACCAGAGAAATTTCTCCAGGCCAAAGGTCAAAGATCCAGACAGGTTTTATTATTGAAAATAAAGTAAAACACCCTTGTGTGGGACAGCAAAATAACAATAAATGCATAAACAAAATAATATTTATTCACTGACAGAGTATATCCTTTTGACAGAGACATCAACAAGGAGGCGGAGCTTATCGTTGCAACAGTGGGTGGAGTTAGAGGAGATGAAGGGTTCTTACTCTCTTTGGGCAGTTGTCTTCCTGCTGAAGGCAGTCTCAGCCTCACAAACCTACTACACCCTCAGCCATTTGGAGGCTAGCTTTGATCAGGCCATGGCTAGCTGTTTTCCTGGAGTTCTCACAACCACAAGCAGCAAGGAAGAAGTTCAAAAACTGCATGAACTTCTAAACAATTCTGTAACATATCAGGAGGATGTGACAGTCTGGATCGGACTGAAGAAGACAAACGATGGATGCATCAATCCATCACTGCCGCTGAAAGGGTTTGAGTGGGTGGAGAACATCACACAGGAGTCAGAGATCCACACCTGGGTGGAGGAGCCGAAACTCACCTGTACAGAGACACTGTGCGCGGCTCTAAAATGGAAGGGAGTCCGGTCCGGAGTCGAGTTGGGTCTTCTTCCTGTCTCCTGTAAAACCAGATACCGTTATGTCTGCAAGGTGAAGGGTGAACCACCAGGAAGGGAACCAGCTACTACAAAATCTGTTGCATTAGAACCAGAACTGAGACCAGAAACAGCTGCAACATTCAAACCTGAACTAACTACAGCAGAACCAGGCCCAGCTTCACCAAAGCCAAACACTGATGCCAGCCCTGGATCTAGAACAAAACTAGATTCCTGTCAGAGTCTTGATGGAATTGAGACAAACAGGTTCAAGATTCGTTCCCTGTTTCTGGACCCTGATAACCAAACCTGGGTCCATGTACACTGCTGGTTGGACTTCAAACTGCACTTGTTCTGTACAGGTCGTCCTGTCGTTTGGAGACAGGTGGACGGATCTCAGGCAGACTTCAGCAGCATCTGTCACTGTGAGGAAGGTTTTCAGAGAAACGCTTCAGGACACTGCATTGACATTGATGAGTGTGTCAGCAGGAAGCCCTGCAGGAGAACCTGCCTGAACACCAAAGGTTCCTTCAGGTGTGTCTGTGAGGAAGACTCTGATGAAGACCCATCCTGCAAAAACACAGCAAGCACTGAAGAGAAGAGCTCCATGATCCTCCTCCTGGTTCTCTTCCTGTTGCTACAGACCTGCTGGTGCCAACTGTGACTTCATAAATGCTGAACTGACTCTTGATCTGGATCGAGAAGACCTGAAATCACACTAACAGTTTTCCTTCATCAGACCAATCAGAAGGAAGCAAAACAAGAGACCAGAGGTGTTCGGAGAGCTTCCAGACCAACAGCACCTGGATGGTTTTGGTTGAAATAGTTTGTTTAATTTGATCAAATGTTCAATACAGTGGAGTGAAAAATTATTTGCCCTCTTCCTGATTTCTTATTCTTTTGCATGTTTGTCACACAAAATGTTTCTGATCATCAAACACATTTAACCATTAGTCAAAGATAACACAAGTAAACACAAAATGCAGTTTTGAAATGATGGTTTTTATTATTTAGGGAGAGAACAAAATCCAAACCTACATTGCCCTGTGTGAAAAAGTCATTGTCCCCTGAACCTAATAACTGGTTGGGCCTCCCTTAGCAGCAATAACTGCAATCAAGCGTTTGCGATAACTTGCTACTAGTCTTTTACAGCGCTCTGGAGGAATTTTGGCCCACTCATCTTTGCAGAATTGTTGTAATTCAGCTTTATTTGAGGGTTTTCTAGCATGAACCGCCTTTTTAAGGTCATGCCATAGCATCTCAATAGGGTTCAGGTCAGGACTTTGACTAGGCCACTCCAAAGTCTTCATTTTGTTGTTCTTCAGCCATTCAGAGGTGGATTTGCTGGTGTGTTTTGGGTCATTGTCCTGCTGCAGCGCCCAAGATGGCTTCAGCTTTAGTTGACGAACAGATGGCCAGACATTCTCCTTCAGGAGGTTTTGGTAGACAGTAGAATTCATGGTTCCATTAATCACAGCAAGCCTTCCAGTTCCTGAAGCAGCAAAACAACCCCAGACCATCACACTACCACCACCATATTTTACTGTTGGTATGATGTTCTTGTCTGAAATGCTGTGTTACTTCTACACCAGATGTAACGGGACATTTGCCTGCCAAACAGGTCAACTTTTATCTCATCAGTCTGCAAGGTATTTTCCCAAAAGTCTTGGCAATCATTGAGATGTTTCTTAGCAAAACTGAGACGAGCTCTTTATGTTCTTTTTGCTTAACAGTGGTTTGCGTCTTGGAAATCTGCCATGCAGGCCATCTTTGCCCAGTCTCTTTCTTATGGTGGAGTTGTGAACGCTTTAGAAGTTGTCCTGGGGTCTTTTGTGACCTCTCGGATGAGTTGTCTCTGCGCTCTTGGGGTAATTTTGGTCGGCCGCCCACTCCTGGGAAGGTTCACCACTGTTCCATGTTGTTGTCATTTGTGGATGATCGCTCTCACTGTGGTTCACTGGAGTCCCAAAGCTCCAGAAATGGCTTTATAACCTTTACCAGACTGATAGATCTCAATTACTTTAGTTCTCATTTGTTCTTGAATTTCTTTGGATCTTGACATGTCTAGCTTTTGGTCTACTTCTGTGTCAGGCAGCTCATATTTAAGCGATTTCTTGATTGAAACAGGTGTGGCAGCAATCAGGCTTGTGGGTGGCTACAGAAATTGAACTCCAGTGTGAAAGACCACTGTTGGATTATTTAAAAGGGGGCAATTACTTTTTTCACACAGGACAATGTAGGTTTGGATTTTGTTCTCTCCCTAAATAATAAAAACCATCATTTCAAAACTGCATTTTGTATTTGCTTGTGTTATCTTTGACTAATGGTTAAATGTGTTTGATGATCAGAAACATTGTGTGACAAACATGCAAAAGAAGAAATCAGGACGGGGCAAATTGTTCACATCACTGTACATGTAAATAAAAAGGATGACTTTGAGCTCATGAATCGGTGCAGCTTTGATGATCAAACACAACGATGCAAAGCCAGATCGGTCAAGCCTTCAGTATCTATAACTGTTATAATGGTGATGATTGTGGGCTTACAGCTGATGAAAACCCACATCTCAGTCAATCAGAATATTGTGAAAAGGTTCAATATTCTAGACTCAAAGTGTCACACTCTAATCAGCTGATGACTCCAGAACACCTGAAGAGGGCTCCTGAGCCTTTAGATGGGCTCTCAAGATGACTTACTGAACTATTGCACCATATTAAAATTTTACTAATACATTTTTACAAAATAAAATAGTATTGAACACCACTGCTTCCTGTCATGTTGGCAATATGTTTAACCCAGGACATGAAAGAATCACAAGCGGAGACGAGGGTGAGTAAAATTACAGATAATATTAAAGAACGAATAGTAAAATAAAGCGCTGCTCCAAACGAGAACAGGAGGGAGCGAGATCTGGAACGAAAGAACAGGCTGGGATTAAAATCACAACAAACAAACCCTGGAACCAGAGAACCAGAACAGGAATGGTTTGGAGAGTTTCTCTTACTGGGAACGTTTAAATCTTTGGTGAGGCTGGGCTGGGTGGTTGAAGCCAAGCGGGGACAGACAGGACACAGAGGCTGAGGATCCAGGCTGGGATGAGTGAACAGGTTGTGTGGCAGATAGCGAGGCAGGTACTGCTGTAGATCCGGAGGAGGTTGGTAGGCAGACTGGGAACGGGTAGGGTGACCGGCGAGCGGCGGAGAGCAAGGAGACCAAGGGACGGTGAGCGACGTGATGTAAACAACTCCAGGCGGTGGTGAGTAATCCTGAGTAAAAGATGAGTAGAGTTCAGAACACAAGACCAGGGCTGACAGGAACAGACTGACTAGAATACACACAGAATATCAAAAACTAAACTTGAGACAGACTAGTGTTACCCAAGATGCGAGTATCAACCGGTACTGGAGTTGTGTCCCACCGCTCCTTAAGTACCCCTGGTCCTCTGATCAGGGAGATCAGGAGCAGCTGGCTCTCCGACACGCCCACCTGAAACACAAACTTTAAACAACTGCTGTGCATTATGTGAGCTGATTAGTGAGCGGGGCAGATTGTGACACTTCCTGTTCTCAGTGGGCGTGGCTAAGGTATGTTCAGAACTGATATCGGATTTAACATGTGAATTCTGGTGCAGATCAGATGGTTTGTGTTCACCAATCAAAGTTAGAGGTTTAGGTGAGCCCACATCCTGAGAAAAGGTTTGCTAAAAGGCAGAGTCACTCATTAAAATCTCTTATTAGAAGAAAAACTAATCAGAACTTCTTGTGATGTTCAGGGAGGTTTTCAGTCAGTTCTTGTGGTTCTTGTAGTCCACAATCAGTTCTTTTCGATTCTGGTGGAGCTCCAGGTCCACTCCCCAGAAGAGAGATCTTTGATCTGGACCCTAGGATCTGCCTCCATCTGGTGGCAGCACCTGACTGTCACAACACTCAGGGTGCATTATGGGTGATGCAGTTCTGTGTTACACTGCAGGTGGTTTGGAAGGAAGACTGCATCCTCTGGTCTGGTTCCACCCTGCCCCAGAAAACTGCTAAATAGGTTAATAACTTCCCCTCCGCGTTCTTAATGGGGGCCTTGGACCTTGTCTGTTTTTATCAATTTTTGAGGAGTGAGCACCATCTCACCCCTGACCCCGAGCAGGAATCAGCCATCCTCACAGCTAAACCGTCACCTGTCCTGGAGGGGTCCCCTCATAGGACAACAGGAGGGTTATAACTACTTAGAATCAAAACTAAAATCAGAACAGAAGAGCAGACCATGTGGATCATTTGGACCATCCATCCATTATCTATACCCGCTCATTCATGCAGGATCGTGGGGTGCCGGTGCCTATCTCCAGCCCTCTTCAGGCAAATATAGGGGGGGGGAGGGGGGGGGGTTTACACCCTGAACAGGTTGCCAGTCCACTGCAGAGACACACAGGACAGCCATGCTCACACAACATCACTCCTAAGGACAATTCAGAGATTCCAATCTACCTAACAGTCACAATTTGGGAGTGTGGGAGAAAGCCGGAACACCCGGAGAGAACCCGCAATAAGCACAGGGAGAACATGCAAACTCCATGCAGGTACAGGATTCGAACCCGGGACCTCCTTGCTGCATGAAACAGTGCCAGCCATCTGTGGTGCACAATCCAGGCCCTGGAGGTCCGTGTGCTTCAACAAACCTGAATCTATCCAGCAGGTGATTAACAGGCTTTAGCAGAGCTTGATGAGCTGCTGAACGGGGGCCTCTTATAAGAAGCCTGCTTACGCACAGAACTAGGTCTGAAAACTGTGGATTCTTCTTCTTTTTTAGAGCTGTTGCCCTTGTTGCTTATGCTCACACATTTTCATGTTTCATTCACTGTTTTAGTCATTTCACTATCCACGTTGATGGCTGCTGTACCGCCATTTTTTATGTTGGTGTGTCCTTGTTCCTTTTGTGCAGCACTTTGGTCAACTGTCGTGCCGTTTTGATTGTTCTCTATAAATGAACTTGGTATGGTATGTCATGAGGTGTGAGGTGTTTATGTCATGTGGTTGGACCTTTGGGTTCTGACGACATCAGCACATTTATGTACCTGAACCTGGTTCTGAGAGATATTTGGAAAGAAGCTGCTGGTGAAGGTTTGGTTATCCTGGTGACCTGAGGAGGTTCTAATGAAGAGACCTGGACTTCTTTGACTTCAGAGGATGTTTCAGTTCTCATCCCTTAGGTTGATTGATTCTACATGAGAAGTGCAGAAATCATAATTTGTTTCAAAATGTTTCTCCCACTCACTTATCTTCTGAACGGCTTTTCTCCACTAGGATGTCCATTAGGGAGCTGTCGAACTCCAGCAGTCACCAAGTGAGGGGTGGAGGACACCCTGGACAGGCCTCCAGTCCATCACACAACCAGTCACACAGTCACTTGGGTCTCCCTTTTTTTAGAGTCGCCAATGAACCTGCCTGAACTATCTGGTTTTCGTCTGTGGGAGAAAACCCGCACATGCATGAGGAGAACATTGTAACTCCACGTAGGAAGCCTCAGTCTCCTCCTCTTCTGGTTGGCTCACGGGTCTCCGGAAGAACAACAACAGGAATGGAAGTGAATGGGGCTACTAATAAATGGATGGATGAATATGTTTTTTTAAGTGTCATGCACAACACGTTCCCAGCTCATGTGGGCTTCTAAGGCACTATTTAACAGAAACAAGTGGCCATCTCAGGAACACTCCGTGGCGCGGGGGTGGGGGTGGGGGGCTTCAGATACACGCCACTCCTCGACTCCGCTGGTTTTGTGTTTAATCTTCCACATGAAGACAAGGTTAGGTCAGTCAAAGCTGTCAAAAATTAGCTAGAAGGACTTTGAAGCAGCAATGCTGAGATTTGGTGGGATGGAGCTTGAAAAAAAATTCCTTGAGTTGATTCTTGTATTAATTTTTTTCTTTCTTTTAAGGGAAGGGGTGTTATGGCTGGTGCCTTTTTGCCCTGGGAACTGGGGGCTCAGAGCTCCCATTGACGTCATCGCCTGCCCTGAAGGAGAAATGGACAGAACCTTAGCGCTCCCATTAAAGTTGCTTTCTACTCCACTTTGCTTTACACCCTGGATCACACATATGTTGTACTTCAGTTTAACTGAAAATAATTGTGTGTGTTTTGACTATGTCTGCCTCGTGTTTTGAAATATGCTAGCTTGTAAAAATTCCTGATTAAAATGACTACAAATGAGATTTCACATACACGACATCACAGCGTAATCTCTTCTCCCCTAGCGTAACTGCTACTTACCACATGACCAGATTTATAGCAGTTTTTTCCACGTTTATTGCTCCTTCTGTCATCCTGGAAGAAGGATTCAAAGCTCGCTAAACTCACAGCTATTTTCTTCTCTGTGCTGGTCGATGATGTCAGCATGGTGAGATGCATTTGTAGTCCGATGTGTCTTTTCACACAAAACCTGAAATAACTTTTGCCGCCGTTGGAAATCTTGGCATCTAAATGTGTTTTAAATTCATGAACATCATACGTGAAATCCACGGCACGTATCAAACGCGATGTGAAGATACCTTCAACAGCCCCATTGACTTGCAATACATTTTCTTATTTCTGTGGACCCATGGTCTGGAAGTAGATGGGCCTGACTTAGGCTTCCTGTGTGTGTGTGTGTGTGTGTGTGTGTGTGTGTGTGTGTGTGTGTGTGTGTGTGTGTGTGTGCGTGCGCGTGCGTGCGTGTGTGTGTGCGTGTGTGTGTGCGTGTGTGCGTGTGTGTGTGTGTGTGTGTGTGTGTGTGTGCGTGCGCGTGCGTGCGTGCGTGTGTGTGTGTGTGTGTGTGTGTGTGTGTGTGTGTGTGTGTGTGTGTGTGTGTGTGTGTGTGTGTGTGTGTGTGTGTGTGTGTGTGTGTGTGAAGAACATGTTAACTCTACAGGTGAAGAACATGACTACAGGTGAGTCAGCACTGACCTGAACATCAATCTCAGACAGGATCCAGATCTTTGTTCTTACACAAGTTCTGGTCTAAAGACTACAAGTGCTGCAGAGGATGAGCCCATTGGTCCAGATCCAAACTACCATGATCAGATTCAGATCCAACCAGGTTTGGTTCTCAGACACCTGAGTCCTTCAGGACATCTGTGATTTTCCGTGGTGGACTTAAAACCAATATGGGTGAAAGCTCTGAACTGAACTGATCTAAACCCATCTGGACTTGGTTTACAAAAGATAGATTCTCTAGACACAGGTCCAGGACCAGAACTCAAATGAGTTACCGTACATCTTCTGAAACACTCAAACCCGATATGATCTGTAAATAGAACTTTTTTGAGTTCATAGAAGGGATTTTTTCATATCTGTGGTACCAGTGGACCCCATCAGAACCAAAAACAATTGGATCCCCTTTCAAACGCTGAATGTTTTCCTCCAGAGGTGGTTCTTGTTAGTCAAACTTTTGTTCTGGTTATGACAATAATAGGAATCGAGGAATCTAGTCTTCATTTGCCCCCCAACCCCCGAACCCCCTCCTCGGTCTTTGTGTCCTCTTAGTCTTTCGTTAGTGAGTGTCCTATAATCCAGCGCCTCATCCAGTTAATCCAGTCAGATAATGGTGAACAGTGAGCAGTTGTTCCAGTCTGTTACTTCCTCATTAACAGATTTAAACCACCAGACTGGGACCAGTCCTCAGAAAACCAGATCACAAACTCATCAGTTACACCATTAAGGTCACAAAACGTGAAAATCAAACAAAATAAAGATTATGAATGGATAATGTAAAGTTCAGAGAACAAACTAATGACCTTTATTTCCTTTATTATTGTAACTAATAAGAACAATGTATTATTATTATTATTAATAATAAATAAAGAACAGACATTTTGAATTATCTCCTGATTTTTGACTAAAGAATATTATCGCCAAACTGATGTTTTAAAATTTTATTTAAATTAAACTTATTCTGCACATCATTATTGTCCAGATTATTCTTTGGTTGTGTCGAAAACACAGAAAATTGATGTTCAGATGCAAAAGATTCAGACTGATATAATCAATTTTGTCTGTCTTTTGTCTGATCCTTATCAAACTTTTATTTTGAAATGGGAAGTCAGTTTTATTCGTTTAAGTGTTTGTAAAATGATTTTATTCACAAAGAGGATTAATCTTAATCAGACCATCGGGTCTGTGAAGTGATTTTAATATTCTGGGTTTATTATTTATGGTTTATTTAGTTTATTCCTTCAAAATAAAACATGACAGTCAGACACATTTTGTGTAAGAAAACGTAAATCACACTTATTATTATTTTTTTGTTGTTAATGTGAAATGGATGGCTTAGTCAGTTTAATCAAAACGCTCCAGACGTGATCTTTCACAGGATCAGAGTTTTATTGTTTAATTATTTAAAATTTCAATTTCCAGAAATTTGGTGATTTAGTGAAAATATTTTAGATTTACATCTTTAATTTCTACACATTCGTTTGATCTCCAAAACATCCAGAACCCGCTCGGTTCGGTTCGATTTCAACACAGCAGCAACACGAGTGTGTGTGTGCGTGTGTGCGCGTGCGTGCGTGCGAGTGTGTGTGTGTGTGTGTGTGTGTGTGTGTTTTGGGTGGATGGGGGGGAGGGTCCAGAGGGCTGGACCTGGAGGAAAGGGATCACATCAGACCCTCAGACCGCAGGTCACCATCATCATCTCCTCCTCCTCCTCCTCCTCCTCACCCTTCCTCCCTCACTTGCCCGCGCGCCTCCACCTGAACAGGGACGCATCTGGACCGGTCGGACCGAAGCGGGTCAGCAGGATCCGTGCTCCGGGCCAGGACTACCGTGATGCTGGGCTCGGTGAAGATGGAAGGTCATGAAGCTCCGGACTGGAGCGGATACTACAGCGAAGAGGTCGGTTCCGGCTCGGTTCGGTCTGACACAAACGGTTTATTACAATAGGCAATGTAAAAATAAAAGTGCCTGCGCGAGCACAATTAGTGAGTTAGGATCAGAAATAGTTTGTTAAATTTTCTAAAGCTCCTCTAAAGTAAATTTAACACGAAACCGAACCTGGTTCCAGAACCAGATCACAAGTTCGGAGTTTGAACACCAAGATTTTTGTTAGATCAGTTAGAGATTTAATTATTAAATCAGATTTGTGAAGGAAAGTGAAGAAAGCATGTAGCTTCATCAAGTTTACGGTAAAAAGCATGGCAGATAAAACGAGTAAATAAAAACGAATTAAACCAAAAACATTCTCTGGTTAAACCTTAATTGTCTCTAAATTTATGAGGAACAAAAACAATTAAAAACAAATCAAACCAGTGAACAAAACGTGTTTTCTGTTGGTAAAAAACGGCCTGTTTTCACATTGTTTGTTTTTGTTTTTTCAGGGTTTGCTGTGGCTAAAATATACAACACTAAAGTATTTATGATTATTGATGATAATGTAATCTGTTTGTTTTTAATGATATTCAAGTAACTGCTGTTCGGGTTTTCAGAATAAAATTAATCTGAAAACGAGAAAAAAATTATAAAGTTTCAAAAAAGTAAATGTTGCTGATGGTTCGGATGATTTATTCCATGTTTTATTTTTTCACCTGGAAATTTTATTTTTATTAGCTGCTGATTGTTGCCCTCAGCCTGAATGAGATTTAAAAATGTACTTTACTTTAAGCTCTGAAATGATCAAAATAAACTAATAATGAACCATTAATTAAATAAACTTTTATTATATAAAAATGTCTTTATTCAGTTACAAAACGGATCTGATGTAAAAGCATTAATTAAAATATTAAACATAAAATTTAATCAGTTTAAAACAGTGACCTGCTTAAAAAGGAACAATATTTATGTATTAATTATTATTATTATTATTATTATTATTATTATTATTATTATTTAATTTGAAGTTTTTGATTAAAAAAATATATATACATATTTTATATTAAATTTTAACACAGGCTAGGGCCAAAACAACATATTTCTCATTAATCATGAAACTTTATTTATTTTCCAACAGAACTCTAAACACGTTTTGAAAATGTTCTGAATTTATTTTTATCCATGAGGAGTTTGATAAAATGAGACTGCAGAAGAGAAGTCAGAAAACAGCTTTCTGATTAGTTCTAATGCAGTTTATGTTTAAAGCTCCATAAACAAACAGGTTTGAGCTTTTACAAACCTTTGATCTGCTATGGTCTCACTGGACCTTCCGACTTATTTCAGACTAAGTCTTGTCTGATTGATGCTGGATGTTCAGATGGTTCTGATTTAAATGGGTCAGATCTGGTTAAAGTGATTTTAATTGTCTGATTGATCTGGTTCTGTGTGTTCTAGACCATTTTAACCCTCTACTGTGTCTGACTGGTCTTGATAAGCCCTGACAGATTCTGTTCCTTGGGTCCCACCAGCTCTGCTGTGTCTTGTTGCAGGTGTACTCTCCAATGGCAGGCAGTGGGATGGGTTCTGGTCTCGGGATGGCTTCCATGTCAGGCTACATGTCCAGCAACGGGACCACATCTGGCTCCTTCAACATGTCCTACAATGGTACTGGTCTGAATCCTTCCTCAGTAGGGGGGGTAGGAGGCTCAGCTCCGGCACCCATGTCGAGTCTGGGGGGCGGGATGGCTTCCATGGGTGGGGCTTTGAGTCCATCCGGTGTGGGCTCAGTGTCGGCTCAGCAGGCCTCCATGGGCCTGAACCCCTATGGGGGCATGAGTCCCACCATGAGCTCCAGCATGGCCTTCAGTGGAGGTGGGCTGAACCGGACCCGGGACCAGAAAACGTTCAGAAGGAGCTACCCGCATGCCAAGCCGCCCTACTCCTACATTTCTCTCATCACCATGGCGATCCAGCAGGCGCCCAGTAAGATGCTGACTCTGAGTGAGATCTACCAGTGGATCATGGACCTGTTCCCATACTACCGGCAGAACCAGCAGCGCTGGCAGAACTCCATCCGACACTCGCTCTCCTTCAACGACTGTTTTGTCAAAGTGTCTCGCTCGCCGGACAAACCAGGGAAGGGTTCCTACTGGACCCTGCACCCCGACTCTGGGAACATGTTTGAGAACGGCTGCTACCTGCGGCGGCAGAAGAGGTTCAAGTGTGAGAAAAAGATGTCGGTGAAGGGAGACGTCAGGAAGGACCAGATGGTTTCTGGTGGAGGTCAGGGATCCTCTCATGCAGGGGAGTCCACCAAACCCAGTGGACTTCTGGATTCTCCTGTGGCCTCCTCCAGCCAAGTGTCCTCCCACCCTGGTCTGGACCTCAGGGAGGGGGTTGGAGGGGTCTCAGACCTGAAGGTGTCCAGCTCTCAGTTACTGTCTTCATTGTCCCTGCCCCCTCATTCCCTGGCCCACGAGACCCCTTTGCACATCAAAGGAGACCCCCACTATTCCTTCAACCACCCGTTTTCTATCAACAACCTCATGTCGTCCTCAGAGCAGCAGCACAAACTGGACCTGAAGGCCTACGAGGCCCTTCAGAACTCTTCTTACAGCAGTGGGGGCATGTCTGGTCTCTCAGGGAGGACCATGGAGACGCTGGAGGCCTCGTACTACCAGGGGATGTATCCCAGACCCCTGCTGAACAGCTCGTCGTAGCTGCCCGGCCCAGACCTTCTGCATGCAGCTGAACGGGACTCCTGCACTGTGACCATTTTATCATGCTGACGTTTCAGTCTGAGCCAATAAACACTGATCCCAGGTCTGCGGTCTCCTCACACACAGAAACTGCTGAAATGGATTTAGAATCCTGGAAAAGTAAACAGTCTTAAGGAATGTCAAAGGTCACATTCGATTCCTGACAGCAGAGTCCCCCTAAAACCAAGACCTCATGGTCCATGACTGTTGGGAGACGCGTCCCTGTTGGACTCAGGTTCCGTTGATCATCTCGTTACAGAACGATCGGGTTATTTTTCAGCAGAAAATTTGTCCGAAAGTGTCTGAATTTTGTCCGGTTTCTTTCAGCATCTGTCCTCCAGCTCCTCCAAAAGTCGTTTCACATTTCTACGCTTTCTGACTCCTGGAAACCAAACTGAGACAGATCCAGACAGGTTCTAGATGGGTCCCAGAGCTGGACCCAGTGAGAGAAAATTTGTCTTGAATATGAAAATTCTCTATTGAATATGTTCAAAATTCCAGCCTCTTGACAGTGAGACCCTGAGACTCATGAGAGCAAACCCTGGAGAACATTTTCGTATGTTCTGTAAAGTCTTTCTGTCTCCAACAGTCATGCCCGGGTGAAATCCTGGTTTTAGAACTCTGCTGATGCTGCGGTTCTTGTCTGGATTCTTCTACGAGGACCAGATGACCCAACCAGTCTGACCTGGACTCTGTGGTCCTCTTCTTGATCTGGTCAGGACAGTTTGGCATCAGGGTCCTGGACCTGGGTCTGAGTCTGAAGTCGGGTTCAGAGATGAACGTTTTGATTCTGTCAGCAGATCTGAGTTCTGGATCCTGAAGTAAAAACCTTGAACCTGAACTTGGTCCAGGAACTGGACCATAGAGACCAGATCAGAGGTCCCCTCAGCTCTGCTGTCAGTGCTTCAGGTCCAGATCCAGGATGTGTCGGTGGCAGCAGAACCGGTTCATCCTGTGATCGGACCTTTAACGGACCAGCTGAACTATAGATCTCTGACCCTGACCCAGAACTGGTTCTGTCCCGGTCAGGTTTGTTTACCTGATGATGTTGTCCTGGAAACGTTTACAGGGATGGATCACAGAATCATCAGGAAGACGAGGATCTAAATCTCCCACGACCTCGTCTGTCTCCCAGCTGACCTCTTGAAGGGTCATGACCCCCAGTTTGACAATCCCATCGCTGGACCCCCCCCCCCCCCCCCCACACACACACACACACACACTTTTGAATCTCTGATCGTGTCTTCAAAGTTAAAGTTCAGCTGCTGGGAGAGAAAATATAAAACACACATAATAACGTTGGTTCTGTTTAACCCCGAGAAAGTTCTAATTAACCAATTATTCCTAATTTAATCAACCCAGAACATTTATTTAAATGAGTCAAAATCAGTAAAACAGCTTTGATAAAAAAGAAATTCTAAAACTAAAAAAGTGAAAGAAAAACAAAAAATACATTTTATTTAGTCAATAAAAAATCTGCTGACTGCACGAGGAAGTGGCTCAGCCCAACACATTCAGAACCCCTACAGAACCAGAACCAGCGCATCACAGACCAAACCCAGAAGCACCGCAGCTGATCTGTTTTTACTGAGCATGAGATCCGGACCGACCCAAACAGCTGACCCAGAATCAGCCTAAACATCCTGTCCCTCTGGTTTAATGTCCTCCGACCCGGTTCCGCAGACCCAGTTCCACCTGTCTTAATTTAATTTATAAGGAACCAGCTGATGAGCCCAGATCTGAGCAGCAGAACCAGAACCAGAACCAGGCTCTGATGGTGTGTGATTCAGTCTTATATTGGTTGTGTGCATGAATGAGGGGAGAGGTTTCCCGCTGAGTCGGGTCTGTGTTGCTTTTGGACTCTGATGCATGTTCTTAACTTAATGTGTCACTTTTAAATAAAACAAACCGGAAACAATAAAGTTTGTTTCTTTTCTTCTGAGTTCAGACTTTAGAACATGCGCGTGACCATTCTCCACCCGATTTAGATCAAAACAAATTAAACGTAAACAGTTTGTGTGTGTTCGCACATCAGAACCAAATAGCTGATATCAAGTTTCGTTTGAAGAAGAGGTCATTTTGGTTTTAGTGCTAAAATAAAACATTGCTTGTCCAAAATGGGGTCCGAGAGCCGCAGGCGGACCGGTTTTAATTCAAATTAACTAACATTTTTTTAATTTTTTTAACGAATTGTTGAAACATTCCTGTTAGGAAATCAGAGGCTAATTTTAAATAGTTTTGAAATAAAGACATCAGCTCATATGAGACAGAATAAAATATAGATAATAATAATAAAAGTCAAATGGAAATAGGCTAATATATTCTCTTAATCAGCGGACAAAATAAAAGAGAATGTTTTCAAGTCACGAGACCCGGTTCCGTCTCAAATTCGGCCAAGCTCGCAGTGATCCTGAACCGGAAAACGCGCACTTTAAGGCGTTTTGGCTCCGGTGATCCCGGAATTATCCGCTCATTAGGCGCAGAAACTGTAGCGGAGCGCTGAAAGAACCGGAACAAAAGGAACGGAACCGAGTCCAAAACACCCCGATGATGATGATTAACTCCAAAATAACAGCAAAACAAACAACTCAAATAACAACAAACAAACAAAGAAGCAGCCGATCTGAAGGTTTTGATTTGTAATTAAATAAATGCTCCGGATTTTAACCAGGCATTAAAATAAAAAGAATTCATATTATTATTATTATTATTATTATTATTATTATTATTATTATTATTATTATTATTATTATTATCATCATCATCAATATAGGTATTGTTAATATTAACATAACAACAACAACAATAACAGTAATTATTATAATTGTTGTTGTTATGTTAGTATAATTATTATAATAATAAATAATAATAATAATTATTATTAATATTATTTTCTATTTTATTTTCATTATAGATATGATTAATATTAACATAACAACAACAACAACAATAATAATAACAGTAATTATTATTGTTGTTGTTATGTTAGTATTAATAATAGTTACAATAATAACAATAACAATAATAACAATAATAATACTTATTATTATTATTATTGTTGTTATTATGGATTTATCCATAAGTCAGACACATAAACCAAAAATAACGACTGAACCGGAACTGTCTGAACGGGTCACACTATCAAACACAATAAACTCACTAACAGCTTCCTGCCATAGAACATATTATGGGATGCTGCTGGTTGAAGATCTAAGAGAATGAACTGGATCTGGATGGAGAAGAATTACAGCTCCTAGAAACCAAGATGAGAAAAGAAAATCCAGTCTAGCATCTGCCTGACGCACACACACACACACACACACACACACACACACACACACACACACACACACACACACACGCACGCACGCACGCACACACACACACACACACTCAGGAACATGAATAAAAACATGAGGCTTGTTTTCCAGACCTCACCTTTCTGGGGTGAATTATTCTGCAGGAGGAGCGACTGCGCTCAGGTGTGACCTACCTGTGACTCCTGATGCAGGTTCAGGTGAAAACTGACAGCTTCATTATTTACTTACATCAGCGGCGTTTTAGTCAACTTTTCAGTGTTCTGTGGCTCCAAGTTTTAGATCTTCTGGGAATGTTTTTGGGTTATTCACTGTGTGCCACCCAGTCTGCTGATGTAATACGAGCCATATGTTCCTGGTGGAGACGAGCCAGGCTGCTCAGGACGCCATGTCAGCGGTGTCAGGGGCAGCCTGGGGGCCCGAGCATCGCTTCACTAAAGGCTTCAGCCCCTTTTCTCTCCACTAACGCCTTATGGAAGAACATGTTGGCCACAATACGGCGGCCTTCAGCCTCTTTCTTCCCCCCGTCTTTCATATCCCCACTAGAAAGCCAAGAACAGGGGCCCCAGGGCCACTAAGGCCTTTTGATAGGGATTGGAATTAATTATCTCCAATAATACAATTGTGCTTGGTCAACGAAAAGAGCAAAGAAATCCCCTCTAGAATCAGAGAGAAGAGAAGAAAGAAAGCTGCAGCTTTTCCATTAAAATGATTCGAAGGAAGTTTATTAGAGCTTTGTGTGGCGGTAATATGGATCAGCCAGGAGGTTGGTGGTCCTGGGTGGGTGGGGGGAGGGATGGGGAGGGTGTCAGAGACATTCAGGTCAGTCGGATGAGGTTGTGGCTTGTTGTGGTGCTTTGAATCCATCCTGGTTTGGTATGTGTTGGACCCATGTCTGTTAGGTCATTAGGTTCTGTTATGTCTCCTTCTAATAGTCTCCACCTCTAGATGTCCTCATCTGTCCCTGTTTCTATCCTCACTCACCACCTGTCTCATGAGTTTTAGGGTTGGGTTGTGTCTGATCCCTGGTTTTTCAGTCAGAACCTGGACCAACGATTTCTGCAGGTGCTTCAGCAGGTCAATAACCACATTTTAACACACCAGTTCCATTCAGACGACTTTGAACCATCAACATAACTAAAAATGGACAAAAGGCTCCTTTTGAAACCATGGACAGAGTGTGAAAAGCCTGGACAAGGGGCAGGACGCCCCATCTACTCACCTGGCTGGAAGTCCCTCCTGTTCTTGTGGGTTAGCTTCAATAAACTAAAGCATGAAGATGAAAACTTAGATTAAAGCAATCCAGTTGGTTAAATATGAAAGTTTACCCCCAACCATCATCCTGTTGTCCCAGCATCATTAGTCAGGGACTCAGGTGAGTGACTTCCTGCTTTTAGCCTGTTAAACTGCAGTTTAGAGCTGCAGACGTCACAACCTAAAGAGTGGTTTATCCCAGAGGTCCACCAAAGTAAGCCTTACTTAGAGTTGCAACTGTTACAGAACCTTTTGAAACAAGATATCTTACCACTTTCTATGGAAGAGGGTTAGGGCCACTGAAAAATATCTTCCCTGAAATTAACTCAAGAATCCCAACAAAAAGTCTGAATCCATATTCTGACTTTTTTTTAAGATTACATTCAGAAATCTTTTTTTCTTTTCTGTAAACATCTTTTCTCTGACATTTGTTGTCATTTTAAAAAATCACAATTATATTTATTTTGTTAGGTTTAAAATAAGAAAACAAAATAAAATTTTTGCAAAAGGAGTATGGATTTTTTTTCTCTGATGTTGACATTTGCAGGAAATGGATGTGACCCCCTGCTTAAACCTGCGTTTGTGATTCGTATGTTTTAAACGCGAATTAGTTTTTACCTAGATGCATTAAAGGTGTGGTTACCTCGATTATCCAGTAGGGAGCCAAGTCTCCTCCCTTTCCGGTCGGCTCATGGGTCCCCGGAAAAAATGAAAAATGAATGCAAGTCAACGGGCTAAAAGAACTATTTTCTAATCCGCTTTGCCTTACGCACTGGATCACACACATGTTGTACTGCAAAAATTTTTTTCGTTTATTTCATTCAAAATAAAAACAAATAAAACATACGTAACAAAAATCAAATTTGAACGAAAAGGAGCAGAATGAAGAAAAACACCTTATAATTTCTGCCCCCTTTTCCAGCAGAAATAATTTATTTATATAAAATTTCCATTTGTCAGACACACATTTTAAACCTTTTCCTGTTCTTAATTCCAGTGCGATCGTGATCATTGATTTAATTTACATTTTCATAATTATTTAGTACACTCAATTTGGTAGATTTTTTGAATATATTAAATGACAGTTTTTTTATTTCCCTTTTAAGGTTATTCCATAATTTAACACCATTTACAGATATAATCCATTCCTTAATTTTTGTTCTTAATCTATAGGTTTTGTAAACACATCAGTTTCTTTCAGCATGTAATTACTAGTTCTTTTTTCAAATATCCCCTGAATGTTAGTTGGCAGAGCACCTAAATTGGCTTTATTCAATTCAGTTCAATTCAATTCAAAAATACTTTATTAATCCCAGAGGGAAATTGATTATACATGGTTTGTATTATTTTCCAGTCTTTTAAATCATGAAATTTCAGTAATTTATATTTAATAAACAATGGGTTCGATGGATCTGTACAGCCACTATAATTGATGATTCTCAGAGCTCTTTTCTGTAAAATAAATAAGGGTTGTGTATAGTTTTTGTATGTTGCTCCCCAGATTTCTACACAATAAGTCAAGTATGGAACAATCAGTGAATTGTATAATGCCAACAAACCAGAATTAGTCAGTAAAAACTTGACTCTATGTAATACTTCTAAGGATTTGGCAATTTTAGCTTTTATGTAACTTATATGGGATTTCCATGTCAAGTCTTCATCAAAAAGAACTCCAAGAAATTTAGTTTCTTTTACTCTTTGAATTGCAATCCCATCTATTTCCAATGACACATCACTGTTCTTTTTATCCTTAAACAGTATAAAATTTGTTTTATTAAGATTCAGTGTCAATCTATTTATATCAAACCAGTTTTTAATTTTAATCAGTTAATCATTTATCACTTTAGCCACCTCCTCAATATTTGATCCTGAGTAAAACAGTGTTGTATCATCTGCAAATAGAATGGTACAGAGTGTCTTAGATACATTTACCAAGTCGTTAATAAACAAAATGAACAGTTTTGGTCCGAGGACCGACCCTTGTGGCACTCCACAGTTAATGTCACATAGTTTTGATTTATGGTCCTTTATCTGAACAAACTGTTTCCTTTTCTCTAAATAAGTTTTAACCCATTGATAAGCCACACCTCTTATTCCATACTGACTTAATTTTTGAAGTAACCTTGAGTGATCAATGACGTCAAATGCTTTTTTCAAATCAATGAAAACACTAACAAAGTCATTTTTATTGTCAATTGCTGTTGATATTTATCCGTTATTCCATTATTGCCATTGCTGTGGAATGCTTAGTTCTAAATCCATATTGTTCATTGTTTAAAATATTTTTTTTTGACAAATTTATCCAACCTTGATACAAATACTTTTTCCAATATTTTAGAAAACTGTGGAAGCAGCGACACCGGCCTGTAGTTATTGAAACTATGTTTATCACCACTCTTGTACAAAGGAATGACTTTCGCTGTTTTCATTGCGTCAGGAAAATTTCCAAAAGAAAGTGATAGATTACAAATGTAAGTGAATGGTTCCATGCTTCAATGGTTTTAACAGCTATCATGTCCACGTCCTGATAATCGGTTGATCATTTGTTTCCACAGTTTTTCACAATGTTTTGTATTTCTTCTTTATCTACTTGGTCAAGGACAGTACTGTTGACAGTACTAATCATTGTGGTCAATTTATCTTCTGTTATTGGTTTGTTCTCCACCAAACTCTTACCTACATTTATAAAAAAAATCATTAAACTCATCAGTGATTTCTTTATCATCATAAATATCTTTTTCGTCCTTGACAAAGTGATTTGGAATACTGGATTTTGTTTTCTCTCTTCCCCAAGTAGCTTTAGCGTTATTTTTATTCTGATTCGGTAGATTACCATAATAATCTTTTTTTTGCTTCCTAATTATTGTTACCAATTTATTTTTATATTTTTTATATATATCTTCTGCTTCCCTTGTTTGCAATAAAAAAAACTCCTATATAAATTATTCTTTTTTTTCACACGCATTCTTTAATCTCTTAGTCATCCAAGGTTGATTTTCCCTTTTACCTGTAGCTTTGATTAATTTGCAGTTATCATTATATGACCTCAACAGTATTTTCATGAAGGATGTGCATGCAGCGTTGACATCACTGACATATACCTCCTTCCAATTTTGTTTATTAAGATCTTTTGTTTAATCTGGATCGCACATATGTTGTACTGCAATTTAATTAATTAAAAATGGGTAAGCACCCTATTTATTGAGATATTTTAAGATCAATAGTACTTTAAAGATATCAACACTGTAATCAAGTAGCATTTATAAGCTCCTTGTCCATGTTTTGGCAATTAGGGTTGTGCCATAGAGCCATTCTACGTCATAATGTTTGTTGTAAAGTACTCCACAAGGTTGTAAACAGCTGTGCCATCACACTTGAAATAGAACTGGTGCCTATCTTCAGCGCCTCCGTGTGGACTGGCGTTTCTGGGAGGTGGCATTTTGCTCCCCGTGCAGCCACTCTGAACAAAATGACGGTGCGGGGGTGATGCGGTGCAGGGCCTCTGTCTTTTGTGACCCATGCTTTTAAAGCAGATTGCAAGTTAGATACTCCCATGAATCAATGTTTAGAGAAACATAAAATATGTTTTTACACATACTGTAAATCCTCTAATACAGGCCCGGGCCTGTATTTTACTTATGCTCATCAAGCTCCAGGCCTTTATTGGAAGGAAGGCCAGAATTGGAGGCAGGCCTCAATTTCTGTTTGAGCAAAATGAACAACCAGTAGAATGAATAAAAAGGGGTGTGTCTATTTGAACCTATAAAATACTAGGTTCATTTATTGAAAATGTACAGTTACCATAACGTTTGCATATAAAACATTAAAAACAAGGCTAAATTACAGTAGGGAAATACTGTATTGTAACAAAACAATAACAAACATACATGTACTGCATTTTAAACGTTATTAAATACCAGTATTAGAAAAGGCAACAGCCACCTTATCGCTTCAAAGTTGAATTGTTTCGTCTCGTTTGGGTTGTAGTAAAAAATAAAATAAAAACCATCAAATTCAGTTCAATCTTTGTCCAGTTTAAAGTAAAAAAAATAAAATACCGGTAATCCAATTCAGTTTAATTCTCATCCAGTTTGATGGGTCGATGTTAAAACGTTTAGCAGCTTACTCCCCAGAGTGTTCTGCAGCATATATCAGCACGTTCTCTTTGAACTTGATATCAAATTCTAGTCTCCTCTTCGGCTCCGCACCTGCCATGGTTAAAGTTACCCTCGTGGTCTATCACTGGCAAATCAAAAGTGAGACGGATGACACAACCGCCCCCCCTGTGGTACTTGCCTGTTACCACATTCCACCCGGCCACAATAAAAAAACTGGCCATTATTCACCTCCGCTGACTCCGACACCGGCCAAAATGTGATACCTGGCCGTTAATTGAATACAGGCCAATTTTAGAGGATTTATGGTACATAAATTATTTAGAAAAATTTTTTTGAAATATTTTTTTTTTTGCCTAACCAAGTGACGTCAGCTGAGGGAGTCCTGTTAGCTTAATCCAGAGAAAACTATGGATTCTAATGCAGGCTCTGACACAGAGGAAACTTTAAATGTTTATAATTCTACTTCTGATGGACCAGAACCATAAAGTTATGAGGTTGCTGCACGTCCCAGAGAGCAGAGACAAACCAGATGGAGAAACGATCGGCCAAAGCAGAAATATTGTAGAGAAGCAGCGGGGGAGCAGCAGTTGTCTTGTGAGTTAACGATGCTAGCTTAAAGTCGTGTGCTAACATCACAGTATTGTACAGATTACTATCATGTACCAGAACATTAAAATATTATCGGTCAGTTAATTTAATATTAATTCTAATGAGCATCTGTCAGCTGTCTCATACTCGTTAATATCCGTTCACCTAATGTAGTTTAGTGTTTAGAGAGGGAGAGAGATACCTGCCATCCAGTTCTGGAGCTCATGCGGGCTTCAGTGAGCTGGATCCGACCCAGGCACCAGCGAGCCAGTTGATCTGGTATTTTTAAAAGCTGCGCATGATCCTCTCCTGGTGGTCCAGGTGGCGGTTCTGACCCAGACACCAGCTCTACTGGCCAGCTGAGCCGCGTGTCTCTTCTGGTGGTCGGTTCAGACCTGGTTGTGACAGTGATCTGAGCTCCAGAAATCCACAAGTAATTTTTTAAACCCCACCATGGGTCTCCAGAGCCCAGCATGGACCTCCCTTGCTCGGTACTGACCAATGTGGGCTACAGAAGTCCCGTCTTTTCACCTTCACAGACCCCTCGTGAACTCGATGTCCAGACAGGCTGGAGTTGGTACAGCCTTCACATACTATAGTTTATCAAAATGAACGCAATCCAAAACTAGTAAACACACACACTGACTCGATAACATGGCCTCTCTACCCTAAAACTACCCACTCTCTACACTGAGCTGAGGCAGCGCCTAGCTTCGACATCCATTTGGTTACGTCAGAGGTTAAAGTCTCTTTCCGGAGTATTTCTCTTATTCGATGGCACCATCTAGTGGCTGACAAGCATATCACACAAAATGTCTGTCGACACGTTTTTTTTAAGATGGCGACTTCACCTTTCACGTTTATTAATGTGCTTCTGTAGCCGACAAACAGCCAAAACACGTTGTTTTACAAGTATTATTCTCATGTCATGCTATGTTTCCATATATTTATATTTTAAAGAGTTACTTGGCCGTGAAAAGTTAATCAACTCTGCATCAGCCAAGGTATTCCTTAAATTTGAAAAAGTAAGTGGTTGTCTTACACTATTGGGCTGCATGGTGGCGCAGTGGTTAGCACTGTTGCCCCGCAGCACGAAGGTCACAGGTTCGAAACTCGGCTGCGGCCTTTCTGCGTGGAGTTGGGTGTTCTCCCCATGCATACGTGGGTTTCCTCCGGGTACTCCGGTTTCCCCCACAGATCACAACATGCTCTACTTGTTAGAAATTGTAAGTCGCTTTGGGTAAAAGCGTCTGCTAAGTGAATAAACATAAACATATTGGTTAGTTCTGGTCGATGCTCAGTTTCCTATTGCACAAAGCTGAAAGGCCACTTTTTACTGAAAAAACTGTGCCGTTATGTATTTTAAACAAAATATCCACAATAAGCATTTCAAATAGTATTTTTTGGACAGCGTTTTCTATGAATTTGAAAAAAATTTAACCTGCAATTGGCTCCCTATGATTCTATGATGGTTTTCAGAGGTGGGCTGAAAACAGCAGGATTACACATTATTATTAATGATATGCCTATACCTTGCTTCTGATTGGCTCACAGAAAGTGTTCAGCCAAGTTGCAAAGTCACTATCACCAACACACCCTCTGCTCTCTCTCCTTGCTGCAAAAAAAAATTATAAAAGCCTTTCTGTGGGTGGGCGCGAGCCAAGATGGGCGAGGCCATAAATGCAAATTCACAGTGTGACATAGATATGTGAGGATTTTCAAATCCTAGCATTTCACCGTCTATTTACAAACAGAAGCTAATGCAGGAGATTGGTATAGAAGACTGTTTTCATGTTCAGCCTGCATGAAAAACTCAGAATGAGGGATTATAATCGGGAGAAACAAAAATAAAAAATGCTTTTCCAGTCAACCACACCTTCAGGAGCCATTGTGGCTCCAGAGCTATCAGTTGGAGGGCATTCTAGCGATGTGTCTCTGTGTTAACCATAGTTACATAAATAAACATGTACTGTTCCTCGTCTTCTACAATGATTCATAACACCAAAGTGGTTGAATGATTGTTACAGATCATTAACAGATGAGAGTTTGATAACATGGAATTACTTGCTGAGTTTAAAATCTCAGAATTTTCACGAAACTCTTCTTCATTTAGCTGCTCCAACAGCATCATATATCACCCCTACCTCGTTTAGTATCTCCAACTTCAGTTCGGTAGAATTTATCATTATAACTGCAGCTACAAATGTGATTGATGTTCATACAGAGTGGAGAAACTCACCTGCAGGACAAGTTTGCATCTATTTAAATATTTAAATAGGGGCATGTCAATGTGGCTGGATTGGTCTAGAGAGTTCCTCATAAAATATTCCAAGTCCTTTATGCTGGAATCACATTATTCCTTTATAAACAGTGTAAACAATCAAACATACTTGTTTAAACTCAAATCAGACTCCATTTGTGGAGACGTTCTAGTTAGGTCATGGTGGGCTGCTGCTCCTTGTTTAAGCACAACAACCGTTGTTGTGAAGTAATGAGGTCATCGCTGTGAAAGTCATCGTCACTGAGCAGTGTGCACTCCAACGTAACTTCAAGGATTCTTTGTAAGAGAATTATATGAATCAGTCTGAATTGCATCAACACGTGAATTGCTGAAGAGAGAACCAACTTCAGAGCTAACCTCTTATTCGTTCTCGTTTTTAACTCTTATCTGAGTTCAGGTCATGAGGGCAGCAGTGAAGCCCAGTATGTCCTTCAATAAGTCCTTTACTCATATTTGAATGTATTAGCAGTGGTTTCTTGTAGGAATGAATGTATGTAAGTCGTTCTCTGGGGGAAAAGTTTCGATAAGCTTGTGTGAGAACATTAAAGTCAGCTGGAGGTGAAAGTAGCTTCAGATGTCCAGACAGGCTGCGGATGTTTGGACATCTCTCCTCTGACTGGCTAACAGCAACACAACTCTACCACTGACTCTGTTTACTTTGCAACAATGATGTTTTATCTCCACAAATAACACAAGCCTGGAGGAGTTCTGCTGTGTGGTGGAGTTGCTAGTGCTAATGGTTAGCTTTTATTAGTTAAGACATTATCTGCTGTTTCCTGGATGCTAAACCAACATCAGTCTTCCTTGTCATGAGTCAAGATGGGTGAGTCCATGAATGTTAAGTGACAGTGTGACGTCTGTCAGGCTTTTCAAATCCTAGCGCTTCCCCATCAATTTTCTATCAGAAGCTAAAGCAGAAAAAAGGAAATGTTTTCATGTTCAGCCTGACAAACTCAGGTTAATGATCCTTTCCAAAATTAATAAGTAAAGATTGATTTCTCAGTAAACAAACTCTTTATTCAAGCAACTCCACCCAACCACTGCAACAGCAACCCTGCACCCTAAGATAGCAATAGCTGCCTAATATTATAGCTAATGACTGAGCATACACCAGAAGTTACCATGAGCTACATTTGAACCAGATCTTAGCTAATGTTGGGGCAAATATACTTTAGCTGGAGTTGAGGTGCTGTGACATCACTGAAACCTGCGAGGCTAACCCAGAGTTGGTCCTGGTCCAATAAACTGTTGGTGGTCTGGGACTGACACCATTAAGGCAGCGAGAGGTTGTGCAGTTAGGAGACAACCAATCAGGTGGCAGGATTCCCTGTGGTGGTGGATTTAATTTTCCTATATTCAGAATCTGAATATGATTTCACAGCCAGCAAGAGATCAGAAAGATCAACCTCATGCAGACACATGGTCACACACACCAACGCCCCCAGGTGGCGTCAGAAGTTGGAGCCCCAACAAACTGAGTCTTTCTTCAGAACAAGGAGATTAACCACTGCAGGATTAAGACAAGGACACCCAAGTCGACCACAAGTGTTCCGCCATCACCATGGAAACCAGCCTTTGGTGGGAGGCAGCGACCCCCTTTTTCAATCCACCCAGATAAATACCCCATGTCTCAGAAATGTCTTCATTAAAGGGCTTCTCTATTTCAGGCTTCATTTTTCTTTCCTCCCATCATGTGATTTCTGTTAAGAATTCCCTTTGCCACGCTGGCCTAAAAAGGAAAAGATGCAACAGATTATCCGCAAACTGTTAGATGGACGTGTTAGTCACAGTAGAACAACCAAATGATGCCAAACGTCACCAACACCCGGATCAAACTCGTCTTTCTTTACTGCAAATAGGAGTTTGTCACATTCTGGTTCATGTTTTCTTTTAATGTGACCATCTGACACCAGAGCAGTGTATGAATGTGTGCAATGTGTTGTAAAGTGCCTTGGGGGGGTCGTAGAACTCTAGAAGGCCTTCTAGATCTGGGTTCTACAACCTACGAGAATCCTGTAATAACTACAATATAAGAAATGTTTTAGCAGTTTTCTGTAAATCTGCTAAATAAATCCTCAACATCTAACAAGAAGCCTATGGATCGGTTTGCTAAAATATTTTACCTAAATTATTCCAACTTCCAGACCAGTTTTGAAATAAACCACAAGTATTAAAATGCCAAAGGGAACAAAGAGCCGTTTTCCATACCTGACAGGTTCATATAAGCAACATTTAAATATTTGTCAGTGATATACTTTAGCTCTATTTATTTATTATTATTTTATTAGTTGGTTTTTTATTGTTTAATTAGAATAGTTTAATCATTCTGTCTAGTTTTTCTTTACTTTTCATTTAAAATTGTTTATGTTTTAACCACAGGGACCTTCAAACATAATCGTATGACATATCACAATTATAAGTTTGAAACAAGAAATTCCAAAAAAGTTTTCCTGATAATGTTTGAATTTACCCTCCCACTGTCCTAGTGGGTGTGACCCCGCGAGGAAAGTTGACCACTGAGAAGGGTTGATGGTTTATCCCTTGGGTCCACATGGCAGGGGGGAGGAGTGAGCACCACCTCCCCCCTGCCACGTGGACCTCAAGGGATAAACCATCAACCCTGCTCAATGGTACACTTTCCTTTCGGGGTCACACCCATAAAGACAGTGGGAGGGTAAAAGACATGTCTTTTTAAAAAAATCCTACTTATTTATTTAAAATGTTTTTCACAATCAAACATCAAGCTGGACTAAATTTAGCTCACTGGTGATTTATTAGGGAGCTAGTACATGTTTTCTTACTTCAAAGTAGAATACTTATTAATTTTCCATAAAAAAGTGTAGATGTTCACGTTTTATTAAAATCGATAGGAACAGGAAAGTTTCCCTCCTTACAAGAGTTTGCTTCTTCTTTGTCCCGATATACACAAACACATGTCATTACAGTTCTTTCAGTTCATAATATAACCAGCTGCACTTTTGTATAGATGTAGGTCTTATGAAGGGCTTAATGAGCTGATTTCTTTAAAAACTTCAGGCATGAACAGATTTTAGTGAGACAAAGAGCAGAAATCCTCCTCCCTAACCACCACCTCTCCACGAGGAAGGAGTTGAATGCCCTAGCTCTGTTGTCAGAGGCAATTTTCTCCCGGCGTCGTGGCTTACTGATCCTAGATGAGGAGTCAGACAAAGAGCAGTTCAGAAGATGGATAAGTCAAGTTTGTAGCAGAAAACCTGGCATGAAGGGTCACCAGAGTTCTGCCCTGACGTTGGGGACCATGTGTGAGAGTCTGTTGGCCTGGCATTTACTCAGGGGGCCCAACCTGAACATCTCACATGGGCTCATCAACCTGTGGAGCCAACACCTGCAGGAGGAGCGAGAAGGTTCCAGTTATAGGGTCCAGCTATAGCCTGGTCATGACCCAGAGCTCAGTCATGGGGCAGGCTCTATGGGTGCCTAAACAGTCCAAAGTTGATGCTAAAGTCGTTTCAAACAAGCCAACACCATCTTAGATGTTAACTCTGTTGCATCTTCCTACCCACCAAACCGATAAAATGCTGTGATTGACATAACACAAAACTGCTCAGGCCAATGGTGGACCTGCCGAGGCTGCTGGAGCGTGGTTAGACTGACATGCAGGGCCAAATAGCTTTGCTTCGGCTCTTGTCTAGATTTCTAGGATTTTAAACACCTGTCAACATGCTGCAGTGCATATTGTAATTAAATATCAAACAAATCAGAATCAGAAGGGTTTTATTGTCATATGTGTGAGGATCACATCATTAAGAAATTGCTGCAGGACTTGGTGCAAGAAAAAATAAATGATGAGCAAAAATTTGAATTAAGAAATAAACATAATGAAACAATAATAATATACAGAGGCAATAATTAGAGAAGCAGCTACTTCATATAAGTCAGTCAGTGTGTTTACATGCAGCCAGTAACCCTTTTAAAACCTGAATATTCACAATAACCCGGTTCCGCAGGTCCATGTAAACACCGCCAAAAACCCGGATATGCTCATAACCGGGTTTTTAAAAACCCGGTTACTACACCTGGGGTAACCCTCTTCTAACCCGAATGTTTGGACGTGTAAACGCATATCGGGATATCCCCATCAAAGTATGTGTCCTGCGCATGCTCTGTTCGCAAGGAATCTTGGTCTTTTGAGTAGCGAGACGTCTTGTATGCGCCAGAACACCGGAAGTAAACAACAAGTTGGGAGCAACATGGCGAGTCGCGGCACAGCACCACACTTTGAGTAACGAGGTCGCTATCTCTTCCGAACTGGGAAACATGTTGTTGTTTTCACGGATACCAGAACAAGAAGAACCGGAAATGACGCATTGTGCGTCTGGACGTAGTCCATACGTCCTGACGCTACCCCAATGTCCGCATTTAAATTGGGTTATGCAAGTTAGGGGTAACTCTGTCTATTTATGCTTGTAAACGGGTTATTCTGATCAACTCAGAAGCCCGAATACCGACCTTAACCCGATCATAACCCGGATATTGGCTGCATGTAAACGTAGTCAGTGTAGATACTGGTCAGAGCGGATCAGTTCAGGTGCAAACATAACACAGGGTCATGTGACTGGTCCAAAGCAGCTCGAGAGGACAGGTCTACAATTGTCATTCAGGACTCCGACCACAGGGGGGAAGAAACAGTTTTTGTGGTGAGAGGTTCTGGTCTGAGTGGATCGGATCCTCCTGCCAGATTGGAGCAAGTTAAAAAGACTGTGTCCAAGGTGAGACGGGTCTGCTGTGATGCGACTTGCACGCCTCAACTCCTGGAGGTGTACAGGTATTGTATGGAGGGGAGTTTGCAGCCAATGACCTTCTCAGCAGAATGCATGACATACTGCAGTCTTTTCATGTCCTTGATGGTGGCTCCAGCATACCATACTGTGATTGAAGAGGTGAGGATGGACTTGATGACTGCCTCAGGAAGTTCATCCTCTGCTGGGCCTTTGTTACGATGGAGGTGATGGTGGGCTCCCACTTGAGGCTTTGGGTGATGGTGGTGACCAGGTAGCGACATCGTGATGGGAGAGTCAGACAGAGTTATGGGGAGGGGGAGGGAGGGTAAGTAATGATTACTTATATATAAATAATTATTAATAATTGTCCCCAGCAATCCTCAAGCCACACTCTATTTCATGGTTATTGTCCCCAGCAACATTAATAACAAACTGATGCCATTGCATTCGTACGGGGGTACCAGGGAAGCCTAGGTTGCAGGTTGATGACTGGTCTTGCAGTTGCATCATCCAACGTACTAACGTCTGATTTGGACACTCGACTGAAAACAAGAGAAAACTGTCAACCGATCACCATCTGGAGGTGAAATAAAGCGCATGGTAAATGGCATGTATTTGATATAGGGCCTTCTAGGGTACTACCCCCCAAGCGGCTTTACAGCACACAGCAGGGAAAGATGTCACAAACACCATGTCTGCTGGAAATGCCTGGTGGAAGAATCTGTCTAAATGGTCTTCGACTCCTACCTCAGTCTGAGCTTTGGCCATGTCCTGAGGGCACTGGGGGACATCAAGTTTTAGAGGGATTTGTTCCCGTTTGCAATTTTTAAAGTGGCTGTTTATACCTGCTGGCACAGAAATATGTATATGTCTATGGCTGAGACACGGTTGCTGGTGGTGGTGTGCATTTAGACAGGTGCGTGCTTTTTCCAACCATGTCCAGTTAACTTAATTTACCACATGTGGACTTTGATTAGGCTGCAGAAACATCCCAGAAATGAATAAAGGGATACTAGGCAGTTTGGTTTGCTTTTAGCACCCCCTAGTGCCCGATTAGTAAAACTGAAAACAAAACCCTATCTCCTTGCTGTGCTTTTGTCTTTTAACACTTTAATCTAACAGTTGAAATGTCTCCCCAGCCTTCATTAGTGTCTACAGGAGCGATTCAGATTTCATATTTCAGATTTCAGATTTATTGGCCAAGTAAAAGTACATTTACAAGGAATTTGTCTTCGGTAGATGTAGATGTTGGTGATGATTCATCACCAAATAAAACAAATCAGCTGTGTTCATGACCTAAAACATGCAAGAAACCTGCTGGAAGGAGAGTGCCAAGTCCAACAGACCGAACCGGCACTCTGAAGTTGCAAGTGCGATATTAGCAGATACTGGCTCAATAAAATGATTTTAAAATATGAAAAAAATGTCCCTTTAACAATATCAGGTACCAGGTACCTATGCCAGGATATTGTTCGTGGACTTCAGCTCTGCATTCAACACAATCCTGCCAGACCTCCTCCAAGACAAAATGTCCCAGATGAACGTGCCTGACCCCATCTGCAGGTGGATCACTGACTTCCTGACAGACAGGAAACAACAAGTCAGGCTGGGGAAGAATGTCTCGGACCAACGGACCATCAGCACCGGCTCACCACAGGGCTGTGTTCTTTCCCCTCTGCTCTTCTCCCTGTACACCAACAGATGCACCTCCAAACATGAGTCTGTCAAACTAATTAAGTTTGCATCGGACTCATCTCTAATGGGGATGGAGGCTGAACGTCTGGTGTCCTGGTGCAGCCACAACAACCTGGTGCTAAACACCCAGAAGACAGCGGAGGTTGTTGTGGACTTTAGGAAACACACACCCCCCATCGCCCCCTTAAATCTGTCTGACACTCCCATCACGATGGTGGACTCATGTCGCTTCCTGGGCACCACCATCACCCAGGACCTCACATGGGAGCCCACCATCACCACCATCAGAAAAAAGGCCCAGCAGAGGATGTACTTCCTGAGGCAGTTGAAGAAATTCAACCTATCACCACAGTCGATGAGACAGTTCTACACCGCTATCATCGAGTCCACCCTCACCTCCTCCATCACCGTGTGGTACGCTGGAGCTACCACCAGGGACAAGAAGAGGCTGCAGCGTGCCGTGCGCTCTGCAGAGAAGGTCATTGGCTGCAAACTCCCCTCCATTCAAGATCTGTACACCTCTAGGACATTGAGGCGTGCAGGTCGGATAATAGCTGACTCGTCTCACCCTGGACACAGTCTCTTCGACTCGCTCCCATCTGGCAGAAGGCTCAGATCCATTCGGACCAGAACCTCTCGCCACAAAAACAGTTTCTTCCCCTCTGCAGTTGGACTTTTGAACGAAAATCCTAGGGCAGCTCACTCAAATCGATTGGTCCCAGTCACGTGACCTGATGCTGCGCTTGAACCATTCAACAAATACTCAGATTAATACCTACACAGAGTAGATAGCTGCTTCTCTAATTCTTGCCACTTTTTACATAAATAATTTTATCATGAGTGTTTTATTAGTTCTTATATTTGCTTATCTCTTAATTGATTTTTTATTCTATCTTACCTTCTGCACCAAAATACCGCAGCAATTTCCTAATGTTGTGACTTGGCACACATATGGCAATAAAAACGTCTGATTCTGATCAGTTTTTTTATTCAAGTGCAAGTCACCCCAAATCAACTTTTTGTTGATAAAATGTAAAAAGTAGTGCCTATTAGTGATGTAGACATGTGTCATGTAGTCATTATTTTGGCGTTTTAGTGCATCTTATTCAAAATATAAATTTTCTGCCTAAAAATATCAATAGCTACGTTTATATGCGCCAAATTTCCCCAATCCAATTCCAATCTTGGTTGATCAGAAATCCCAAATCTCTGTTTACATGGACACTAAATGAAATGATCCAATCATGCCGTGAGTATGCATACACAAGGAATCCAGATTAAATAGGTTGAGTATGCACAGAGTTGCCTTTCACTGGAAAAAAATTGTAAATAAATGGCATGAAAGGAATTGAAAAATGTGAAAACAGAAATAACAATTCTTACTGCTTTCCTGATTTATTTCATTCAGTTTTTTTATATAGCGCCAAATCACAACAAGAGAGACAAAACAGAATTGATGTCTGAATGCAGCCCCGCCGGGGACCCAGCAGAGCCCAGGGACTCAGATCCCACCAGGCAGCCACCGGGATCGATCAGGCAGACGCCAAAAATCTTAAACCCCCCTGACCCGGGAGCCACGAACACTCAGGCAGACTAAAGGCACCACACTCCACACCAAATGTGGCAGGGGAGGGGAGGCGAAGATGTGTAGCAGCACTAGAAGTCCCAGGAGAGGGGAGGAGTCCAAGATCCCATCTCACATACACAGTCATACACTGACACAGTCACACACTCCCTCCCTTATGCTCACACAGACACATGCAACCTAAGACTTACAAAAATGAGCGCTAGACACCCACTCATGCTCCCCATACACACCCTATTCACTCTGGTCCCGGTATTGCTGCACAAGGGGTACACCATCACCGGTTCCCGGGCACTTCACAAAGTAAACATTCCAATACAGGTCAGTTCATTAAGGCAATCAGTAAAAAAGTTTCCTATATAAGGAACCCAGCAGATTGCATCAAGTCACTGACTAGTGTCAGAGTCTTTACAGCAGTCCTCATAGCATGCAGCGACAGTGGAGAGGAAAACTCCCTTTTAACAGGAAGACACTTCCAGAGGATCCTGGCTAATCAACTCTTTGTTTTAATTTTGCTCATAGAAGTTACGTTTTCTCCAGTGAATAACTGCAGGTTTATGCAGTTTGGAAGCCTGTCTTCATCATGTGTTAATAAATGACCCACATCTCAGGTCATCTGCGTTATTAACACAGATAGGCCTCTACTGTTGTGTATTTAACTCAGGATGTTTTTCTACCCAGCACCAGCCTCCTCAAACCCAAACCAGGTCTGTTTAACTGATGTTACCCTATCTTCTTTACAAGCACATCTCCATCCACCTCCTGCAGAAACAGCTGCTGTGTTCAAAGTTCACAGAAAAGGGAATCCGTGCAGCAAACCCCGCAATGAATCTGCAATAATCAGACTTTTTTTTTTTACTTCCACAAAATGCACGTTCTGGATTAGAGATTACTGAAAAGGGACGCCTTGCCATCAAATTAAAAAGCCACTGCTCGACAGTCATTTTTTAAGTCTTGCCATCCAAATGACGGCGGGGAGGTTCGCTGGCTAATACTATGTACATGCACATGCACAGTGGGTATTATTTTACTCCAACAATCTGAACGGATGTGTACATGGACGTCAATCGGTATGATGACTGGACAAAACCACCCCATCAGTCGAAATGAAATTAAATTCCTTTCGGGCAAATCGGATCAGAATATTCCGACTGACATGTTTACACAAAGAATTTTTGATCTGATAGGGCATTCATTCTGATTACGTGTACCCATGTAAACATAGCTAGTGTAGCACACTCTTCTGCTTATAAGTCTGCTCTACATTTGAATTTGAATCAGCTACAGAAGCCATCGCTATTGGCTGAGCTGGTATTATCTACGGTAGCCAGTGTTTCTGACGGCTATGCTCTGCACTAGAGCTGAGTCTCGGCCACGCCTCTGGCTGCCTTGGTCACTCATGAACCGATACAAAACGATACGACTCAGAGCTGCTTGTCCCTTTAAAAAGAAAAGTCCTTCTCTCTTCTTTCTAGTGAACAAGGTAGAAAATCCCACAGCATGCTGCGGTTTCTCTGCTTGCTCCTCCGACTGAGCGGTGTGTCTGTGTGTGTGTGTGTGTGTGCAAGTGCTTATTAACTGCTCGCTTCTCTGATGGAGACATTCCAAGAGCACATGGGATGTGAGGAATGAGCGGGAACGCTGTCAGTCACTGCCTCAGCACCTCTCTCTTGGTCTGCCAGATGACACCTCCTTTAGTAGCATTTTTCAAACAGGAAGTGTGGGTGGAGTAAGACTCTGATCGGGGGCACTATAGTGTGCCATATGCAAAAATACATTAAATGTGTGAATGTCTTACAGATGCACCGAAAGAGAAGTGAGAGTAATTGAAAACATTTGGTTTGCATGGTGGTGCAGTCGGAGGTTCAGTTCTTGCTGCAGCCTTTCTGTGTGCAGTTAGATGCATGGTTGTCTCCCACAGACCAAAACATGTTAGGTTAATTGTAGACTATATTGTTCCGAGGGGTGAGTGGTTAAAAACATTTAAAAAATAAACACCCGTTTATTAGATTGTGACCATATAAGGGTTTTGAGTTTTTGGTGCCAGATGAAGTCTGCTAATGAGGGATTTCACTGAGCTGGAAAGCACACATCTGTGTGTGTGTCTTCCAAAAGGAGAACAGCCAATCAGGTCATCCACCTCCTGTTTAAACAGATTTAGTATTCAGAGCCGTGTTTGTGTGAGTGTGTGTGTGAATTTTATGTGTTTTGTTTAAAACCTTCAGGAAGCTGCTGCTTTAAGAATCACAGCAAGACGCTCTGGAACATTTCCATCGTGTTTCTGTGATCACATTCATCTGTTTGCACAGCAATATTATCATATTTTATTTTAACCAAATAAAAATATAAAAGCACCAGAAACACCTGAGAATTGCGTTCTTCAGCTGATGACTCAATCTGAATCAAACCCACAAGATCCTCCTCCTGTTGTCTGACCTTTGACCTTTTTCTCGGCAGCTGAAATGTAATTTTTCATAAATCTGTTCCTGTCGTGTGGCTTTGACTCCGAACAGACTAAAACACCCTCTACTTGTTTTAAAGTGACAGCTGAGCCGAGCTGTTGAAAGTTGTCAAAGTCAAATTTTCATTTGAAGTTTTTAGTGAGCAGGAAGTCAGAGTGGCTTCCTCTGATTTGTCACAATGATCCTTTAAAATTAAACCGAGTAGCTTTTCTGTTTTAAACAAGAGAGTCAAACCTTAAATCAACACAGGAACTGAAAAGCAAACTGATCTTCAATTAGGAAGACAGAAGAGTGAAAGTGGGACAAACCATCATGAAATGAGACCAAAACTGGACTCATGGGAAAAAGTCAGGTCCTAATTAACCCCGATAATTAAGACTATATTCTACTCCAATGCACCCCCACACCGGAGTTTGACTTCAAAGAGCAGTTGAACTAAAAATAATAATAAAATAGGAAAGCGCAGCTCTTAAACTGCTGTTTTTCATCAAACAAGCATTTAACTGAAATTCTGTAACAGGTTTTTAGTTTTAGTGATGCCCCAAATATCAGCAGTCACCCCAAGTGTTTTCAGTCTAAACCTGCAGGAGCCCAAACAGCTGATCCAGACTGGCTTCAAACGGGATTCAAACCTGCAACCTTCTCACTTCAAGGCATAAAACAGAGAATAACAAAAATTAGAGTAAAAATAGAAGTAAACAAAACACAAAAATACTTAAAAATAAAAAATGATACTCAAATGTTCCAAAAGCTGAATATGCACGCTTTTCAGATGTAAAATTAAAGAATTATGAAAATCATTGTGTGCACGTACAACAACATAAAATGTGCAAATACAATAATCATCATGTGCACATACAACAAAAATTGTGCAAATTACAAAAACGAAGGAATGCTAAAAAGGTTACGTAATTGTGGGTATTTGCAAACAGTCGAGGGTCCTGACATCCAGGAGTTTAGGGGGTAGAGCAGGTTATCCAGTAACTAGAAGGTTGCAGGTTCAATCCCGGCTTCTGCCAGAGAACGCTGCGGTTGTGTCCTTGAGCAAGACACTTAACCCTCCTTGCCTGCTGGTGGTAGTTGGAGGGGCCGGTGGAGCCAGTCTCGCTTCCGTCAGTGCAGGGCATCTGTGGCTTCATTGTGTCTCATCACCACCAGTGTATGAATGAGTGGTTGTGTTGTGAAGCACCCTGGAGGGTTGGACAGCCTTAAGGAGGCACTAAATAAAAACAGGTCATTTACCATCTAATGTGCTGTCAGCTGTCTGTTCATTCACCAAAGAGCACTGTTTAAACCCCCTTAACTTTCCCAGTCATGGTTCTTATTCCTCACTGCAAACATGAAAACTATACCCGACTAACATATATATTAGATACAGTATATTATATTGGTTTCATTATTGTCACTTTAACTTGGTAAATATTCATTTTTTTTTCAACATTTCTTAGAGTGTGGCATGCTGGGAAATCTGTTCCATCCCATCATAAACACTAGTACTTTTGTTCACTTCCATAGTTATCAACTGGAAATGCCGGTTGTGTGTTTAGCAGCTATTCTAGCTTCGGTAATGGTTGCAACAATGTGGGCGGGACAGAAAGGAGTCGGAAAACATCCCGCATGTGCGATTCATTTTCATGCTGGATGCTGTGTTGAGTAAACTTCTGTCTGTAGCGCGGAGCTGCCGTTGTGTGTGTGTGTGTGTGTGAGCCCGCGCCTGTTCTCCGCATCAGAGCTCTTGCCCTAGCGAGCAGACAGCTGCTCAGGGGAGAAAGCGGTGTGTGTGGCACAAGATTATGAGGACACACACGGCAAATTAATAAAATAATGTGGTTCAGAGCCTCCAAAAGCAACACAGCTCATGTCCGCCTTTGGAGCGGGCTTTCCTGCGCGTATTAAGCACCGCCCACAGACTCAGGGAGTTCCGCATTCCGGAGAAGTCACCACTCGTTCCAGACCGAACTCACGCCATCCAGCCCGACCAAACCACATTGGCCAGGTGAGTAGGAGGGGCTTTGAGCCAGGTGAATACAGCTTCACATCCTGGGTGTTCCAACTCTGGTTCCTGAAACAGACCATGGCTGCTTCATCTCTCAGCTTCATGTTTGGGTTGGTTAGAGGTAGAGCCTTTTCCTTTCATTATCTGAAAAGAAAAGGCTCTACCCAACCCAAAAGAGGGTAGAACCACTAATGTAGACAAACTTTTTTTCTAATTCTACAAAGTAATAGAAATATTCCACAGCCCCCCCCCCCCCCCCACACACACATGCACACTTTAAAAAATGAAGGTGCTTGCAAGTTAAAAACCTTTTATTCTAACAGGTTCATCAGGACAGTTACAGAATTTCATTACATTTATGACACATTTAGCAAAAGTTGCAGATATTTTTTTAAAGAAAAATATCAAAAAACAATTTCATTCAGAAAAACAGGACTGATGGATCAGATGACAACACGAAGGCTTCCTGTTCCAACTTTCTTCCTCAGCACCTCCACCAGACGCTCCAACCTGGAACCAGAGAGCGTTCAACACTAGGGTTAAACAACCAGAGACAGATTACATCTGCTGACATCTGTCCTCCCCCACTCAGAAGTCCACATGTACGTATGAATTAAAACTTTTATTCTGAAAAATAAAAATCAAAAAGCTGAATTAGGGAAATTTCAGCTAAATATCAAAACAAAAACATATTAGTAAAGTAGTGAAAAACTGTTAATGTTAATATACGGAACTTTAGATATATCCGTACGTCATTAACAGACACAGCAGCGATTACATTCCTGCATTCTATGATACTGGCTCATATTGAATATTGTATTACCAGTTGGTCCTATACGAGCTCGGCTGCTATTGGGCCAATTGAAGTATGCTACAAAAGAGCATTGAAAATATTAGATAAAAAACCTCTCTCATATCACCACTGTCAAATTTTAGATAAATACAAGTTTTTAAATTTTACTAATTTTAAATTATTTAAATCAGCCTGTTTAATATATAAAGTTATACATGGTCTGGCGCCACCACCAATGAGTGATTTTATTAAACAAAAGTCTAGCAGTGTTGTCGGGTCTCGACTGACTCGAGCCACTGCTAGAGGTGACTGTGAACTGACATTCAGGCGGACTACCTTTTCAGACTGCTCTGTCATACCAGGGAGTGACCTTCTGGAATAGTCTTCCACTATCTGTGAGGGAAAGTACCAGTCTAAACATCTTTAAGAGTCGCTTAAAACAGCGGCTGAGGGACACACAAACATGTGATCATGTCTAATACTTATATTTTTTATTTGTCCGGGAAAAGATTTGGTACAGTATTAAAAGGGAAACAACTGCTAGTGTAATGGGTGAATGTAATCTCACGACAGTCAGGGCATATGCAGTATCGGGGTTTGTGCAATACAATTGATGTGTTTCCGTTATTGCTGTCTATGTTGTTCTCTGTGTCCACTTTCTTTGACATTTGTTTGTGTTAGTATAATGGGATGACTGTTTTTGTCTCTGTCACATGACTTGTAAATATTATCTCTGTATGTTTACACTACTTTGTGTCTAACATCAACCTGCCGGAGGGTCTGCAGATGGAAATTAGCCCAAGGCTATGATCTGGCATATTTACATTTATTGAAATGTTCATTAATATGTATTGCCCCTCTTCCTAAATAAATAAATAAATAAATAAAACAATCAATAATAACAATCCCAAACAATAATAACAAGAGTGCTGGAGCGGGTCTGTTTCTGGTGTCTGTGGAGAGGAGCAGGAGGGTCAGATAGGTCGGGTTCAGGTTCTGACAGAACCAGCAGCTGAAATGGTTATAAAATATCTGGAGTTTTCAGAAAAATATGAAGAACTTGAGAAGATCCAGGTAAAGTGAAAAGAGAGAAAGGTGACACGAGGTAGTGTGTGTGTGTGTGTGTGTGTGTGTGTGTGAGAGAGATCGGTGGATGACCTCTTTCTGCCTTTCCAATTCAAATTAAACTTCCCATCTGTAATAAGCAGCAGATTTAAGTCAGTCCCTCCCATCAGAGAGCAAACATTTCTCCTCACGGCCCAGAAACTTGGAAGGCGACCCCCCCCCCCCCCCAACTCCCATCCTCCATCCCCGCTGGCAGCCAAATTATAGAAGAAAGCCCCAGGTCTGAGCCCAGGAGGACAGCACGGGATGCAGACGGAAGACTTAAGCTGTTTTCATCATGAATCTCATCTCTTCATCTTCATGCTGATGAGACGAGAAACAGGGAAGATTTTCAGAATCGGACCTTTGTGCTTTGAGTAAAAAGTCTGAAGGCTTAGTTCTTCTGGATCATCTGGGCTGTGGAGATGCTCACTGATCTCTAAATCTTCTTCATCTCATGTGCTAATGGGTCTGTGAAGACCTGGAGAGTCCCTAGTTGCTGCTGTTTAATAGTCCTGAGTTTGGTCAGGTTCACACACCAGTCATGCATTCACCTGGCCTAGAAATCTAGACGGACAGTCGCAGAAGCAAAGTGAATTTGCTCTGCATGTTGGTCAAGCCACACATCCACAGCAAGTCTACCAATGGCCTGAGCAGTTTTGCGATAAGCCAATCACAGCGCTCTATTTGTCTGATGGGCGGGATGAGGTGATGGAGCGGAACAAGATGGTGATGGCTAGTTTGACACACACACACACACACACACACACAGCATGAATTTTGGACTATTTAGACTTGGGCTTTTCTTTCACTCAAGAGCAGATAGTCCCACTAGTCGTCACACACACTGATGTGTGTGCGAAATATGTTCTCTGCATTTGACCCATCCCCTGGGGGAGCCGCAGACACAGCCGCGCTCGGGAACTATTTGGTGGTTTAACCGCCCAACCCAACCCCTTAAAGCTGAGAGTCATGCAGGAAGGCATTGGGTCCCATTTTTTTTAAGGTCTTGGTATGACCTGACCGGGATTTGAACCCTGATCTCCCAGTCCCAGGGCGGGCACTCTACAATGGCGTATGGCGGATTGACATCCGTAATAGTGAGTTTGTCATGTTGTTCGTTGTCCATTGGCGTGAGGAGACAGTTTGAAAGACAACCGTAGACTCCGGCCCACGATGGAGATCTGTCTATGAGTCGTGGCGTACTCACATTTATGGGATGGTTTGCCAGGGTAGCATATATTGTTAAAATGTGAAAACAAACAGGTGAGTTAAAAAAAATCACCTGATCAGAGTGCTGCTCTTGTCACTCTGTGACCTTTGACCCCAGCTCATTTGTCCTAGGGCCCCAGACTGATCACCATGGTTCAACCACAAAAGCATTAGGAGCAGATACCCACTTCCTTTAATTAGAAGCCGCCATATTCTCTAAATCAGAAGCAACACGGAGAGAAATGACCTGAAACACCACTGGTTCCCTCCAGGTTGGGAGTGAGCCTCTGTCTCAAGTGGAGGAGTTCTGGGGTCTTGTTCCTGAGCAATGGTAAGGCGGAGTAAAGCTGGACAGATCAGTAGTGATGAGTGATGAAGAAGGAGCTGGTTGGTCCGTCTTTGCTCCAACCCTTCACTGGTCATGAGAACCAGAACTAAAAGAAAGAGATTCTGGATCCAAGTGATCTTCCTGTGTAGGGAGGCTGGGCTCAGCCTTAGATAAGGAGATGAGCTCCATCATCAAGAGGGAGCTGCTGCTCCTCGTGGAAAGGAGTCAGCTGAGGGGGTTCTGATTATGCTGCCTCCTAGTCGGAGAAAAACTACAAAGATGGCGTCTGCTCAGGAATGGCACTAGTCTGAAACAGCTTTGGACTATTTAGACTTTGCTCCTTGGACTGCTTCCTTGACTGATTTCTGTAGCTATGAATATGTCGTGATGTTCATTGCTCTGATTGGTCCTAGCGCTGTCCAGCTGTTTGCAGACTAGGGAGCTGCTGCTCCTCGTAGAAAAGAGTCAGCTGAGGGGGTTCTGATTAGGCTGCCTGCTGGTCCTCCCCTTTGGCACATGATGGAACTACACTCACAGGTGACTACGTACTAACCCTAGGAACAAGTGTCCAGAGTTCAATTCTTCTTCTGAAAATAATTTATTATTAGGAGGCAACATAGTAAAGATGGCCGATGGAGGAGCCAAAAAAGGGAGAAAATTCCTCAGATCCGTTTAACTAAAACATTCTAAGGCAAAAAAAGTAAAATCATAAAGCGTTTTAAGAACTGGACTCTTTCTTTCACAAAGAGCTGATGATGCAGGGTGTGTGTTAACTGAGTGGATCTGGTTTTAAGTCTAGCAGCTTTTCCACGTGCTCTTTTAAACATCTGGAGAATCTGACGTGAAAAGCTGTTATGACCTCTCTACCATCCCAAAGCACTCACAGGCAGCCCAGTCTTTTAGCTGCAAGTGTGTGTGTGTGTGTGTGTGTGTACGTGTGACATGATCATGTCTGACTCTGTTTGGGGACTCCAGCCAAACCAGACTTGGTTAAAAACCCAAAAGCTGCCCCCTTACTCCATCAGAGGGTCTCTTTTGGGTCACCCTTGCTTGTCCAGAACCCAGATAAAGCAATAACACAGAAAATGTGGCGTACAAGTCACACAAATCATAAATTCATCATTCCGAGGACTTTTCTGGTACAGCATAGAGGCTCTAACACACATTAGAGCCTAAAATCAATCTGCAGCTTCCTGTTTAATTGTTTCCTGTTAATCTGAGGGGATTATAATCACCCTGTGATCCAGCCATGGGCACATGTGGTCTCATGAGTCAGTAGGACTCTGTCCCTTCTTCAGGATGAAACAGAGTAAAGGACTAATCTAGTCACATGAAACTAAATACTGCAGAACTACATCCTGTTAGGTGAGTTAAAACCTGACCTGCGGACTTTCTCGCTGGCTTCTTGCTCCGCCTCTTGTTTGCGTTGAAGTTTCTCCTCAATGCTCTGCTTCTCCCTGGAAACCTGCTGCAGCTGGACCAGGAGAGTCTGGACCTGAAGGCTTGGAGTCTTCTGAGATGTAGAGCACTCCAGTGGAGAATCAGGATTAGAAGGCAGCAGGGACTGGAAGGATGCAGCAAAGCTCTGGGAGCTGAGAGGTGGAGGAGGGAGGAGAAAAAAGACCAGAACATTTTAGGTTTTGTTGTTTCTTTTCATTTTTTAAATGTGGACAGAAAATAGAAATGATTGAATGGATTTGGGTTCTTCTGTTTTAGTTTGTAAATGAGAAGTTACAGCGAGTCAATCTCTCTAAGACCAATAGCATGTCAAGGTAACAGGTAGAACCGGTTTGAGTCTAATCTGCCAGATCTTCAGCAGGTTAACGCGTTCCACTGAATCTGGTGTCCACAGCCTAGAGGTTCTGTTGTTAGCTGTGTGAAGGTCTGCTGCAGCTCACTGACCTGTGATGGACCTGAAGCGCCTGCAGCTCAGCCTCCAGCTGTCGTTTGTCCTCCAGAGCTGCATCTCTCTCCCTCCGCAGCATCAGCAGCTCCTCCTGATCAGAAACACTCATCAGTCTCAGGCTGAAGTCTGGATCCGAATCAAGACAGCAGTGGGAATAAACGCTTCACTGATTGTCAAAAGTTTAAAAATCAAACTTATTTCATTTATTCTTCATTCACACACGCACACGCACACGCACACACACACACACACACACACACACACACACACACACACACAAATAGATGGCTATCAAAGGTCACACTATGGAAGTTGCTTAAACTTATAACAAACGGGCCTAACTTAGAGTCTTCTTTTTAAAAAGTGTGTAATAAATCAAACACAAACAAAAATTCCAGCTTTTAAGTTTCAATGACTTAAAAAAACTTGATTAAAAAAGTTTAAATTTGTTGAAAACAATTAAAAAGAAGATAGCTGATTGATTAATGACAGAAGCATTTTCAGATTTTTCCTAAACTCAAGGACGGCGTGTGTTTTCATCTCCACATCTAGCTCATTTTAAACCTGTGGTGCTTTACTCACACTGATAAAGCTTGCACACTTTCACCTTTGTCTTTTTAAACAGAAATGACATTTTTGTTTTGTGTGCAGGGAGAAAATTTGTGTTAAGACAGTTTAAAGTTGCATTTATTGACAACCTGGTACATTACTGAGGCAACCTGGAGATAATTATCATCTAAAAGCCTGGGGAGACTGAACTGATGAAAAAGTGGTTTAGTAGGAGAATTATAATGAGGCCACGATAAAGTGCAAATCACTTTCTTTTGAAGGGTTATTAGATTTGTTAGGCAGGGAGTGTGTTACACTATATAAGTGTACAATACACTAGATAAGGTTCAAACTATGCTTAATAAAGTGGAAGAAATGCAGAGATTGAAAGAAGGTGTTGCAATTTAACAAATAAAGATGAATCTTTGGATTCTTTTTTGTGAAATCATCAATGTGGCATTTAAAATGAGTGAATTCATTAATGATAATCCCCAGAAACGTCATGGACTTTCCCTAGTAACGATCTGTGTTTATTTTAAGACAAATTTGCTCACGAAAAACAATAAAATTTCTCTTTTGATATTGAGAAGAAGATCAGAACCAGATATCTGTTTTACGAAGCTCATCACTCATGATATTCACAAGTTCCTTTGGGTTTGTATGTGCAAAAAAATAAATAAAAAAATATGTGTTTTTCTGCCAATATGGGGTGCTGCATGTACATTAATGACAAAAAATGAATTTAATTGATTTTAGCAAATGGCTGCAAAATAACAAAGAGTGATAAACTAACGAGGGTCTGAATACTTTCTGTACCCACTGTAAAACAGAGCCCTGCGGGACACTGTAACTGATTTCTTTACATGATGATTTGCAATCATAAACAAAAACAAACTGCAATCTTCCAAACAAACGGATCTTAAACCAGTCTAGGCATCTTTTAACTTTTCAATAAGAATATAAATTTATGATGTGGAATGATTTAGATCATTCTAAAAATAAGTCATTACCGTAGTTACCAGTATCTGTTGCATTACTACTTTTTCTATTAAATCCAACAAGAAAGAGGTCATCAGTGGATCCTGGTACATCTTTTTAACTATTAGATTCCAACAAATGATCAATATGGGTCTCATTTCTGTGGTACCTTGTCATCATCTCCAAGATCTTGGAAAAGGTTGTGGCTAGACAACTCACAGCTGCTCTTGATGAACATAACATCTATGATAGCTTCCAGTCAGGTTTTCGTAGAGCTCATTCTACTGAAACAGCTCTTCTTAGGGTCTGTAATGACCTTCTGACTCACAGTGATGCAGGGGAATGTTCTGTTCTGGTCCTGCTGGACCTGACTGCAGCCTTTGACACTGTTGACCATCACCTGCTACTGGAGAGGCTTAGAGACTGGGTAGGCCTATCAGGATCTGCTCTGGAGTGGTTCTCCTCTTATCTGTCTGAGTGGTCCTTCTCTGTGGCCGTCTCCAAGTTTAGGTCCTCCACCTCCTCTCTTACCCATGGTGTCCCACAAGGTTCTGTGCTGGGGCCTCTATCTGCTTCCTCTTCAGCACATCTTGAGCTCCTTTCTCCAACCACCTTTATCTTAGTCTCTATCAAAACCTGGATGGCTGGGAACTTTCTTCAGCTGAATGAGGATAAGACTGAGATCCTCATCTGTGCCCCAGACAAGCTGGTTCCCAAAGTCAGAGACTCTCTTGGTCAGCTTGCTTCTCACACCAAACCTTCCGTCAGGAATCTTGGTGTGACCTTTGACCCAGCTCTCACCCTGGATTCTCATGCCAGTTCTCTTGTTCGCTCTTCCTTCTTCCATCTCAGGAACATTGCTAAGCTGAGTCCCATTCTGTCCCGCTCTGAACTTGAGACTGTTCTCCACACCTTCATCTCCTCACGCTTAGACTACTGTAACTCTCTTTTCACGTGTCTGAGCAGAACCTCCCTGAACCGTCTACAGGTGGTTCAGAACACCTGTGCTCGGCTTCTGACCAAGTCCTCCAAACACACCCACATCACCCCGCTTCTCCTCCAGCTTCACTGGCTGCCAGTCAACTTCAGGGTTCATTTCAAGATCCTGGTTCTGGTTCTATAGGGCCTTACATGGACAAGCACCATCTTACATTGGTGATCTTCTTAGTCCCTACACCCCCAGCAGGTCCCTGAGGTCCAGTGATCAAAGCCTACTGGTTGTGTAGCACCAGGCTAAAGACCAAAGATCATTTGCTGCTGTGGCCCCCAGACTCTGGAACTCTCTCCCCTTGAGCCTGAGATCAGTGGACTCAGTGATCTCCTTTTAAAAAACATTTTTAAAAATCTTTTTTACTTTTAAAATTTTCGTTCTTGTGAAGAACCTCATGATATACAAAAATGTTTTCTTTCTTTCTTAAAAACAGTTTCAAAGTCACTGTGATTGTTCCACAGATACGTTCTAACACGAGTTCCACACCTATCTACCCACTTAAATTAACTAAAGTGTTTCGTTTCTTATGGGACTGATTCATTCAAATCCCTTGGGTGTTCTTCTTAAGTGACCCTAAAAGCAGATCCTTTAGTCTGTTGACACGAGATTTAGTGGAACGTTTTAACCTGCTAAAGAATTGGTAGATTACAGACTCAAACCGGTTCCACCTGTTACCTTGACACGTTATTGGGTCCCCCAGACTCTGGACCTCTCTGCCCCTGAGGCTGACATCAGTGGACTCAGTGGTCTCTTTTAAAAAGCAGCTGAAAACTCACCTGTTCCGGCTTTGGTGTGACCTTTTGCTGATTCTTCGTCATTACTTTCTTTTGATGCAGCTGCTTCTACCAAATATTTCTTATTTGGAATCCCACAATTACTAATAATTAATTTTTCATTTTTTTCTTCACATTTTTTACACATAAAATTTCCTTTTTTTCCCCATTTCTGTTATGTTTTTCAATCATTTTTTCATTTTGCTCTTGTGAAGCACCTTGTGATTTATATCATGAGAGGCGCTATATGAAATCTCTTCTGCACAGATCTTAACAACAGTGTGTTGTGATTTCAAACTCATACACACTTTCTGTGTTGACCGAAATTCCAGACGCACGCACCCAAAATGAGCTTCCTCTGTAGGGAGGTAGACTCATGGATAGGAGCTTGGAGTTGAACACCGCTTCTTTGCATCAAACGAAGTCAGCTGTGAGCGCTCAGGCATCTAATTAGGATGCCTCTAAGCAAATCCCACTGGGAGGAGACCCCAGAAAGATCTGGAAATTGGTGGAGGAATTATTGCCACTTACACACTAGCATTGGCTAAACTCCACTCCGTTTGCACCACCCTGGCCACAGTTGTTTCCACATTGCCTTAGGAATGCAGACATGGTTGAGAACATGGCTGGTCTGTGGACTGTGATGTCATGAGCACATCTCCGAACACGTGGGCAGAACAAAAGAGTGCGGAGAAGTCCGCGGTGTCTCCATTATTAAACAAAAGTGGCCTGAGCAGTCTTGCTTTTGGAGACTCTGACTCTGATTTTGCATCCTGCTTTGCTGTGTGTGTGTGTGTGTGTGTGTGTGTGTGTGTGTGCCTCCTCACAGCAGTGAGAGACTGAGAAACACAGCTTCAGTCAGAGGCTCGTCTGAATACTCTACTGTGAATGCACGCCGGGACGTTGTCCATCACAGGGACGTTATTTTGGAGAGATACTACGGTGTCAACATCCTGCTGCCTTCCACCAATCAACGCGCCCCTCTTTTGCATTATTATGACATCCATCCGGCACAGCTTAAAAACCGCGTATGCTCTCACGAGAAAACATGTCCTTTACAAAAAAGGGTCAGAAAAGCATTTTTTATTTATTTTTGCCAATACAAATTATTTGTATGGCTTATTAGACTATATAATATGATGTAGACATCCACGGTAGTAACAGGTGATGACTCCTTTAAATTATGTCAGCTGATTTTTTTTTTTGTTGGTTTAATTGATTTTGTCAACATTGGTTAGATTAAATGTGCTTTATCAAAATTAAGAAATTTAGACCCAGAAATAGAAGTAGATCAGACAAATCTCACACACACACACACACACACACACACACACACACACACACACACACACACACACACACACACACACACACACACACACACACACATGCACACACACACACACACACACACACACACACACACACGCGCGCGCGCACACACACGAACACACACACAGCTCTCGCTAATATGAAAGGTTCTGTTGCGTCCTGGTTCTGCTGTACAAGTTGAACTAATCAAAGTGTTCTGGCAGGATCTGGAAGAGGATTGCAGGAGGACCGGAGGAGGGATTATGGACCCGACCCTGACCTGCTCATCTTCTTCCTTCTCTGTTCTAATTAAAATGCTGAAAGTGGGAGTTTAAAGTGAGACATCAAAAGAGGAACCAAACCCACAGAGCCAATGTGTGTCTTCTCCAACCGGGCCGGAGGACACGCTTCAAAAGAGCCGGCCGACTTATTAATTAAAATAATTTTTAAATGAGGTGATCAGCAGGCAGGATGACACTGAGCTGACCTTTAACATAAAGAGTGAAGGTCAACAAAGGAGGAGAGGAGATAATAACACCGCCATCATCAACATGAGGTGGGCCATTAGAGGGAGTGGGATAGGAGGACTGATAAAAGGAGAGGAACAAGACAGGAGGTGGACTTAGAGCTGTCGGAGGGCAGAGAGGGGTGAGACAGGAGGTGAGAAAGGGGAAGGTTCTTTGACCTTTAACATGAAGCACTGAGATGAACAGAGGAGGAAAGGGCATCAGGGAGGAGGGAGAAGTGCAGGATCAAAACATGGAAATGAAAACTAATAAAGATATGTTTCCATTTAGATCTCAGAACCAGGTCTGGACCGTCTCCCATGTCACACACAGTCCTCATAAGACTGGTTCTCCGACTGAAAGCAGAACAAGATTTTACCAAAACAAGACCTACAGGACCAGGGCCGTCTCCAAGACTAGAAGATAGGGGGCTAAACCCCCAGGGGTGGAGGAGAGCCTGATCACTCACACACACCACACACACACACACACACACACACACACACACAGTTAAAAAATTCACTGTTACTTTCTTGCCATCACCAGCTTTATTCATGTGGAAAAATGAATGACAAGACAGCGTTCCCTCAAGGCCTTGGTACAACATCTTCATACGTTACCACAAACAACCAGACTCTAGATTCAACAAAGCAACACAGCCCTTTACAAAAGTGCAACACACACTTCTGAGCATTGTAGCAGCAAACGCTGCTGTTTGTTTACATCCATATCTCAGCGTGCAGCCAGTCTATGGAACAGTCCCTTAAGTGCTATAATGTTTGTGTGTGGGAGAGCATTTCTTTATTTAGCATTTTGAAGTTAATGACTAAACCTTTTGGTTATACAAAAACTCAGTAAAACAGACCTAACTCCGTGCTGTAGGCTGTGGCCTCTATTATCTAGAGGCCACAGCCAGCTGCTGGTCTTTGATGGTAAATCTGACTCTAGAAACCGTATTTTCCGGAGCAAAAGTCGCTCCGGAGTATAAGTCGCACCAGCCATAAAATGTATAATGAAGAAGAAAAAAACATATATAAGTCACATTTTGGGGGGGAAATTTTATTACAAAATCTGAGACCAAGCATTTCACATTGCAACACAAGTACCGGTAACAATAACAGAATAAACAACCAGGGCGCAGTAGCGCACCACGGTCTCCAGCAGAGGATTGCGGTGTTTCAAACCCTCCCAGCCGACGGGGAGAGCTCATTTCTGGGCCAGAGCCGGCCCGCAGCACCCCGCCACAGACTGCAGCAGGTGATTGCGCTGTTTGAAACCCTCCCAGCAGGACAGGGGAGCTCATTCCTGGGTAGGAGCCACTCGGCCCGCAGCAGCGCGCCACAGTCACCAGCCGGTGATGGCGGAGCAGAGGAGCTGAAACCTGGTCCGGAGCCGGTCCACAGCAGCGCGGTATACATAAATTGGTATACAAGTCACTCCGGAGTATAAGTCGCAGGACCAGCCAGACTATGAAAAAAAAGTGCAACTTATAGTCCGGAAAATACGGTACCAATCAGGTGTTCATTGCATGACAAAGTGAACAATACGTCTACCTGATAAAGCTTGTCTCTAGACAAGTGAGCTAGCCTTGCAACGTTTGGTCAAGGAATGCTTCGTTGGAACCTCTGCAGCCCCTAGCAGCATTCTGGCTGGCCAATAACGGCTCTCTACAGGGTTTCAAACCCATAGCTCGCTCTGTCTACTTTGTGGACCAATCACAGTGCTCTATCTGCTTTGTGGGCTAATCAGGCCCTCTATTCGTCTGGTGGGCGGCATGATGCAACAGAGTGGAACAAGATGGCAAAAGCTCGTTTGAAACGACTTTTACATCAATTTTGGGCTACTTGGACTTGGGCTTTATTAGAATCAGGAGCAGATAGATGTATTTGAGTCCTTTACTTAGAAAAAAGGATGCATCTTCAACAGTGGACTGCCTCGTTTACAGACATCCGTTGCAGTGAGTATGTCACGATATTCATTAAGGTGGAGATTGCTTGAAAGTCAATGGTAGAACCCACCCCACAACCAAGAGCCGCCAATGGAGCGTTGCCAGAATAAATAACATATTTAGTCGGTCTGGCTTGCCAAGCTAGAGGATCTCTGGAATGTGTGGAATTTTAGGAACATGTGAGTCTTTTGTGTTGGCATAGCTAGCCCAGCTGGCATCTTCTCTTATACTGATCAGCATGGCTGTATCAGTGCCAATGCGAGGACCACCATCTTCAAGCCCAGTTTCATCAAGGGGGAGCCCCTTGACTTCCCACAATAAGCATTTTGCCGATGATGGGCGTTTCACGGCTCCCAAAAAGTCAAAAGCACACCCTCCAAATCAAGTTTGCAAGGACATGACTGGACATTTTCCCATCAAACCTGATAGAAAACGGAGCCGACACCGTGCTAAAGGCTACACCAACAGGCTTTGCAGGAAGTGCAATGATGGCCTCTTCTTTTCAGAACAAAATAACTACTTTTTGGACTACCATAATTGAGTCAATCAACAAATAAATAAATAAGCACATTGTGTTTTTTCCCTTCATGATTTGCACATAGTCTTAATTTAGAGTTTTTTGAATATGATATTCCCTTTTAGTTCTAAATTGATGATAAAAATAACTTTGTCTATTATAATATTGTTATTGTGTAGATACATAACTTTATAAGCAGTACAGTGCAAATAAACCTTTAATTGTTCGTTACATGTGTTCAGAGTGTGAGTGACGGCTACACAAATCTGCTACCTTTCAGGTGCAATTTTACAACATTCCCCCAAAAGTTACTAAAATGTCATAATTAAAAAATAACACTGGTTTAGACTGCACAAGTCTCCTAGAACAACACGACAATGGTTGAAAAAAATTGAAGCTTTTTTCTATAGTTGGGTTTCTGGGGGTTAAAGACATCTCCAGGAAAAGATCTGTGAAAGGTTGCAGTAATGCTTTTTGCTGCGTCGAAGGGTCTAAGGAGCACAGTGGCCTCCATAATCTATGAGTAGAAGTTCAAAACCACCAAGTGTCACATTTGGAGGAAACCAGGCACCATTCCTACAATGAAACATGGTGGTGGCACTAAATTGCTGTGGGGATGTTTTTCAGCAGCAGGAACTGATAAACGGCAAATGGCCTGGATTTGTATAGCGCCTTCTTGGGGTTCTACAACCCCCCAAGGTGCTTCACAACACAATCAGTCATCCACCCATGCACACACACACAGGTGGTGATGAGCTACAATGTAGCCACAGCTGTTCTGTGGCGAGACTGCCAAACACTGGCGCCACCAGTCCCTCTAACCACCAGCAGCAGGCCGAGCAGGTTAAAGTGACAGTGTGTAGTTTTTACCAATAATCTCTGGAAATATCCATCAAAATGTTGTTGAAAATGAATGAAATGATGTCCAGTTTTTAAAAAATATTGGCAGCTTTCTAACGTATAACCCAAAACATCGGGTCTCAAATACATGAGCGTGGGTCTAAGTCTCTGGGCGACGCCATATTAGATGCGATGACTTCTACTATGTGAGCCTGTGAGGACAAAACGCATTTGCTGATTTGTAACAAGAGGTTACAAAACTTTTGCTATTCATAAACGTTGTTTTAAACATTTACCTCTTTACTTGCTGCCAGTGATGAAAGAGAGTATGATGGGCTTGTCATTTTGGTGGAGGTTGAACGATCTGGCCATGTACTCACTCGAAAATTGTGATCCCAGGGATTTTTGACCCTAATGGCCATCCGTTGGTAAGGTCTTAAGCCTAATTTATACTTCTACGTCGGTACGGAGACATGCAGCGCCATTTTGTGTCGGCCCGTCTGGGACGGGCTTGTGGAGGCTGACAGAGACATGCCCTAAATTTTAACTTTCCGTCGAAACAGACGGAGACCGCAAGCTTGTGATTGGTCAGGATGCTGCTTCCTGTTTTCATTCATCTTCAGCACCGTCTTTGCCACTTCAACAAATAAAGAGATATTTAGAGGCAGACATGGAGCAGATTGAAGAACGCATCGTGGAAAAAGAGTTCAAAGATATGCAGCAGGCGTTTTATTTATGAACAGAAAAGATGAGAAAAGTGGGTTCTCAGGTGCCGATCACATGAAGAGTTGAAGAGGAACGAGGGACAAATTTGTCCGTGTTTAAAAAAAAGTCTCTGAAATACATTATAACAATGTAAACACAAAAGCAAATACACTATTGTGGACCGGATACAGGACTGTAATGGTGGCAGGACACCTCAGAATAGTGCTACGCCCTCTGTTGTCCTGGTAGGGAATTGTTTCGCAACAATCCCCAGAAGTCTGAAAGTAAAACCGCACGTTTTTTAGGGAAGTCTGCGCACTTCCCTGGATTAAGTATTTTTAAACACCAGCTAGTTATCTGAAAACTTGGATGGATAACCAAAGTAACTTTTTGACCTTAGATCAGGGGTGCCCAATCCTGGTCCTGGAGGGCCAGTATCCAGCAGGTTTTGTGGTTTTTCTGCTCCAACACACTTGATTAACTGGTTGAATCACCTGTGCGGCAGCTCATCAGGCTCTGTAGAAGCCTGTTAATCACCTGCTGATTGAAACCAGGTGTGTTGAAGCAGAATTGAAACTAAAACATGCTCGAGGACCAGGATTGGGCACCCCTGCCTTAGATGATGTTTTTCTACAATTTTAAAGAACATTCGATATGCACTTTAAGGCAACACCACTAAAGCCTATCTTGTACTTCTCCATCTGCAAGTTTGCACTCACACATGTGTACTGACGGAGACATTTTCCTGTTAAACCTTTCCGTTGGTGTGTCAGTGTTATAAAGCAATTCTCCGCCAGGACAGAAGGAGGCATAGAACTTTACTGGCAGGTCTGCTTATTCTTCTTCTTCTTGAGTTTGTGCTATTTCTTATTTTGATTTCACTTGTTCAATAAACCATTAATTAATTAATCAATTCATTCATTCATTCAAAAAAGCAACAAATGCTGTTGCCTGGCAGACCGAGAATGCGGAGCCGCTAACAAATACACACTCACACACACAGGCTCACAATGGAATTGTGACATCTTATGGTACCAGCTGACACCATAGGGTACATCTTAGCCAATAGCAATGGCAGATTTAAATTCAAATGCAGTGCAGAGTTTTTACCTGAAGAGGGCGCAACACTGACAGTTTTAGGCAGAAAATTACAAATTTAACTAAGATGCACTAATGTGCCAAATTATTGACTACACGTGTCTGCAGCATGATTAGACACTCATTTATATAGTTTATCAGCCAAAAAAGTAGATTAGGGGGTGACTTGCTCTTTAATGACGTGTTTTGACCCGCTCCAGACTAGTGAATTTCAACACAGCAGTCGCTATGACGTTCACACGTCCTCTCCTGTTAATACTGCTGTAAACTAATCAGCTAACACTGCCTATCATGTTAGCATCATTTACCTTATATACACACCGCCACACTAGCAGACTCCAGCGACTAAAGTCCAACCTGTGGTGAGATTTTTCCCAATTTGCAAAAGCTACAGCAACAAGATGATGACTCAAGGAGCACAAGGGAGAACATTTGGAAGGACCTTTCCAACCGATACCAGGTACAACTGATTATTTATCATAAATAAACCTACAGTTATAATGCAGGAAGCCATGTGCAATTAGTTGTTGCCACCATTTGAACTACTCTGGAATTGATAAGGAACTGGATTGAGAGACAGAATCGACAATGCCATTGATGTTGATAAAAACAGATCAATCCCGCCCTTAAACTTAACTCTAAGGTCTGATACAAAACCCAGTTAAGAGGTTTCAGCTCTGGTTTTCTCCAGTTCACTGGGAGCTTGGCGTTAATTTGATGACAGCTGCTGATGTTTCTGTGTGAAATTAAAACACTCTCTCAGTTCTAATCCACCCAGGGCCTCACCTAATTAATAGGCTTCAGCGATACATTAATAACAAATTTTAATCTATTTCAGTAGAAATAAGATGCAGGCAACATTACACAAACTAATTCTACCAGTTTCCCTGATTCTGTTGAAAATGTGCCAGACTGAGAAAACAACCTTCAAATGAATGAATTTTAAACACAGAATCAACAGAAAAGTTATTAATGCAACAAAATCATCAGCTAATCTGTCAGTGAATAAACAAATCAAGCTAAATTTTGGGGAAAATAAAAATAAATTACTTGAATACTATTTTAATTGCATCTTATACATTATTATATAAAAAATAATAAAGTATCAAATGTTCTTTGATGAATAATTTTAAATATATACTACAAGTATTATTTAAATGTACTGCAGACTGAATTTAATACATTTGCTGATGAGCTGTGGACTCATACACAAACAAACGGCTTGGGACAGATTACGTTTTATTATATGTATTTTTTGTTCTTATTTTAAAAGTTTTGAATACTTGTTTAATCAATACATTTGCAATGGTCTCTAACAAATGCCTTGGAAGTTATACTCTGGAAAAAAACGCCCCGATGCGCCTCTGTCAGGAACTAGAAGTAAGCCACACCAGAGCTGAGCTTCACATAGCAGGATTTGGAGTCTTATTTTCAGATTTTTGGACATCTCGCCTCTGATTGGCTAACAGCAACATGACTCTACAACTGACTTGGTTTACTTAGCAACTTTGATGTTTTATCTCTACAAATAACACAAGTCTGAAGGAGTTCTACAGTGTGGTGGAGTTCCTAATGCTAACATTTAACTTGTACTAACCAAGAGGCTCTAAACTGTTAACTAGACTCTAAACCAACAACAGCCTTCCCCCTTGCGAGTCAGGATGGGTGAGTCCATGAATGTTAAGTGACATTGTGATGTAGATCAGTCAGACTTTTCTAATCCTAGAGTTTCACCGTCTGTTTTCTATCAGAAGCTAATGCAGGAGATAGCTGTCGGAGACTATTGTCATGTTCAGCCTACATGGAAAACTCAAGAGTGACTGATTATAATCAGAAATAATCGATTCAGTCATCCAGGAAAATATGCACAACCAAAGCTTATGATTTAGTTGACCGTTATCTTCTTTTAGACAAACTGTATGCCACTGGCTTTTCAAGAACTTCCCTAATCTGGTTCAGCTCACACCACAGAGAACAATGTATTCCTCTGAGCAACAATTAAGATGTAGACAGATGAAAACTAAGCTATCACACAAGAAAAAACACTTATTTTATTGGTGAAAACACTGTCCGCTGTGGTCAACATGGTTAGAACAGAAACTACAAAGGGTTATAATACACACACGCACACACACACACGAATATTTCTTTTAATATGTGATTTTTTTGTCTCTTGAGTATAAATTTTAAGCCAGAGCGTAAACGACAAAATTCAAGCATGTCATCGGGTAAACAAGTGGTAATAAAAGCCCAGATAAGGGGTAGTTACACAGAATTTACCTGACTCGCCCATTGGTCTCTCTGCTGCAGCAGGTCCTCCTCCATTCTCTTACACTGTAGACACACAGGGTCAAAGGTCAGATTCATCATCTAGTTCCTAGAAAACATTTTCACACTCAACAGCAGGGTGTTGTTCTTTAGACGGGTGTCTTACTGCTACATACTGATGTTAATTATAGAACAGATATGTTCTAGAGGATTCAGGGAGGTCTTCAGCTGCCTCTGAAGTCCCACAGACCAAAAGGACCTGATAGGACTCCTTTTTCATCTTGACAGCACACCTGGACTCAAGTGTCTCACATCTTCTCCTGAACGCATTCAAAGTTCTGTTGAAGGTAGGAAATGAAGCTCCTTCAGCTTTACTAAGGACAAATATTGGCCAATGCCGATGTATAAAAAACGGTAAACATCAGCCCGATATGTCGGCTGACCCCTACAGGCCATCGATTAGGACTGATGCAGCTGATATCAATTAGTACTGATGGGGGCGGGGGTTTCTCTCTCAATACTGAAAGATTTCAGGTGACCTCCTGGCATTCTATGCCTTTTGGCACATGAACATATTCATGTGTTTGAAACTTTTTCCCTTTGTCTTTTCACTTTATTACACATAACTGAATTTATGGTGGGTGTGAGCTCTGCTCCCAGTTTAGATGTTCTCTCACCCTACCAGAAGTCAGCTGTCACCAGCCTGGGGGTGAGGCTGGTTGCAGAATTCAAATAGGAAGCTCACATCAACATGGTTGTACAAGCCTGCTTCTTCGACCTGCGACGGCTAACCAAAATCAAGCCCATGCTGTCAGGCAGCACTGAGACGTATACAGCTGGTTCAGAACACTGTAGCCAGATTTCTGGCAGGGACGAGGAAGCCGGCACACATCACTCCTGTGCTGGCCTCATTACATTGGCTCTCTGGAGGTTTTTGGACTAAGTTTAAATTCTGTGCTATGTCTTCCGGTCTGTTTATGGTGGTGCCCGACCATATTTGGCAGCGCTAATATAAAGGCATACCCCACCACCAACTCTACGCTCTGCTGACCTGGAGCTTGGTATAGGTCTAGAGGTAATCGGGCTTTCTGGGTCTTGGCTCCTTCTCTCTGGAATGAGCTTCCACTTGATATTAAACTGTCACCATCGCTGCAGGTCTTCAAGAGTTGTTTAAAGGTTCATGTTTATTGTTTGGCTTTTATGTGACTTGGTTTTCTGCTTTTATGCTCCTTTTACATGTTTTATGTTGCTTTCATCTATTTTTTATTGCTCTCTGTTTTTTAGTGTATGTTGTCTTCAGTGCCTTGGGCTCCCGCAAAGGCAGTGGAAGGCACTATATAAATAAAGACTGACTGATTGACAACTTAAATGTTTAGATGTCTTTGCATGAATGAAATACTTCTCACATGTGGTGAAACTTTAGTGTCAATAGCCCACTTAGAAAGACCCTTACTGATAAAAATGCTGATGTCTCAAATACTAATTTTCCCCGCTGTATGTGGACTTTTATTGCCTGTAATTTACTATCTAATCCAATTCCATTTATTTATATAGTGCGTTTAAAAATCAACATCTTAAAAACTAAAAATTAAAAGGCATAAATGGGAAATGAAAGCCTGAAGGAAAGTTTTGAAAGTCTAAAGAACTTTTGATCAGAAACATGAAAAATGTCACTAGAAGGTTTGAATCCTTAGACATAAATCAGAAAAACATGGAACATCTAAAGTTAAAGCCCCATTAATTAATCGCACACTGGTGAAACTCCTCTCTGCATCTGATCCATCCCTGTGGGGAGTGGGGAGCTGCAGCTGTGACACTGCTCAGAAACTATTTGGTGGTTTGCAGCTCTGCTGAACATTCTCTGTATTTGCCCTTTACTTTTGTCCTTTTAGGGCGTAATGTGCTGAATCATTACTGGCCCCTGGGGGTCGAGGGGCACTCTTATTCATTTATTTGTTTCATAGATAAAAAAACTTTAAGTCACTGATTTGAAAACGTGATGGTTGCTCTGCTACCTAAAAACACCACGGCTCTACTCAGTTGCCCTTTCCCATCTTAACCCTGCGGGTGCTCACATGGACCAGATGAAACCAGACTAAACCTTCTTTCTGGGTGCTGAACTCGGTTTTCTCAATGGCTGATGATTGTGATTCACAAGTGAAGTTAAACAGATGAATGTGGGTTTCATCAGTTGTACTGTAGGCAGTAGAGCGGTCTCTGGTGAGGAAGACTACGTTTCATCTATGTTAATTACCACGACCCAACCCTCAACTCCTTATGGTGTTAGCTCTCCGACCTGATGAAAGAGGAGTTCCTCCGGTGGAGGTCCTGGCTGAGCCTTAGAGGTAGGCAATGTAGCCTGGTCATCCAGGAGCAGCTTGGACTAGAGCTACTGGAGTCAGCAGAGTTCGAGCATCTGATTAGAATGCCTCACATCCTTCTATCTTTGGAGCTTTTTGGGGCACATGCTACTAGAAGAACACCACATGGAAGATCACTGGAGGGATTATATATGCCTTCTGGCCTGGAATACCTTAAAACCCCCCCAGGAAGAGATGAAGAGACTGGGAAGACAAATGTCTGGATGTCTGTGTTGCCTCAATGACCTAATGAGAGATACTTGGATGGGTGTGTACACGTATTTGTGTGCAGGTGATTGTGTGCTTGCATATATTAGTGTGTGTGTGTGTGTAATGGTTTTATACTGTACAGCAACTTGGCAGATCTACTACAACTGAGTGTGTGTGTGTGTGTGTGTGTGTGTGTGTGTGTGTGTGTGTGTGTGTGTGTGAGTGAATATGTGTGTTACTGTGTCCATGATTGTGTATGCATGAGTATGTGTTTGTGTGTGCATGTGATTGTTTGTGACTGTGTGTGTGTTTGTGTGCATAGATGTGTAAGCCTGCATGTGTGTGTGTGTGTGTGTGTTAGAGTGCATGCATGCCTGTGTTAGAATTTGTGTATGCATGTGTGTGTATGTGAGTGTGTGTATGTGCATGTGTGTATGTGTGTAATTGTTATATACTTTATAGCAACTTAGCAGATCTACTACAACTGAGTGTGTGTGTGTGTGTGTGTGTGTGTGTGTGTGTGTGTGTGTGTGTGTGTGTGTGTGATTCTATGTGTGTTACTGTGTCTATGAGTGTGTGTGCATGAGTGAGTCTGTGTTTGTGTGTGTATGTATGTGCATGTGTAAGCATGCATGTGTGTGTGCATGTGTTTGTGTGCATTCACATGTGTGTGTGTGACTGTGTGTGTTAAGTGTGTGTGTGTGTGTGTGTGTGCATGTATGTATGTGTATTAGAGTGCATGCATGCCTGTGTTAGAATGTGTGCATATGTGAGTGTGTGTGTGCAAGTCTAAGTGTGTGTGTGTGTGTGTGTGTGTGTGTGTGTTAAGTGTGTGTGTGTGTGTGTGTGTGTGTGTGTGTGTGTGTGTGTGTGTGTGTGTGTGTGTGTGTGTGTGGTGTCTTTAGATATTGTGAATTAGATAACAGCTTTAGTTTGTTCTTAATGTTTAATAAAGCAGCTGATAAACACAAGCTACTCTTCTACGTTCACGTTTCTGAGTTGATTCTATGTTGCTGCTTTTTGAGCTGTAATGTTGATCTAAGTTTGTTCCAATCCCTGATGTGAGTCCACCTGGCAGCTGTTAATGACCCTGACCACCAGAGAATCAAACCAGCATCCTTCTCTGGGGAATTGAACTGGTGGTCAGATGCTCCAGGTGAGTCTAATAAACTGTAATAACCTGTAATTACCTGATATGAACTCAATAAAAACAGAATACTCCAGCTGGCATATGGGCTGGCGCTCCCAGGAAGAACCCTCCCCCTCTGTCTAATATTTCCCAGAAGCCCCGGCTGCCGAGAGAAATAATCCCTGAGAGATGAGAAGAGGGAACGAGGGATAGCCAAGCGATGAGGGTGGGGGGTGATCCTCTAATGTGGAGTGCTCGCTCGCTCTCTCTCTCTTCTTCTTCTTCTCTGAGGATTATGACGGCATTTGAAACATATTTCACTGTGATGCACCCGTGGAAGGAGGGTGGGATTAAGGTGTTACCATGGAGGGGTGGTGTTAACGTAAAGGGGATGGTTGTTAAAAGATGGTGGAGCTTTGATACTGGCAGGGGTTATTAACAGTGATGCTGAAGTGAAGCTGATACACTGGTGAGTTTAGAGTTAAAAGAGGCAGGGGTTAAGAGGCAGGCGGGGGGTGTTAACGTGTGAGGCCAACTGCATCGAAGCAAAGATCTGAAGGTCTGTCACGTTCACTAGTGCATGTACAAGTGCTGCATCACCTCGTCACATGAGTTTAACACTTCAACCTAAAGATGGCAGAACTGCTTAAAGAGGCAGTGACCGCTGCAGCGGGGTGGAACGGTGAAGGCTGGGGCAACTTACTGTCAGGGCAACAACTAGAAGCATCACATAAAAACTAAACCACCAGTTTGTTCCACCATCTACAATCATGCTGTTTGTGATGACGATCTTGTGCTTAAGATTATCGTCACATAACTACCAACCAGATTTAAGTTCGGTCCTCGGAGACAGATCCAGACTGCAGGACTACCTGGATCACATCGAACGTGATTATGATCACTCATTAAATATCCCAGCTGTCAGTCTCTGAGTCTCTTGTTTAATGATGAAATACCCACAACGCTCCATTTCTGCCTTCATACCAGGCCATTAGGATGGGAAATTGGGATTTTTACATGTTAGGGAGTTTTTGTTTGAAGAAACTACAAAATCACCGAAGGTCTGGTTGAAAGAATGATTCCTACAAGCCCTGCACCACAATAAACAAATACTGAGAATTTTAGTTACTTCTCCATTACTCTGTTACTATTCTTGACAACCAGAATGTCTACATAAGGATATCATTATGATACGTAAAATACCAACAACAATATAATCAACTTGTCCAAATGGAGCTTTCTGTCTAAGAAGGAGATGCTGTATTATAGGTTGATTTTCCAACAGAGTGATGGAGATGACTGCTGCAGGTCCTTCATAAACACGCAAAGGGAGGATCTGCCAAAAACTTAATGAACACATTAATAAAAGGCCAAAATTGGCTTCCTTACACATTCTTTAGCTTTTGATGCTAGTGCATGTTCAATAGTATTGAATTGATTAAAGCATTATTAAGAGGTCTTAAAACAACAAAACATTTCATTGAAGGTAAAAATGTAAATGTAAGCTTCTATTTTGGGTTCATATATTTGTAAGTCAGACTCCAGAAGTGTCAGCTCCTCCCCAGTTGTTGCACGTCTCTGCAGTTAGAAGAACCTCGGGACACCATCGAAAAATGGCTAATGTAAACTGATCCTCTTGTGACGCCATCATGAATACCTGGATTGATCACATTAGACAGTGGTCTTCAGTAACTGATGAAGGTATATTAAGTTAATACCGACATGAAATCCTTAATGAATCATTTGTTTGAGCAGGAAACAGGAAAGATTAATGGATAACAGATTGTACTGTTAAGCATCGCACATGTAGGCTTCATTTCTACAGCGCATTTCACACAGAGGCGATTCAGTGTGCTTACATGTATAGAAGTTAGCAAGCTAACAGTGACATTTAATCATTATGGACACTTGAGAGGCTATGTGACATAAAAACCACAACTCATGTGTTTTGGTGTACTCATGAGTATTTCATTGAATGGCTGATGTCCATTGACCAGAGAAACGGCAACTACAGGTCTCTGATCGAGGGTTAATATGACTCGAGCTCAGGAAGGATCGGGTAAATTTTACACTGCCAGGTTGTTGTGTGACTGCGTGGCAGGCAGAGTGTTGCTGCAGCCACATTGCAGCGCTGCTGCACAAGTGAAGGTGGCTGTCCAGCACCGTCCGACCGGCAGGTCCTCAACGGACCACGGTATCTCACATAGGATTTTCTTCCAAATCTAGAGTTATTTTGCTGTATTTAGAACAGCCGATGACTGCACAGGTCCTCCTAGACTTCCTAGACATGTTCACCAACACTTCTTGCTGCTTATCTTCCAAAGCACGTTTCGCACACAGCGCCTAGGGCTACCTGACTGGGAACTGCCACTGCAGTGATGGCGGCAGCTTGACTTTTGGTTATTTCGCTGAATCAGTCTACAAGGACAATTTAGTAAACCCGACATGCATGCAACTCAGAGAAAACCCATGCATGCATGGGTGGAACATGCTACTCCACAAAGAAACGTTGAAGCTGGGATTTGAACCCTCAACCTTCGTGCTGCAAATCAACAGCACCACCATGCAGCCCTGATAAAAACTATTGTCTTTGATTATTGGAGGAAAAGTGAGCAGGTTCACTAGACATTGTTTCAGGCTGTTTGGGGTGAGCGGCTGAAGCTGCAGGCTGCTCTTAGGTCTCGAGTCTTTCTGCTTCATCCCACCAGATGCTGCTAAACAGCAGGTAAAGAAGAACCTGGTGAGTTCATCAAGGCGTTCGTGAAAACTCTGAGGGAACATTTCTACCTTAGAACAGAGAGGGACTGAATGTGGGACATGAATAAAGAATACTGGTGATAATTAGTGAACTAGCATGAACAAACACGAACCACCTACGACTGCACGGCCACGAGAAACTCCAACATCAATGTGAAGTTTACGGACGACACCACAGTGGTGGGTCTCATCACCAACGACGATGAGACGGCCTACAGGGAGGAGATCAGCGCCCTGACCCACTGGTGCCAAGACAATCATCTCATCCTCAATGTCGCGAAGACAAAGGAGTTAATAGTGGACTTTCGGAGGTGCAGAGGAGTACACACCCCCATCACCATCAAAGGCGACGCGGTGGAGAAAGTGAGCAGCTTCCGTTTCCTTGGTGTTCATCTGGCCGAGGATCTCACGTGGTCAGTGCACACGAACAATACAGTGAAGAAGGCACAGCAGCACCTCTTCTTTCTCAGGAGACCGAAAAGATGTGGCATGAGCCGCCGCATCCTCAGGACCTTCTATTGCTGTGCCATTGAGAGCATCCTCAGTGGATGCATCACCACCTGGTATGGCAACAGCACCGCTTACAACCGCAAAGCTCCCCAGAGAGTAGTGCGGTGTGCAGAAAGGATTATTGGAGGTGAGCTTCCCTCCCTCCAAGACATCTACAGGAAGCGGTGCCTGAGGAAAGCGGGGAGGATCATCAAGGACTCAAGTCACCCCAGCCATAAACTGTTCAGACTGCTTCCATCAGGAAGGAGGTTCTGCAGCACCCGGTCCAGAACCAGCAGACTGAGAGACAGCTTTTTCCATCAGGCCATCAGACTGCTGAACACTTCACAGACACCTCACCCTCACTACTGGAACTTCGACATTACACACGCCACACAGTATATTAATGCCACTGTTTGTACATACTAACTTCTGTATATTATATATCTTGTCTTTTTTTTTTTTGCTGTGCACGATTCTGTTGCTGTGAGGCTCGCACACAAGAATTTCACTCGCACGTACTGTACTAGTGTACCTGCACATGTGACGTGACAATAAAGGTGATCTGATTTGATTTGACCACTTTAACACCAGAAGGTTCTGAGCTCATCAAGGCAAGCAATACCACACATCCTCATCATCATCATCATCTCTCTCCCCCACCCCTTCCAGACTCATCTGATCGTCGCCATAGTTACAATGTTTTGCAATGAGGAAGCAGGCTGGTTACCATGGTTACATCTCCGTCAGTCAGAGCGATAAAACAGATGAAGGTTTTGGATCTACTTTCATTTGACACAGATCTGAAAGAGGCGGAGCTTCTGAACCCATCAGCTGCCGTAGAGCATGCTGGGAGCACACCTGATCTTCGCGTTTGATTGCCCATCTTTTTATTTCCCTCTCTCTCTATCATTTCTCTATCAGACTCCTCATCTATTTTCATTTCTACCGACTTCACTCTCTCAGAGAGCATTGTGGGTAATAAAGCCCGTGCTCTGCAGGTTTGGGTAACAGCCTCTGTGAGCTGAACTTTGATAATAACCAGCCTCCAGCCAACAGAGATAAGAAACAGAACATTTGGACTTTTTTCCTTTGTCCTAAAAAGTTCTGGTTCAGAAAAGTGAGGATGAGTGACAGCTCTCTGATGCGCAAATGCTCAGATTTGTTGATGTATGTGGACCTTTTGCTAGTTTTATACCAGGAACATTTTCCTACATCCTATGGTTCATTAGCTGAGTATCGTCTGACCCACTGGAAGGATTTTAATGAAATTCAGAGGCAGAAATCACGGGATGAACGTCTACAGCCTGATTAAAGATGGCTGCCACAGCTAATCAACACAAACATGTTTCTAAATCAGACGCTAAGCTATTGCGATTGTCATTATCAGATCTAATAGGCCATTATATGATCATGATGGATGATATTTTACTTCAGATGCATTTATCTCCCCAGTAAGAGTTGTAGGTCACAGTCTGATGGAGCCAAAAGGACCACAGCATCCACATAAAGCAGACATGAGATCCTCCTGCCACCTAGAAGATCTGTCAATAAAGACAACGAACGGAACCGCAGACAATGAACCGCCCTGCTGTTGTTTATGTGGATGCTTTTAACAGATGTCTAGTCTTGGTAAAGAAAACTATTTTCTTTTCTGGAAAGTAAAAAAGTTTTTATAGTTTCAGTTTTTATTCCTGCTCTAAACAGAGAGCTGAGTGATGGTTTACTTAGAGTTAGCTGTGTTCTCCATCGTTAGCAGAAATGTTGGTCTTATTACTGTTATCGTCCAGAGGTCTGAAGCGTGTGATCCAGAAGTAAAGATCAGCAGCACGAGATGGAGGCGGCACCACCAAGAGCTTTAGAGCAACATGAAGACATCAGGGGCGACGGTGGCACAGGAGTTACGTGCTCGCCCCGTAATCGGAAGGTTGCAGGTTCGAGCCCCGCTCAGTCTGTCGCTGTCGTTGTGTCCTTGGGCAAGACACTTAACCCACGTTGCCTGCTGGTGGTGGTCGGAGGGACCGGTGGCGCCAGTGCTCGGCAGCCTCGCCTCTGTCAGTGCGCCCCAGGGCAGCTGTGGCTACATCGTAGCTCATCACCACCAGTGTGTGAATGTGTGTGTGAATGGGTGAATGACTGATTGTGTTGTAAAGCGCCTTGGGGGGTTCCATGACTCTAGAAGGCGCTATATCAAATACAGGCCATTACCAATACCATCTTGGAAGAAAAACAGGTCAGACTCTGATCTCACCTCAACAACAGACTTGTCTCTGTCCTCCATCACAGCCTTCATCTCCTGAGCTGTGATGTCATCTCTTCGTTGCCGTGCCAACCGTAGATGGTGGATGAGAACAGATCCAAACTGTTGGACCTCTAGAACGGAATCGGCTTCACAGACATTCTGGAGAAGTGTGTAAATGTTCTGAAAACAAAGAGAAGGAGGTAAAACCAGAAGAAGTCACTTCCTTTAACCAAAGCTCAGATTTACGATGGAGGCTGGAGTCTTTACCACATCAGAGTCCTGCAGGCAGATGTTCTCCACCCTGACAACAGACAGAAGAGCAGATCAGTGGATTTGGATTCCACTGGAGTTTATAATGTGATTAAAATGTGTGAATCTGTCAGATTACTGAGCTTGTCTGATACCTTAAAGACACGGGTGGAGTTCACCACCTGAGACCAAGCGAGGCACTAAAATACAACCCTACTAAGTTGTTAATTACAGAAACTTGGATCTTATCTATTTATTTGTAATAACTTGAAATGAAACATATATTTATTTTATCCATTTGAAGAACCAACAGTGCTCCTTTCGCATGTCCATGAGCTCCTACTAATCCCGGACAATTGGGTAACGCCAAACAGACCAAAGCTTGGTCGTAGCAGATGATCATCACTTTGTGCTTGTTCTCATGTTCTGCTGTTGGTCTGGATGAGACCTTCAGCTGTTTCAGAACCAGGGTCAGAGAGGAGAGGCTCGTTTCCGCGATGCATTTTAAGCCTGAGACGTTTCAGTATAAACTGAAGAACAGGGGTTGGTGCCCTCGTAGGCTAACTGCTCCTCAGCCTCTGCAACCAGACCACCTGTTTGATTACCTGAGCATTGTGCAGCAGTTCTGCAGCGCGTTTGTCCTGCAGTCCCTGAATCCATTTTTAAATTGCTGTCATTTTGACTTCAGCGCAGAGCTGCGAAGCTTCCGCTGGATGAGCGTGTCTGCTGAAGAGGAGTTTTCCTCCGTCTGACAGGAGTCACCGTGGTGGACGTGTAGTCTGTAACTGGCTGATCTCCTGCCTCTTCTCCTGGGAAGCTCTTTTCATTTTGGCTGCTGCTGTTTTGCTGTAATAAACTGTAATAAGGTGGCCAAGACGGCTCTGCTCTGCGGGGAACAGCAGGTAATGAAAGACCGTCCGTCTCCAATAAAGCTCCACTAACACCCTGCTTATAGCCCAAGCAGCCTGGCTCAGTCCGGCTTTGCTTGGCTCGCTCGACCCCCTTCATTAACACTCTTGCACATCTCCTCTAAATTGGCACGCCGTGAGCAGCCATTAGTGGGATTACACGGTCTGAGTCGGAATAATAACAGTTTGCATTCATACTTTTACAAAAGTTTTCTTTGTAGATGTGAGACAGCAGAGCTGCCCAGTTCTTTAAGTTAGTCTTTAATATTGTCAAAAGGTGAAATTCAGAGACCACGGACGTAATTTTCACTTTAGATGTGGGGGGGACATGGGGGTCTTTACAGTATGCTCGATTGGAAACAGGCTTCAACACAAACGATTGTTTTCTGCTTGGTCCTAGAGCTCAACCAGTGTCAATTTAATATAGCGTAAAATTGTTTTTGGATGGTAAAACGTGCAGGGGTCAAAACTTGACTTTGGAAAAAGTGGGGGGGACATGTCCCCTCTGTCCCCCCCCCAAAATTACGTCCATGTCAGAGACACAACACCTGCAAACTAACATCAAGGTTCTGCTGCAAAACCCAGATTTGATTAGTCCAGAAACTGGTTTCCCTTCTGCAGCCATAAACTAAAGGAACATCCATTATCTAGATTAAAGGCTGGATTTTTAAATGTAACTGTTGCTTTGACTTTGAGTTTTTGTTTGTTTCATCCAAAATGAATGAAAGCCGTGATGAAGGATGCTCAAACAGCTTCTGGAACAACTTCCCATCCTTTCAGGACACAAAAACAGTCCGTCTATGTCAAAGTTCAAGCCTGAGGTTTAGTATGAGAGGAAGGTCTTCATTTAACAGATCAAAACAACTTCATGACCAACAGGTTTCAGCTTCAGGCCTTCGTCAGGGTCAGCCTGCAACACTCAAACTTCAGTACATGAATTGAACCAATGCAGGAAAGGATAATTTTACCTTACAGACTTGGCAACCCCACGGGTTAAAATATGATTGGCGTTGTAATCAGGAAGTATGTTTGAGAATCAGAATGAAGGTTCCATCCATCCATTTTCCTCCACTATCTGGGATCGAGCTATGGAGGCAGCAGCCTGAGACAAGAGGCCCAGACTTCCCTCTCCCCAGCCATGTGGGCCAGCTCCTCCGGAGGAATCCTAAGGCCTTCCCTGGCCAGCCGTGAGACATTGTCCCTCCAGCATGTCCTGGGTCTTCCTTTAGTCTTCTGCCGGTTGGACGTGCCTGGAAAACCTCACCAGGGAGGCATCCATGAGACATCCTAACCAGATGTCCGAGCCACCTCAACTGACTCCTCTTGATGTGGAGGAGCAGCAGGTCTACTCCAAGCCCCTCCTGTATGACTGAGCTTCACACCCTATCTCTAAGGAAGAGCCCAGACACCCTGCGGAGAAAACTCATTTGCTTCTATCCGCAATCTTGTTCTTTGGGTCACTACCCAAAGCTCGTGACCATAGGTGAGGGTAACGTAGATCCACCGGTAAATCGAGAGCTTCACCTTCTGTCTCAGCTCTCTCTTCACCACGACAGGTCGGTACAACGCTCGCATCTCTGCTGACATAGCACCAATTTGCCTGTCGATCTTGTGATCCATCTTTCCCAAGACCCCGAGATACTTAAACTCCTCCATTTGAGGCAGGACCTCGTCCCTGACACGGAGAAGGCATTCTACCCTTTTCCGACTCGAGTCCATGATCTTGGATTTAGAGACACTGATTCTCATCCCAGCTGCTTCACACTCGAACCGCTCCAGAATCAAGGTTCTAGGGATCAAATAATATTATTTAAGCATTATTGAAGCATGAAATTAAAATTTCAGTCAGTCAGCCTTATTTAAACACAGATGTGGACAAAAGAGTTCGTACTGATCTGTTACAGAAAGGACTGACAAAAGTATTAATAATTAAACATTAACTGGAAATCAGCTCAACCGTTTCAGCAGAACAACTTTAGTAAACAAACTAATGAAACTTTAACGATGGTTTCTAATGTGACCAGAGGGACACATTCTACTCAGGTGTCTCCAGTCAGTTTAATGGCTGAAAGGTAGTCACCGTGCTGCTTGGTAAGGTGGGTACCACACAGAACACGGACCACAGAAAGCTGAGAACACAGCTGTCCCAGGAGGAGGTCAAGTTAAAGGCTGGAAGGCCATCTCCAAGCAGCTTGGTGTTCCTATCACTCGACAAAACTGGTCAACCCAAGCTAGTAGTGAAAGTGACCTCATACCGCTTGGAGAGTTTTCCCCGTAGCGAATATGCCAGGAATAACTTTGGCTTAATCAAGGTTGGGTCATGGAGGTACCAAATCCAGGAGATAAACTCAGACCTCCCTGCTCTCCCTAGAGACACTCTCCAGCTGCTCCTGGAGGATCTCAAGGTGTTCCCAGACCACCGAGGATATGAATCCCTCTAGAGGCCTCAGCGGTCTGTCCCCAGTGGGGTTTGTCTGGAAAACCTCAGACAGGTCTGAAAAGTTCCCTACATGCGTTAAAATAGTCTTCATGGGATGAATATGAAAACTCTTGTTTCAGACGAGCTTCAGACCTCCTGACTGAAGATTACTGTCGGACACGAGAAGTTACTAATCAAAAACAATCTGTTATTATATGAACCAGCTTTCAGTCAGCAACTCTGTTCTGATTCCAACACTGCACCGGGAATCCTCAGGTTTGTTGAAAATTGAATACATGATTAATTTTATGAACCAATCAGTTTGTAAATCCTGAAATAATGAGGAGCAAAGCTGAGTGAACATGGAGCTGTCAGCCAGAGCCCTGCATGGTCTCATCAGCAGACCAACAGAAACAATGACACATTAGTCAGAAACACACATCTATAACACACACATACACATTTACGCAGGTCAACTCGTCCATCACAATAACACACACACACACACACGCGCGCGCGTGCGCGCGCGACAGAGCTGACTGAAACACACACTATCTGAGGTCTACAAGGCTGCCTCCTGCATCAGAAACACACACAAACGGACAGCCACCAACATAAACCGACACGCGCTCGCAGTCCTGACAGATGGAACATGCTCCTCCATATTCTGCCCTGATAAAAAGGATTGTGGCCTCCAATATCAATTACCCTCTCATCCTGGAGGGGCGGGGGTGGGTGTTTTTGAGGGAGAAGAAGAAGAAGCAGTAGGAAGAGGGGTATTATCTCTAATTAGATTTTCTGCTCTATTTGGCTGCTGCTTGAAGAGGACAAGAACTCATTTCACAGCTCTTATCAAGGTGAATAATGAAGGAGAACAGGAGGAGTAGAACGGTTCTGGGTTGTGATCCTCCTTCAGACAACACTAAATATGTTCTGCATGTAAATAAATGAAAAAGAAAAAAATAAATGTTCTCACAGGAAAACACATGGAGTCGGCTTCTGAAACAACAGTAAACATTTACACGCCAGTTAAACTGGCCCTAAAGGATCTAGCTGTCGTTTATTACAGGCAAAAACATCACACACACCGCTGAACGGCAAACATAAAGTTCTTACCTGCATGTGTGTGCTCATTGACTACATATCACATGACCCACTGGAAGGTTTTTATGAAATGCAGACTGAAATCACTGGATGAATGTTTTCAGCCTGATTAAAGATGGCCGCCACAAACACAGACATGTCTCTAAAATAGCCCGTTTGACAAACGCTGGGCAGAAATCTGATGTGTTGCTAGCTGAGAGTCGTCCATGTAACAGTGCAAACAGACTAGCACAAAAACAACTAGAACTCCTCATTTCTCCTCCTGAGGTGATCTAAGTGGCTGAAGCCAACGGCCAATGCTAAGGAATGGGGGCAATTTAAAAAAAAACATTTCACGTGGGGGCGCTCACCGAGGCTGCCCAACAATAATTTTAACTGTTCTAAGGGATAATAGCTGTAATGTTTTCAGTTAGCTAATGTAAGGCTAACGCTAGCTTACATCATGGATTGTGGAGGTTCCCGTTGATCACTCAAGAAAAGAAAATAAGAGTTTTTCTTAAAGTAGCACTAAACAGTTTTCAACACTTAAAGCTGTTTCTTTAAAAGTGGCTTTCAGTGATTGTGAAGGTAGAAACTTTACCAACTTCATCTTGGACACCACTCTGCTCTCAGAGTTTCCTCTATTCTACTGAAGGTGAGAGCGTGCGCGGGGTGGGGGGGTGGCGGGGCGTCAGCCCAAGTTGGGCAAGCAGTCCACCGGGACAGTGCCAGGATGCCAGATAGGCCAGTCCACCCCTGCTAATTGTGTGTTTTACTCTATTGTGTACAGCACTCTAGGTGTACACCTCATAGGTGTGGCATTAGAATTTAAGCCGTGGCGCAGCACCACGTCTGAGCCTATGTAGGGGAGACAGTGGGAAGTGGTGGTGACTTTCTCTTTAATCCTCTTGGCTGTTGGGTTTTTAAATGATTAAGGATGGAAGGTGTTTAGGAAGTCCACTCAAACTGTAAATGTTGCTGCTGCCTGTTGGTTTTTGCTGCACAGGAACTGCACGTCTCTTGGGGATAATAGTGTTCTTCAATTTCAACATGTGACCCACCAGAACCCGTCACAAGTGGCATCTTTTTGAGTTCACCCAAAACGCCTTGAACCTGAGTTGTAATCATATTTAAATGGATAATATGAGACATTAGCAGAATATGTCCACTGTCTCAGAATTAGCTAAAAACATCTGCAGTTTCACCAGAAATGTGTTTGAAAGACTGATCAGTTTTAGCATAGGGTTGCTAGTTGATACTTGTTTATTTAACCTTGTGACACTTTCATGTTTTCCCTAAAAATCTCAAATCTATACAGAGCACAACATCTTCAGGTCACGCAGAGGTTGTGGCTAAATATAAACGTTTAATACGAGAACAGAAAAGTGTCACGACGACCTGACTAAAACCATCAACTATTAACTTTATAACCAAACTGAACAACACAGAATAAAATCATACTGGGCCGTTTGCTGCAGTTGGCGGGCGTGAAGCAAAGCCTCGTCTCTCTCCTGATTGGCCAGCAGGAGTCGTGACATCAGAGCCTGATCTCTGTTCTTTTGAGCTGCCAGCACCTCCTCCAACATCACTGAGAGGAAGAGAAGAAAAGGAGAAGGTGAAACATAAAGAAAAAGAAAGGATCGAGAGAGAAGGAGACAAGGAAAGGAGGTGAGGAGAGAAGGAATCCAATAAGTTTCACCTCCAACTGACCAGCCAATCAGAGCAGAGATCATTATTACTACACACAGAGTGTGTTCCACAAGTAATAACACAGAAATGATGGCAGCTCATCTGAGACCCATGGCGAGGCACTGGTGTTACAGAAACACAGCTGGTTTTATTTCCACGTTATTAGAGAAAAGCAGTGAATTAGAGTTTTCATTCCAACATTTAAAACATCACATGAATTATTAGTGCGCTAAATACAATCAGAGGACTCCAAAGGAAGAGCGGAATTGGTCAAAAATTAAATAAATCTCAGGTCACATTTAAAAAGCCAGAGGAATAAAGAGTTTGCGAGACGAGAGGTGAGCGACAGAGCTGCAGACCAGGAGAAGCAGCATGCAGGACGTGCATGGCTCACATCTAAACCACCCAGATCACACCGCCACTCTTCCCCACCAACACTCATTCCTGGGAAAATAATCCGGATTACTCAAACCGGCAATTACACAGCATGGAGGAGGAGACTACTAAAATATAATGGTTAATTCAAATTGTCTGCTTTCACATCCCCTTCTTCTGCTAAGCGGGAGCATTGTGTTTATGGGTCAGCACTAACATCCAAGACTTCTCAGGTGAGCCCCTAAATATCTTCTATTAGTTAAAACGACGGTTTTATCATAACTATCAAGATGAATTCAATCTAATTTCTGTTCAGCTTTTTACAGCTAACACCCCAGCTGACCGGGTCAGAGTCTGGCTAGGCTCAGGTTAGCCTCAGGACAGCCATGAGAAAATACTGGTACCAAAACATCCTCCCAGAGAAACTCCTCCATCTATCAGACAACAGTTTAGTAATGAACAATGTCTTCTCCAGTAAGATGGAGCACTGGACCAGTCTGATGAAGTCAGAAATTAAGTAGATCAGGAAAAAAAATCATGTAATTCGACTTCAGTAACCATAGAAACATCTGACAGAAAGATCTACACACACTGAATAAAGAACCGGAGACCAACACTTGGGTTGTTCTCTAAAGATTTGGACACATCTGTAAAAATTTGGAAAGTTGAAGACTCGTAAGGACAAGGTGGACCTGGACGTGTATGGATCACGATGATGACCAGTGATGAGTAAGGAAACCCTTTGAAATGCAAGGAGCGGTCACTCAAACACGCCTCAGAAAAAATAAGAAGTGGAATCACAAGTGGCATGATAGCGCAACCAGTTGGTTGGAGGAGCATCTGATGATGAGTGAAGGTCAGGAGACCCTTCAAAGTTATGGACACACAAAGTTTATATCTGGTATTGTGGTGCAGAGGAACTTAAGAGTCTGAGATCAGGTCTACTCAGGTAGGGATATGATGGACCTGAAGACACAACGTCCGCATGTTCAACCTGCCCTGAGTCCAGTCACTGAGTAATACCATGCACACTCAAGAGTACTGGCTACCACTGACACATGTGATCCTTCACATTTGGATCAGATGTGACTGAAACGTGCAAACTGGGACATTTAATCATTTATCATCACCACAATATCAGAATCACAAAGTACTTCACAACAAATCAGAGGCAAATGAATGACATCTTCCAAGTGAGCTGAGTTTAAGGGTCTATGAGTTAACCACACAACCATCTGATTGACTCCCACCCCCCCGCATACCCTCAACTAAAACAGAAAGAGGGGTGAGGACGAGGAGTGATCACATCTGACACAACATTCAACCACATCTCCATCTCGTTCTCTAATATTGTACAGCCCAGAATAAACAGACCTCCAGCTTTTCATCTCCCCAGCTCCCCTGTCCTTACATGTAGGTCTCTCCCAGCGCTGAGCCTCCCTCTGCTCCTCCTTCAGCTCCTCATTGACCTCCTTTTCCTGCAGCTTCTTCTCCTTCTGAACCAGCTCCTCCTGAAGCTGAAAAACATTCAGTTACATACAGTTAATGTAAATGTTAATGTTAATGTAAAATGTGGATTTTGTTCAAATACACGATTTTACTAAACAACAAGCAGCTTTACTTCATTAATTCTGGAGTATTTGTGTTTAAAACCTACAACAACAGCTGAGCATCAGCTGATCCAGACCCTTACTTTGTTGTTGAGTTCTCTCAAAGCATCCAGCTCCTTCAGTAAAAACGAGATGTTTTTGTCTCGATCAAAACTCTGCAGTCGAGCCGGCGAGGAGCTCTGATGAGAACTGAAGAAGACAAAACCAGTGAGTGACATGTCATGAGCGATTAAAATATACAGAATGTGTGTGTGTGTGTGCATATATATATATATATGTATATGTATATATATATATATATATATATATATATATATATATATATATATATATATATAGTGTATATGTGTGTGTCCTGTAGCATTAAACCATTTGAGGAAGCATCTAGCTGGACGACTGTAATTTTCTCTCCATGTCTGCCACCAAGAGAAGATCAAAGCAGCTGTGAAAGTATGACACGTGAATGCCGATGACCGATCTGCAGCCCAAAGCAGCCAATCCAGATCAGCTGCTGGTCAGTCGGGCCGCATCGGGTCAGGTCTCAGGTGTTTCATTAGTATTTCTCCAGGCGTGTAGTCAGGTCAGGTGTTTTAAAAAGAGGTGATGGCCTCACATTATCAGGCGTGATGTGCAGCGCTGCAGGCAGCAGGTTTAATAAGCACCGACTGATGTTCTCTTGTAATTCTCTCATATTACCATAAAGGTCAGGCTGCTTCTTAGCGTAATAAAGCAGGTAAATAAGGCACTGAAATATGACTGACATCGTATTCTATAATTGACTGTTTCTGACTTTATTATATCAGCTTTTTCTAATCAACCTCCCCATCTTCCTGCTTCAACTGCTTTTACTATCTTTCTATTTCAGTCAGGCCATCAAACACTGCAACTAATCAAATCTAAATTTACCAGCTTGTGCTTCGTACTTTGAAGCACCTCCACAATTTTATTTGAAAAATATCCAAAGAAGAGACATATTAACATGAATTATAGAATCAACGAAAAGATGGAGGATTCAGCGAAAAGCAGTCAACTTTTTAATAAATCTGACAGACCCAAGCATTTCTTATTAATCATTTAAAAACACACACGAGAGCTTACCATCTCAGAACATTATTATGATCCTCTAATTGTGTAATAACCCACGGCTCTGATGAGCCACGTTTTTGTTGTTTCTTGTTAATGTTAAAACATTAAAATCTTACCGACTTTGCTCTGAAATGAACTGAGATGCTGATTTCTCTCCTGCTGAAAAAGATCAAAAGAAGCCAACTGGACTTCTTTTGGGTTCTGGAAACCCTTTCATCCGCACACAATATGTTTTCTCACTTTAAATACTAAAACTTCAAATAAACAAATAAATTACAGAAAGCCATCAGATCTTGTTAACAGGAGCTGCCATGTTGAGCAGTCTTTGGATGTGGACGTCCTCAGTCACACTAATTCCACCGTCTCTGTCCAGAACATGGACATTCCACCTTGCAGCGTTGGCTACACCCTAAACTGTTGTTGTCGAGTGTTCAGTCCTTTGGATGGACCACGTTCGGTCTGAGGCTGCTGTTGGGTTTAAATGGTAAAGGGCCTGTACTTGTAGAACGCCTTTTTTGGGTTCTACAACCCGCCCAAGGCGCTTCACAACACATTCACCCATTCACACATACATTCACATGCTGGTGATGATGAGCTACGATGTAGCCACAGCTGCCCAGGGGCGCACTGACAGAGGCGAGGCTGCAGAACGCTGGTGCCACCATTTCCTCCGACCACCACCAGCAGGCAAGGGGGGGTTAAGTGTCTTGCCCAAGGACACAACAGCAGCGTTCTCTGGTGGGAGCCGGGGTTGAACCTACAACCGTCTGATTACAGCTCTACCTCCTGAGCATCTGCTGCCCCAGCAGGTTTAAGTTTCATCTTTGTTTTTCGACTGGTGACTTTATTTCCAAAACGTTCTTCAGCGCGCCCCAGCGCTGCTATTGTAGCTCATCAACAGCAGTGTGTGTGTGTGTGTGTGTGTGTGTGTGTGTGTGTGTGTGTGTGTGTGTGTGTGTGTGTGTGTGTGTGTGTGAGTGTGTGTGTGTGTGTGTGTGTGTGTGTGTGTGTGTGTGTGTGTGTGTGTGTGTGTGTGTGTGTGTGTGTGTGTGTGTGTGTGTGTGTGTGTGTGTAGGTGAATGGCTGTTGGTGTTGTAAAGTGCCTTGGGGGCTTTTAGAACCCTAGAAGGTGCTAGGACAGGCTGTTTACCATTTTTCTTCTTCTTGCGGTTTTCATTAATGGTCGTTGAACTGAAAAAGCTAACTGTTAGCCTTCATTTGACCTACTGGAACAGTAAATTCATAAAGCAGGTAGAGACGTCCATTTGGGCCTACCCCACCACCATGGTTGGTTAGCGCAGCTTCTGGTCAGCAGAGAGCTAGAGTGCTGTCCAGTGTGAAGTTGCTCACGTAGCTGACTACAGAACCACAGAAGTTAAAATCCAACTCTTTGGTACTTTCCACTTTTGGTATGAACTGAGAAAATTCCTTGAATGAGAAGCAAAACAACATTTAAACTACTTAAAAGAAATCCATCTGCCGTCCTTTGAACCTACAAGGATCTCCATGTCCTCAGAGACTCAGCTCTGACATCATCCTGCTTCAGAACCACCACTTTTCACTGATGATGCATCGATTTCCCCCAATCGTTACTGTAAAACATATCTGCTACACACGAGTCCTCTCAGGCCCTTCGTAAGTGAATGCTGATTTATTTTTCTTTCACCTAAAGCTGAAAAAACCAACTGTTATAGAAATGTAATGTTTTATTATTATGATTATGTTTTTCATTGCCCAGATGTATTACTTTTGCTCATCTTGTAACTTCCTTACAACTCAGACACTGTGACCTCTTCCTTACACACACACACACACACCCACACACACCCACACACACACACACACACACACACACACACACACACACACACACACACACTGTCGTCTCTCTCTGTTCTAGTATAAATAAAGCTCTCAGGGCTGCGTCTCCTCGCGGTTTCGTGAGTCTCGCTTTGTGAGCAGATCTGCCCCGATTGTAAGACGGAAAGTGTGTGGTTAATCGTCTCTCTTTTCTCTTCAACTGCGGGTATTAGGCGATTGATAAAGTCCCTAACAACAACATATTACAACTGAAGGCTTTTATGCAAATCCTAAAACTGAGCTCCACTATCAAATAGTTTTAAAATATAAAGGGATGGCAATTCTTCTGATTTGAGAGTAAATTTTTCCTTCCAGATCAGCTCCTGTCTACATAAATCATCTGTGGGACTGAAACTGTAACGAAAGGCCTGCAACTGTACGGTGCTTTTCTAAATCAGAGGACTCCAAAGCACTTTACACTACACTCAGTTATTTGCACACTCACACAGTCCTGGTGATGAGCTACATCGCATCCACAGCTGCCCTGGGGCACAGACAGAAGAGAGGCACCACCAGTTTATCTGACTACCACCGGCAGGCAAGGAGGGTGAAGTGTGTTGCCCAAGGACACAGTGACTAACACTGGCAACCCACTGGATACAGGGCGAACGTCTGACCCCTGAGCCACCGTCGCCCCTTTATTAGTGTCCTACAGCTGTGTGCTATGCTAGCAGCACTAGCATTAGTAATGGTAGTAATGCAAAGATCTACCCTCTTACCTGTCAGCAGCAGTGACAAGGTGTCTTCTCAGGATGGGACTACTTCCACCTCTGGAGTCTACACCTTCATCCCTGCTGCTCTCTGGCCAAGGAGAGCCAGCCCTGCTAAGGAGAAGATCTGCCTCCATGTCCCCTGACAACTGTGTCACAGGGCTCCTGTTGGGTAAAGGAGACTCGGGAGTCGAGGACCTCAAATGGGAGACAGGAGATGGAGAGAAAGAGACTGGAGTCTCCTGAAAGTGCTGATGAGCTAAAAGACAAACAGGAAATAATGTAACAGAGCGTTAGATAGTTATAATAGTGTTTTGGAATGGAAACAAGATGGATGGATGGTTGTTACCTTGAGCTAAGTGTGTGTCTGGTCTCAGACTGGTTCCTATTCTGTAAAATTGTCAGACAACATGGAGTTACGACCCTCAATCTGACCGAATCAACAGATTATTGTGAAAAACAAAGGTTTAATATAAGTAAAAGGACATTTATATGTTTCTCTATGCCATACACAACTCCTCCCAGCTCTGATGGTGGTATCAGCACCAGTAATTCTAATGATTTGGACCAACCTGTCGGCAGCACTGAGGTCCTGTAAGTAAGGTACAGGCAGACGCTGTCGGAGCTCCACGTTCACGCTGGGATTAGCTAGATTTAAAGAAGGAAACAAAGAACTGATCTCATTTTCACCAGTTGCTCACATTACAATTTTAAAACCACCAATCTGATTAAAAATGAGTAAAGATCAACTAGAAAGCTCTGATGTGCCCGTTTGAGATTGTAGCCATCAGCTGGAGGAGAAAGTAGTGGGAAACGGACAGATTTGGACTCTTATTTCCTGATATTTGGACATGTCGCCTCCGATTGGCTAACAGCAACACAACTCTACCACTGGCTCTGCTTGCTCTGCAACGTTGATGTTTTAGCTCCATAAATAACACAAGTCTGGAGGAGTTCTGCTGTGTGGTGGAGTTGCTAGCGCTAACGGTTCATTTCTACTCGCTTGTGAGTCCTGTATGATGTAAATGTGAGCAAAATAAAAGGGTTGAGCAAATGTTCTTGTTGGAATTTAATCACAACATCTCTATATAATCTCATTTTATTCAGTTCAGTCTCCGATTCCTCCAAAGGCTGACCAACGTTACCTAAACTCAGATGGTTTTCTACACACCCGCAGTGACTCCGACTAAAAATAAATACCGGATGATACTAATATTATGAACTAACGGTGATATTATGAACCAGATTTGTACAGAATGAGAATGAGGTGCTGTGACTCATGGTGATGTTTGGAGGCATTCCAGAAGGCTCCTAGAACACCAGTAGCTCTGACTGAATCTGACCATAAAGACCAAGCAGCAGACGTTCCTATGTTCTGAAGATGGTGTGGGATAAAACCACTCAAGTGTAGCAGAAAACCTGACCAAACATTTCTTCTCAGGTTTCAGGAGAACGCCCCAGGTGTTAGTGCTACCTAACCTGGGCCTTCGTCTGACCAGATAGCGGTGTTTACAACAACACAGTCGCCGATTCTGGCCGTGAAACAGGCCGATTACAGTTAACGCTGCACTTCTTCACTTTAAAACTTTTCTAATTTCCTGCTACACCCCCTCATCCCTCCTCCACCCATGGTTCTGATCTTTTTGTGGACTGAAAGCTAATTGATTGTGGCAGCTCTCCTTATTATTCATGTACAATTACAGATGTGATAATGTGCTTAAATCCTTCTAAATGACCGTTCATGCCTCGCTTTCGCTTTGAAGTCTCGTCAAAGATGGAAAAATGTGCAGGAAAAAAAAAAAGGAAAACACAAAGGCCAATCAGGGAAGCAATCTACATAAACCAATCAGGGGAGAGGGGGAAGACAAGGGGAGCTGTGTGCCCCCTGCCTCCCTTCTTCATTTTTATGGAATATCAACTAAAGTCCGTTCATTTTTAAGCTGTATTTAATAAATTTTGTGCAGAAAGTTTGAAGCAGTGAGTGCCGGGTGTTCCAGCTGACAGCATGAATATTAATGATGGTGTTACAATGATTAAAGAAGCTTCAAGTCAAATCCAACACAATCCGTCTGTGATCTGGCCCGCCATCATCACACCGCCACCATGCAGCGCATGAATTTAGATACGGACATTAAGCCAAGAAAAGAAACGACATGAAGAGGGGACACACACACACACACACTCACACACACACACGCATGCATGCACACATACACACACACGCATGCATGCACACACAGAAACAAGAGAACATACAGTTAATATGATGCACAGCAAACATCTGCACACAAACACCAAGTACAGATTAAAGTTCATGATTCACCCTTTCTGATCAACTGAGGTAACAATAATTTTCAATTTGGTATTATTTATGAAAAATTGAAAATACTTTGAAATAAAGATAAATCTCTGTCTCCATCATAAAGTTTATAAATACTTAATTATTAACAATTGCATGAATTAGATCCAAAGAGTCCGGATCTTCAGTGTTCCTGGCAGATTCTTTAACATCAATATTTGGAGTTTTTCAATAATTGAGGGTTTGTGTTTGTCCTCCTGTCTCTGGAGAATGAACCACAAGTTCTCAGAGGGACTAAGGTGTGCGGAGTTTCCTTAACCTGGATCCAACGTGTTGATGTTCTGCTCCTGATCCACTTTATTCTGACTTTAGCCTTAATTCTGGCACGGTGCAGGATAAGATATTAGTTGTTCATGACCAAACTGTTGTTGGATGGTTGGAGTCCCTCAGGGAGAATATTTAGGTGCCCTTCTGAGGCTACTCCCCTGGCTGAGAAGCCTGTAGCTGTAAAGGGGCAGGCGCTTTCACCTTACCAACATGTGCTGCATCACTAGATCACAACATTCAGTAGATGCAGCTGTGCATCTGCCATTTAAAATGGAAAGAAGAGTTTTATTTAAACAAAAGCACAAACAGAAAAAGAGCTGGGAGGTGGCGACCTCTACGAATACGTCTGCTTTGTGTTGCACATGCCTCAGAAAGAACAGGCTGAAGTGCGCTCGTGTATGGACCAATCAGATCCCCCAGAGAGCAAGAGCCAAAACAGACCTGAGAAATATGGTAACCGCCACAATTCAGGCACTTTAGGTTTAATAAAAAATGAAGGTGAACTACGTCAGACGTTGAAGTGGTCCCCTGTGGTCCAAAAGCACCTGTGATTTCTGAGGTTCTGGTCAGGTTAAATAATAAGGTGTGATTGGATGCAGGATGGTGGGGTTATGTTCACGGGGAACAGAAATCAGTGCTCTGTGCTAAAAAAAAAACATCCCTTGTGAGTGTGCGTGCGTGCGTGTGTGTGTGTGTGTGTGTGTGTGTGTGTGTGTGTGTGTGTGTGTGTGTGTGTGTGTGTGTGTGTGTGTGTGTGTGTGTGTGTGTGTGAGAAGACCACCCACTTAGCAGATCAAAGACTGTTTACATAATTGTCTCCTCCCTCTCTCCCCAGTCTTTGTCTTCTTCTGTCATTTAATTAAATCTCTTGACCACATTGTATGTGTGTGTGTGTGTGTGTGTGTGTGTGTGTGTGTGTGTGTGTGTGTGTGTGTGTGTGTGTGTGTGTGTGTGTGTGTGTGTGTGTGTGTGTGTGTGTGTGTGTGTGTGTAAGAGAGAGAGAAAGATGCAACCTCAAAGTGGCATTTTCATCAACAGTTTACACATTTAAAGGGTGACTTGTTTGTTTCAGCTGTACTTTTATTCTAGTCGGCTGATTCATGTTCTCCATCTGTTATTTTTATGGCTAAAGGTATTTCCTCAAGAACCCACAAGATCATCTAAAATAGAATGTAGAAATAAGATTAAACTAATGTTTCCTTTCTATTTTAAGTGGACTTGAGTCACAGTCAGATCTGGAGCATGGAGAAAATCCCACCGAGACCCAACCTGGACTAGTACAGAGGGCAACAAGTAAAAAAGCGTGTTTAACCTCCAGTCAGTTTAATAAAACGGCAAATTTGGAAAACAAATACAGCAACTAGTGGGCCATCAAGTTGTTGGTCTCGCTGAACCACTGCACTTCCCTGGGTCCTCCATTCATTACGCACCCCCGTATGTAGAAACAGAACACCACTGGTGTGCGAGGTTCTCCGCTTTATAATATCGGGGAGAAACAGCCGGCTGCTACCACTTCAAATTTAGGGCAAACTACCAGAGTCCCAAAAAGAAAAACACCATTTGAAGTCACGAACAGCAAAAGACATTTGGACCTAGAAAACGGCGACTGGTGTTTAGCATGTTCTTGTTTTTTCTGGCAACGTGGCTTCCTGGTGGACGCAGGTCCAGTGAAGGTACAAGGGGAGGGGGGAGTGTTTCATGATCGTGTTTGCGTTCAAAACCTAGCCTGTTCTCTAGATTTTCAGCTTTGAACGATAACTTAATTTTCTTTATCAGATAAAGCTAATTTCTGCCTAACCGCATTTGAATTACCAAAGGTGGATCATCACTTCTGTACAGATGTAAAAACCCACAAGAAGCCTGTTTTTTAACTAGTTACACGTTTTTATTTGCACAAGTTTCTGTGACACTGAGAAGACTAATAGAAGATTGTGGCAGAACTGGGGGAACAATCTGTCACAAACGTGCCGGTGAGCGAAGCGGAGATGAGGTGAGGATCCACACCCGGGTGAGGAAGGCAGGCAGACAGGTAGGAACGGTTTTACAATAGTTTTAATATCAAGCACGCAGGACATAGAAACAATGAGCCAACAAGAGACACAGAACTGGAGGGGTTTAAATACAAGAGGGCTGGGAGCTTGGGTGATTGGAAAACGAGAGGCAGGTGGGAGCAATTAACAGAGACGCAGGCTGAACCAAATGGGGAGACAGGACAGGGTGTGACAGTACATCCCCCCCCCCCCCCCCCCAAAGGGCGGATTCCAGACGCCCATAAGAACACAGAGCAGGGTGGGAGGAGGGGGATCCGGAGGGAGGGCCAAGAGGGACTGAGGGGCTGATGGAGAGGAGGCAGGGACCAGTAGAGTCCGGGGGCCCGCGTCTGTGGCAGAGGAGGAGTCGACGACGGGCTCTTGGGGGCCTGCGTCTGTGGCAGAAAAGGAGGCGACGACGGGCTCTTGGGGGCCTGCGTCTGTGGCAGAGGAGGAGGCGACAACGGGTTCTTGGGGGTCAGCGTCTGTAGCAGAGGAGGAGGCAACGACGGGCTCTTGGGGGCCTGCGTCTGTGGCAGAGGTGGAGGCGACGACGGGTTCTTGGGGGCCCGTGCCTGGTGAGGGCAGGACTGGCGGTGACCAGAGGCAGATACGCTGGAGGAGAAGTCCTTGACTCCTGGACTGGAGGCGGCGACGACGACTTCTGGACTGGAGGTGGCGGCGTCGACCACTGGGCTGGAGACGGCGGCGTCGACCACTGGACTGGGGACGGCGTCGACCATTTGACTGGGGACGGCGTCGACCACTGGACTGGAGGAGGAGACGTCGACCACTGGACTGGAGAAGGAGTCGACCACTGGACTGGAGACGACGTCGACCACTGGACTGGAGACGGCGTCGACCACTGGACCGGACGGCGTCGACCACTGGACCGGGGACGGCGTCGACCACTGGATCGGGGACGGTGTCGACCACTGGACTGGAGGAGGAGACGTTGACCACTGGACTGGAGGAGGAGATGTCGACCACTGGACTGGAGGAGGAGACGTCGGCCTCTGGACTGAAGGGGGAGACGTCGGCCTCTGGACTGGAGGGGGAGACGTCGGCCTCTGGACTGGAGGGGGAGACGTCGAACTGGAGGGGACGTCGACCTCTGGACTGGAGGGGGCGTTGACCTCGGGACTGGAGGGGACGTCGACCTCGGGACTGGAGGGGGCGTCGACCTCTGGACTGGAAGGGGCGTCGACCTTCAGACTGGAAGGGGCGTCGACCTCCGGACTGGAAGGAGCGTCGACCTCCGGACTGGAAGGAGCGTCGACCTCCGGACTGGAAGGCGCGTCGACCTCTGGACAGGAAGGAGCGTCGACCTCTGGACGGGAAGGAGCGTCAGCATTGACCTCTGGATGGGAAGGAGCGTCGACCTCTGGACGGGAAGGAGGGTCGACCTCTGTCGGCTTCTGGTCCGGAGGCGCCCGCTTCTGGACCGTCGACTTTTGGACCTGGACCGTCGACTTTTAGACCTGGACCGTCGACTTCTGTACCTGGACCGTCGACTTCTGGACCGGAACCGTCGACTTCTGGACCGGAGGCGTCGACTTCTGGAGTGGAGGCGGAGCCACTGCAGGAGGGTCCGCCGACTTCTGGAGTGGAGGCGGAGCCGCTGCAGTCGGGACCGCTTCCTTGGCTGGTGCCGCCGGACTGGGCGCTGACCACTGGACAGGCAGCCTGGGGGCGGAGCCTCTTGGACAGGCTGGCCCGTGGGCAGAGCGTCCTGGACCACCGCTGGAACTGGCGCTGACTGGACTGGTGGCGCGGGACCTGGCGCTGACTGGACTGGTGGCGCGGGACCTGGTGGAACCACTAACTGGAAAAGTAGGGAGGATAGATTGTCCAGCTGGAACTCCTGGAGACTGAGGATCTGATGGAGTCGGACCAGCTCAGCTCGGAGACCGGCGAGCTCTGTAGGATGAGCTGCGAGCTTGGTCCTTTGGCCTGGAGACGAGAGAGCTGCTGACTGGACCGGAGGCGGGGCCGCTGGCTGGACAGAAACCTTCTCCTGGAGATACAGGGAGGATAGGGTGTCCAGCTGGAACTCCCGGAGGCTGACGAGCTGACGGATCCGGCCAAGCTCCGCCTGGAGACCGGCGAGCTCTGTCAGCTGGGCTGTAGGCGTGGTTCCTCCGCCTGCAGATGACGGAGGCGCTGATTGGACCGGAGATGGGACTGCTGGTCTGACTGGGGGCGGGTCCAAGCTGGCGCGCCGAGCCGGGGCAGCTGCGAGCTCGCGGCTCCGTCCTGGGACAAGGGGTGACGGTGGAGCCCGGCATCCTTCCCAACGCCGTGGGCCAACTCCGGGGGAGCACACAGCCAGTCTGGTGCCCACATAGCAGGAGCGGTCCATCTGCGCCTCCCCGTCCAAGTCTCCATCAAGCTCCGGGAGGGTGGAGAGGATCGCTGAGGCCCGGTCTTGGTGGCGGTGTCCGTGGCGAGGCGATGCCGGAGGAAGAGGAGCCGGCCAGTGGTCCACGGCGAGAAACTGGAGCAGGTTTTCCCAAGGGATAACCTCCCCGCTGGATCCTTCTGTGGGTTGGCTCATTCTGTCACAAACGTGCCGGTGAGCGAAGCGGAGATGAGGTAAGGGTCCACACGCGGGTGAGGAAGGCAGGCAGACAGGTAGGAACGGTTTCACAATAGTTTTAATATCAAGCACGCAGGACATAGAAACAATGAGTCAACAAGAGACACAGAACTGGAGGGGTTTAAATACAAGAGGGCTGGGAGCTTGGGTGATTGGAAAACGAGAGGCAGGTGGGAGCAATTAACAGAGACGCAGGCTGAACCAAATGGGGAGACAGGACAGGGTGTGACACAATCTCAACAAAAGGATTGATGAAACAGTACTTATTTTATTTTATCTTTAGATAAGAGTTTTTTAAGCGTGAAGGGTTTTAGATTTGGGGTGGCAGTGGCTGAATGGGGAGAGCGGTTTGATCCCAGACCCCGGCAAATGATTTGTCACGATGTCCTTGGGCAAGATACCGAATCCCAAACTGCTGCCCACTGCTCCTCAGGGATGGGTCAGATGCAATTATATATTTTCCCCACAGGGACCAATAAAGTAGGAATTTATTTATAATTTAAAATTGCAAAACATTGTCTCTTTAAGGTTCTCGCTGTTAGCTTGGTTCTTCTTCTGCAATCGTCCCTGTCTCTTTAAATTCCTGAAATTTACTACAGGTAAGGAAGAATTAAACAGCAAAAATGATAATAAACAAATAATGAAAAACTGAAGGAAAACCAAAAATAGAATGACAGTGTCCAGGAGTAGTAGCAGACACTGCTACATCGGCTTTCCACCAGATTCGTATGAAGCTCGAGTAGTAATAGACGCATTTTCCCTGCAATCTCAGCTCTCTTCCAGCCGGGAACATTTTAGACATGAATCGGCTGTAACTGCATTCCAGTGGTCCCGCAAGGTCACAGAATGATCGCAAGGTCATGCGTGATTTTGACCGTTCACATGTATCCAAAAGGTCTAGTTTATTTTCTGTTCTTTTCACCACTGCCATGGAGGTGTTACAGGTACTGGCATATTCTTTCCTTACTACTTAAGCAACAGGAAATACATCTTATTTTGAAAGTTGTCAGATACTCTACACTGCTCCAGTGTCGGATTTCCTGTCTGGCCCAAACTGAACTGTTGAGCTTGATGCATTTTGGAAGCACAGCGTGTAAAAAATTAGACTTGAAAGTGTAAACTTGTGGTGATGTGGCACACAGCTCCAAGCCCAGAGGAAACGCACCTACTGACCATGACAGCAACTAATTGCTGCGTATTGCGCTTTGCGGATTTTACACAAAATAAGAATCTTGTGAAAATCCATGGGTTAAAGGTAGATAAGGGTGGTGGAAAAACGACAGTGGAAGACCCGAGTTTACCTTCTTTATCCAAATAATTTCAAACCTTTTATCAGTGTTTCCTACAACTGCACACAGTTTGTATGGTTTGGGTTGTTCTATGAGTTTGGAGGCTTCGAACAGCAACACAACAGATTCAGAGCACCACTGCCGCTTTATTCTGGTCTTTCTGATGTTTCTTAAAACTTTTTGAATTTAGGAGATGTGACCTGCAGAGTGGTGCCATGTTTACACTCGAGACCAGCTGCCTGGACTCTTCAGACCCATGATCCTGGGGGAAATAAATAAGAGACATTGTGGAGGCTGAGCTGGAGCGAAGGTTAGGCTGCGGAAGAGATTTAAAGCCTCATTTCAGACCATCCTCAAAGGAAATGTAAGGTCTCTGGTAAGTAAGATGGACAGTTCTGGACACAACTCAAGAGTTATGTGCTTCACTGAGACATGGCTGCATGCAGACATCCCAGGATCTCTTTAGGCATCAGGGAGGTCTGGGTGGATAATTCAGAGACTACCTGTTCTCAACATGACATACAAGAGCAGAAAATACGTCTTCACCTTCCTGTTGTTAAAAAGTCAAGCCTGAGTGTCCCTCGATCCATGTGGAGCTGACAGCCCCTCCGTGATTTGACCAGCCATCTTTATTGAAGCACGCAATTCTGTCTTTATTATTCAGAGTTAAAGTAAAACTAATTCAGAGAAGTTAAACACATCTACAACCATCCACCCACTCCTTCAACCATCATCCACTCATCCGTCCCTCCATCCATCCAACGACACCACTGGCTGTCAGTAGCTTGATGGAAACTTTTTTACTGGCAAAATAAATCACACAGTGAAATTACATCTCAGCATTTGACCCATCCCCACAGGGAGCGGGGAGCTGCAGCTGTGGCTGCGCTCGGGAACTATTTGGTGGTTTAACCCCCCAATCCAACCTTAATGCTAAGTGTCAAGAGGGGAGGCATTGGGTCCCATTTTTAACCAGGATTTGAACCGCAATCTCCCAGTCCCAGGGTGGACACTCTACCACTAGGCCACAGAGAACGTGTTGGAATGACTGGTATTGGAAAGTTACTGGAATGTTTACTTTGTGAAGTGCCTTGAGAAGACTGTTGTCATGATATCAGGCTATATAGATAAAGTGAATTGAATCCAGCCAGCCAGCCGTCCATCCAGTAGACTTTTAAAGATAAAATAAAATATCAAAACTATTTAACTGAGTTCTAAACATAAAAAACTTCGCATTCAGTCTAAAGAATTCCCCTCTTCATTCCTTTGGATAATCCTCTGTGACAATAACTTGGGTGGTAATGCTAACTGCAATTAAGTATGTTTATCATGGTGACATTTTACTTAACGTTTCCTTAACACACTTTACTTTACTGCCTTAATAAATCTGTAAAGCAGGGCTCTTGTTCCTGGAGGCTCATTCATGCCACCTACTGGTTGATCCTCTTCTCTTCCATCCTGATGATGCCTTAGTTGGTTCTATCTTTGGTTTTATTAAATCTCCTTAAAGCAAGCTCTTTTTTTTCTTTACAATTTTCTATTTTAATAAAGAATACATTCTTTGTCAGAAAAATCCTCTCCAGATTTTGTTATGTCTGTATGTATGACCGACATTCAGTGTTTGAACATTTTTCAACCCTTTACACGGTTTTCCCTTGTGTCTGCTGTAACTGTGTCCTCGTGTCTCCATCACCTAACAGAGATTAGAGCGTTCAGACACAAAGGAGTGTTTTACCTTTCGTAACATAAAAATATGACATCGTTTTTAATGACCAGCGGTAGGATCATCAGTAGGAGCGTGAGGCATTGTAAAGTAATTACCATTAAAGCAGCAGCTAGATTTAGTCACATTTACTTCTCATATTAATGAATACAGTTGGAAGTTTTTAATGTAACGTCTCCACCTGATTTATTAAGCAACACTAATAATATGATAAAATGTTTGGATGTAAATCCAAATGAGGATATTTAAACTATTAGTTTACAGTGATTCTGGGTTCTTCCGTGATCCACGGTTAAACAGACTCACACAGTCGGACCATCATAGCAGCTCTGACACCTTAGATAGGGGATCTCATAATCATAATGATGCAAAATTTCAACATTTAAAAATTATTTCATATTTAGGTTTAATTGCAATCATTTTATTTTATTATTGTTTGAACTCAAATGTGGTGAAATGTAATTGTTAACGACTGAATGTACAATCAGCACCCCCTACAGGTGACTGTGTACAAGAACCTAAGGTGTTCCAAGTGGTTCCATTCCCATTGTCCAACTCGTGTAGATGAACATTTTTGCTTCAGTTTATTAACGTGACGGGAATTTAATTGCATTAAAAGAAGAAGCAGATCAGTGTGTTGAAACAAATAAAAAACCTACAATAAAACAATCAGATCAAAGCTAATCAATTAAAATAAAAACTATTATTATCTGATGTATCAATAATTTAGTTTCTCAGAATATGAATAAAAAAAGTTCCACCTAATAATGAACTAATAATTAAGCTTCAGGATTTTTGACCTTGTGGTTCTGGGTGATGTGTGTTGATGGGCTCTTGATGGAACCAGACCTTCAAGAACTAAAATAAGATCTGATAATCAGTCCCGTATTAAACAGCAAGTCAGAGAAGCTCTATAGGTTTGTAGTTTCCTGTTTGCTGGTTCTTGTTAGGAGACAAGATACATTATTTGGTTCCTCGTGTAGATGATGGAGGGAGGACTGATGGAGTGTATGCTGAGATTAAAGCATGAGGAACATCTTCAAAGTCTTTGGAGAAGAAGTTAGACTTCATCTTCATTCATAAACGTAAAAGAAGAAGTTTGTTTGGAGTGAGCTGATCAAATTTAAAGGGTTAGGGTAAAATAACTCTCAGGTCTCTAACAGAAGACAGATTAACCCTTCCACTGACCTAATGGGTGTGACCCCACGAGGAAAGTTGACCATTGAGCAGGGTTGATGGTTTACCCCTTGGGTCCATGTGGCAGGGGTGAGGAGTGAGCAAAGAAGTAATAGCAAAGTAGTAGTAGTCGTGGTAGTGGCAGTGGCAGTAGTAGTAGAAGTAGTGGTAGTAGTAGTAGTAGTAGTAGTAGTAGTAGTAGTAGTAGTAGTAGTAGTAGTAGTAGTAGTGGTTGTAGTAGTGATAGTGGTAGTAGTAATAATAGTAGTAGTAGTAGTAGTAGTAGTAGTAGTAGTAGTAGTAGTAGTGGTGGTTGTAGTAGTGGTAGTGGTAGTAGTAATAATAGTAGTAGTAGTAGTAGTAGTAGTAGTGGTTGTAGTAGTGGTAGTGGTAGTAGTAATAATAGTAGTAGTAGTAGTAGTAATAATAGTAGTAGTAGTAGTAGTAATAATAGTAGTAGTAGTAGTAGTAGTAGTAGTAGTAGTGGTTGTAGTAGTGGTAGTGGTAGTAGTAATAATAGTAGTAGTAGTAGTAGTAGTAGTAGTAGTAGTAGTAGTAGTGGTTGTAGTAGTGGTAGTGGTAGTAGTAATAATAGTAGTAGTAGTAGTAGTAGTAATAATAGTAGTAGTAGTAGTAGTAGTAGTAGTAGTAGTGGTTGTAGTAGTGGTAGTGGCAGTAGTAATAATAGTAGTAGTAGTAGTAGTAGTAGTAGTAGTAGTAGTAGTAGTAGTGGTTGTAGTAGTGGTAGTGGTAGTAATAATAATAGTAGTAGTAGTAGTAGTAGTAGTAGTAGTAGTGGTTGTAGTAGTGGTAGTAGTAATAATAGTAGTAGTAGTAGTAGTAGTAGTAGTAGTGGTTGTAGTAGTGGTAGTGGTAGTAGTAATAGTAGTAGTAGTAGTAGTAATAATAGTAGTAGTAGTAGTGGTTGTAGTAGTGGTAGTGGTAGTAGTAATAATAGTAGTAGTAGTAGTAGTAGTAGTAATAATAATAATAGTAGTAGTAGTAGTAGTAGTAGTAGTAGTAGTGGTTGTAGTAGTGGTAGTGGTAGTAGTAATAATAGTAGTAGTAGTAGTAGTAGTAGTGGTTGTAGTAGTGGTAGTGGTAGTAGTAATAGTAGTAGTAGTAGTAGTAGTAGTAGTGGTTGTAGTAGTGGTAGTGGTAGTAGTAATAATAGTAGTAGTAGTAGTAGTAATAATAGTAGTAGTAGTAGTAATAATAATAATAGTAGTAGTAGTAGTAGTAGTAGTACTGGTAAACCTGACCTATATAAAGACTAACGGCACCACCTAATGGGCACGCTGACTCCTTACACCTGCTCTTGTGTTCTGCTGATGTTACTGAGATTTAAAAGCTCTGTCTAAATATGTTAAACTATATAAGTACATAAAACTATATTATGACACAATGAGACAGACAGAAGTACCTATACAGCAGTACAAGTAGAAGTACTTTACCTCTGTACATATCCACCAGAGAGTCCCTGAGTTCCTTGCTGGGGATCCATGTGAATAAATCAGTTACTTCTGGGCTCTCAGAACTTCTTTCTCTGGAAACATGAAGCATATTCACATGTCAATCACCACCAACCACACGGATCAACCAGTAAACCCATCAACTAGGGATGACCTGATACCAGCACTGGGTATGGGTCCTATACTATGGTCGTACTTGTAAAAGGGTTTCTGATATTATAAAAGTGGAGCCTCTTTACGTAGCTTACTGCTCAGCTCTTAGTTGAGTTGCAGTAGGAATCAATAGCAGCTGACTCTGGAGAAGATGAAGTACGTCTAAGTGGAAGAACCTCTCAGCCCTCTGGTGCTTGGTGTTTACAGCATGAACCAAACACAAACTACACATTCAAACGAACATACAGATCCTTTCAATGTAAGAAAGCATCTAAAAAAATAGAAAAATAACCTGCATTTTTCCATGTAGTTTTTTATAACAACACCACACACACATGCAGATAAAAGCATTCAACAGCTGCTCTCCATTCAGATTTTAGTACAACATCTCCATGTTTTTTCGTGTCACTTCCTCCAGTTACATACACACACACGTTTCTAAAGACGGATTTAAAACCAACAAACCTTTATAATCCATGCGGTGCACCAACGATACAAAAACACTCCAGGGAGGGAAGCACTAGTCTACTATAAACAAGTACAGGTCAAACCAGTTTCACTCCCTGTCAGACTAGTCATACAAACAAGTCACCTGATTCTAGAAAAATCTAATCTTAAAGAGCAAGTCACCCCCTACCAGAGTCTAACTCCACTCCCACTTCATGTTTAAAAAATGCAACAAATGCTGTTGCCTGGCAGACCGAGAGGGCGGAGCTGCTAACAAATACACACACACAGGCTCACCACAGCATTGTGACATCATAATGTACCAGTTTACATCATAGCATACCTCTTAGCCAATAGCGGTGGCAGACTTAAATTCAAATACAGTGCAGAGTTTTTACCTGACAACGGCACAACACTGACAGTTTTAGGCAGAAAATTAAAATTTTAACTAAACTGCACTAAAGTGCTAAACTATTGACTACACGTGTCTGCAGCACGATTAGACACTCGTTTATTTAGTTTATCAGGGGAAAATCGTTGATTTGGGGGTGACTTGCTCTTTAATCTAAGGTGGTCTTCAGTTATTCCTGCTGGTGGTTTTCCCTCCACCACTTATCTCATCTGAATGATCTGTCTCCATGTCAGACAACAGCAAAAGTCTCCAACTCAGTAAACCTAATGATTGTTGGATCCATGGTGTGGAAGGAACTACATCCCACCAAAGAGCTATTAAGCCAAAAGAAGTGAACAGATACAGAAAAACAACAAATGCTAAATGCCACCCTACTGCAACAAAATCACTCAACAAACGCTTAGTTGGCTGATAGAAGTTCAGCGTTCACATCAGCGACTGTTAAGCCTGGTTTATGCTTCTCCGTCAGCTCCGCAAGGGACAGACATGCACGGATTGACGGAAGTGTTTTGCTCTCATACTTCTCCATCTCCTGGAGAGTGTTGCAAAGCAATTGCCCGGCAGGACCACAGAGGGCGTAGCGCTGTTCTGTGGTATCCTGTCATGTATCGGTCCAAGATCGTGTGTTTATATTGTGTTTTTTGTGTATATAAGAGACTTTTAACACGGACATATTTGTCTCTCATTCTCCCACCACTTCATGCGCTCCCCACCTCTAAACCCACGTTTCCTGTCATTTCCGTCCACAAATAAAACGCTTGCTGTGCATCTTTTCACTCCTCCAGTCACGGGAGGATGAAACATTCATATTTTTAGAGTTTTTTCGCGAGGTATTCTTCAAGCTTCTCCATGTCTGCCGCTAGTTAAACTCGGCCCTCTTTGCAATGGCGGCGCTGTAAACAACAGCGGCGTCCTGAACAATCACAAGCTTGCGTAATCCGTCTCGTTCGACGGATGTTTAAAAAAGTGGGCTCGACTCCGTACGTACTTGCGTGCCTGCCGGAGCCCTACGCAAGGACGGATAATGGCGTTGCATGTCTCCGCACTGACGCAGACGGAGAAGCATAAATCAGGCTTTACTCTTCCTCTGTGCCACTCCCATGGGGAATGCCTCAGGGCTTGTATTGGGTCCTCTACTCTTCTCCATCTATATTCTCCTCCCTGGGCACAATCTTGGCTAAGCATGGCATAAATAACTACCTGTACGCTGACGACTGTCAAATTTATCTGGCTTTAGACCAATCTAGAGCCACTCATCTGCTCAGGGACTGTCTTCTGCAGCTGAATGAGGGCAAGACTAACGCAGTTATTTTCAAATTCAAATGGCTAACACTAGCATACAAAGTCCGAGATGGAATGGCTCCCATCTAATCTGCTTGCAAAGGCTTACGTCTCGGCCCGGCCGCACCGGTCATCACAGGATCGTCGGCTAGCAGTGCCTACACCACGCTCAGGACAATCCACTCTTCTCATGCATCGTAAACTAGCACTCTCCCTGCACCCGTCCCCCTCTCTACTGTCCACTCCTTGTTCCCTCCTCTCCATGATTCATCATGCTGCCACTTTGCCACCTACGACTGACTGGAAATCGTTTGTTGTTGTTGTTATTGTTGTTGTTAGCCTCAAGGGCCACATGCCGATTATCACTTGTAAGTCGCTTTGGACAAAAGCGTCTGTTAAATACATAAACATAATTCTCACTTATCTGCTATTCCATTTTCTCCTCCTTACCTCTTAAACCCTGTATAACCAGTCTGGGGGTCAAACTCGACTCAGACCCATCAATGGCCCCTCAGATCAATGCCACAGTTAAATCATGTTTCTTACACCTGCGTTGCTTGCCTAAGGGACCACACTTGGAGTCTGTTGTACATGCTTTTGTCACCTCAACCTCAGGACTATGGAAATTCGTTCCTCATTAATGTCAATGCTTTAATGCAGAAAGTGCAAAATGCTGCAGCCTGGTTTCTGACTAACACAGACAGATGTTACACCCATCCTGGCAGACCTTCTCTGGCTCCCTGTCCACAAAGCTCTGAAGGATGAAGCTCCTCTGACTTGATCACCCCCTATGTGCCCTCGTGCTCATTAAGGTCAGCCGATCACCTGCTAATGTCCACTCCCAGAATGCATTACAAATCACGTGAGGAGAGGGCTGTCTTGTTTTCCATCCCCAAACTCTGGAACACTATTCCTCTCTCTGTGAGGCAGGCGCCATCCCTGTCTTGATTTGAGTCGGCACTGAAGGCATACTTTTAAAACTTGGGATTGGGTCGGTGATCACTTCTTCCTTTGTTTCTTTACACCCTCCTTTTGTAGCCTTCTGCAGAGTCTAGTTTGACTGAGTTTTTAGTTTGTTGATCCTACGCTTCTGTCTCTGGAGCATTGTCTATTCGTGCCTAGCATTTTTTATGTGTTGCTTAGCTTTGTTCTTGTACAGCACTTTGGTCCGCTGCCATGTTGTTTTTAAATGTGTTTTAGAAAGAAAGTTGGTATGGTATGGTGAGCTCATAAGAAACAGAGAAGACTAAATAACGACAAAATACTTTAAAATAAACCTGTTCTCCTCCACAGCCAACATATCTCAGAAGTGGAACCTACCTGAAGAGTTCAGAACATGAGATGTTCAGAGCTCAGGAATATGAAACCCAACAAAAAATCAAAAAGCACAGAACTGAAAAGAGATTCTTCAGAGGTTTAATGGACAGATGAAGTCTTGATAACCTAAACAGACCAATACCTGGCTACATCATAAATGGACAAAGAAGACCACTTAAACCAGAACAGTGGAGGAGATGCCAGCAATGGCATCTGATGAGGGGTGTTACTATGGGTATGTGTGTTACATCATGGTATGTAATTGGGCACACTGGCTTTTTGGTGAGCTGGGGGATGTCATGTTTTCTATTGACCGTGTTAAATTACCAAGATTAACCTCCCATTAATTGTACCTGGTCAGTCCGTGTCTCATGAATATATCAGGAGAATGGATTAAATTAATCATGTTGGAAAGAAGAAGCTCGTATTACTGACAAGACACGCGTCAGATAAATATTTCCTCCAAATGCAGCCAATGGTGGCCCTCAAACACAACCACAGTAGCTGCAACAGGAAAGATACCAGTGAGGGATGCTGCTGGACCATTTTGGGTTGACGAATGACTTAACATGTCAAACTGCAGCCAAACACAAAAGAGTCTGCATGTTTTATTTTATGAGGAACTTAACACCAGCACATGAATAAAATGGTTTCTCCCACTGACGACAACATCAAAAGTAAAAAGAAAGATGCTAAGGAGATCATTTCACAAAGCAAGCCAGACATCGCTCACCCCCCTCTATTACTCAAACAGAGTTTAAAGTCTACAGAAACAAAAATATTACCTACACACATTGTTCTGGTTATTTTTCTTACTGTAATTGCTGCTCCAGGTTAAAGATCTTTCTCTTGACTCTCTGTAAAGCAAACTGAACATCCATAGGTCTGCAGCTGACACAGCTGAACACCAGCAGGTAAAACTTCCAACTCCGACACACGTCTGACTTTCTCATGACGACCAGCACACGTTACATAGCACCACTTCCAGGTCACAGGAGAAACCAGTCAGTGATTGGTCGAGGCTCTGCATCAAATATGTAGGAGCTCACAGAATCAAGTGTCATGTGACTCCGAGTTGTTCTCAGGTGATCAAATACACAAGTACTCGAGTGAAGCAGACAAGTAGATGTTCGGTCAACGCTTTTGTTAAATCGGGGAAGGAGCTGTGTCTTAAAGCAACCACCAATCTTTACTGTGTTGTGTTGAGATTCTTTGCAGTGCTGATCAAAACTAGCCTGAAAAGCCATCTTATATATGTGAATATATATGCAAAGCAAAATTATTTTGCTTCAGCAAATAACGATTTAGATTCTAGGCTGGATCAAAACCAATTCACTGTAGAAAGCAGTAGGAGAAACTGCTCACTTCTTCCACAAATGTTTCTGAAGATGCTGAATTTATCCATCCATTTTATTCCACTTAGCCGGAGTCGGGTCGCGGGGGCAGCAGCCTAAGTCGAGAGGTCCGGACTTCCCTCTACCCAGCCACTTGGGCCCGCTCTTCCGGGGGAATCCCAAGGCGTTCCCTTGCCAGGTGAGAGACATAGTCCCTCCAACGTGTCCTGGGCTGAATTTAATTTGTATTATTGTCATTTTATTTACATATATTCAGGCTAAATATGCTACTTTGTGCCAGAGTCATTGTTTTTATTATAATCAGAGATAAAAGAGAAAAAACTGGATGAGAAGGGTAGGGGCCCTGACAAGAACTTTCCCCCTACAACAAGTAACAGACAAGACTGTTTATCACCTCCATACGAAGGTGCATTCACTAATGGTGTGCTTTAACTATTAGTGTTTGCACCAAGTTATTGATATTTCATTCTCATATGAAACTAAAGTGTGTATTAATATTCTTTTTGGTCAGTTACTCTGTCCCAGAGGTGTGTGCCTCATTGCCACCAGGTGTATGGTATTTTATGGTCAGAGAGCCAGTGGGACTCTCACTGGACAGGTGGTATTAAACCCAAAAGTGTACTCTGGTGCCATACTAGTGCGACAAACACGATGCAATAAACCAAAACTACAATGGAGTCCAGACAGCAGCTTGTGCTAGCCATGCTTGGGTTTTGCTAGCTCCCCAGCATCTTCTTTCAGGTCTTTCACACATTCGTGCACAATCAGATGAAGTGAAACAACGGCTCTCTGGTTTTTGTCTTGTTCTTTTAGCAAGCAGTGATGTTTTTCTGTTCTCCAATCCATGAACTGTGTTGTGTGACCAGTTGCTCCACCCGAACCATTGTCCAATGGACCTGCAGCTGAAGGGAGCCCAGCAATTGCGCCGTACAGGTTGGTCGTTTGGGCCACTACAATGGAAATAGACAAAATAGCGTACCAACCTGCTCAATGTAAATAGGTTATAAGAACCTGCTGTTTCTGATGTTGATAATTAAGCAGCATTCATCTGTTCTGTGTGTCAGCTAAAGCCCCTGGATTGCTTTGGTTTAGAACCAGCTCTTATTTCACCCAGAACCTCAAAAAACACAAAGTATTAACAGATTTTTCATTAGTTATGTTTATTGTTAATTGATAATAATGTCATAACATCTGCTGTTTCTCAAAGTCACGAAGCACTCTGTTCAAGAGGGTGATGTCCACTTTGTGTTTCATCACAAACTGTCCATTCAAGTGGAAGACAGGAATGTCCCATTTGTACCTGTCGAACCACAGCCTGTTCTCTGGGAGACTAATGTCCACGAGCTGCAGGACAAACTGGAGGACACACAAAGACACAAGCCATGACAGCAGTCACACTAAAGGTGTTTAGATGTCTATAAAGCAAATCATGAATCCAAGTCAAAATACAAGAAATGTGTGGTACTGCTGACACTGTTGCTGTTGTAAGGCTGATGCACAAAGCTATTATTTACATTTCAGCTCAGGTTCTCGTTTAATCGGATTCCTCTCTGACTACTGCAGTAAACTCAGTGACACAGAGCATGTCTGTTTCTCTCACCCGGTGTTTGAATGGCTGCAGTAGCTCTTTAGCTTCATCGCACAGCGGGCATGGATCCTACGGAGACAAGGGAGACTCAGAAATTGTCTTTACCAGCATCAGTGATGTGAATTTATCCAGGCAGGAGAAAAAAGTCTGCAGAATACAGCAACTAACACCATTTGTATGGACAACATATAAACAAAAAGCATCAATCACTGTCAACTAATATAGATAAATAACCGGTCAGACTTCCATCAATTATCCCAATGGGTTAGTGGAGTCGTAGGAACTGACATGTGTTAGTAACGATTCTGGAGAGCGGGAAAGCGTGCAGGGTTTAGTGTCAGGTTACCTTAGTGAACAGAGTGAGAGTGGGTAACATTTTGGATGAAAACCATCTGAGAAGCTGTAGAGGTGGATGTCGACAGGAAGACCTGAGCACCAACATTTTGCCTGAGAACACCAACACAGAAACCAGTTAGTGATGTCTGAGACATCAGAGAGCTGAGGAGAACGTCTCGTCATAAAATACCTGCAGACTGGGAAGGTGTGGAAAGGGTGACAACTAAAACCAACAGCACCCCCGAACAAGGCCCTCTCATGCTCCTCAGTGGGTTTTGCAGGAACCTCTGACATTTACATACTTTTTATTGCTCCATTAATCTGTTGGATTAATTATTTTAAATCATCTATGTTATATTTTTTTTCTAACCATTTTCTACCATGAGGTTTTTTAGACAGGCCCTGCTCATACAAACAAAAAATATGCCTGACAAAAATTATCAGAAAATTATTAAGGACAATCATATAATTAATAATTATTATGAGACTAATTCACATCAACAACATCAAATGTGAAAACATCTGAAAAGATTCCTATGGTCTCATGAGTGCTGCTGCTCTAATGAGATGGTTGTGATTAACTGTTTAGAAAGAGCTGGAGCTGCAAGGAAATGCAGCTTTATCCCAGCTGTTTGATTCAGTTCATTATTAAACCACTACTAAGTGCAACATGTTGTTCTGACTCTGCTTTAGTGCTGCAGAAATGTTACAATATTAAGAAATTAACTCATCTCATGTTTGTACTCAGTGTCCTTAAATCTTCCGGTGCCCAGATGGGATGTCCAAGACGAGGAAGGCTGTAGCAAGCTGACGGCCATTTCCTACCAGAAAATAACTGTCCTCAGGTTTATTAGGGTTAAATACTGTCTGTATTTATGTTTACCTTCAAACTCAACTCCATCAAAAAAAAAAATGTTTTAAAGAAAGATACGACCAGCCTTGGGAAACATATACACTCACCTAAAGGATTATTAGGAACACCTGTTCAACTTCTCCGTAATGCAATTATCTAATCAACCAATCACATGGCAGTTGCTTCAATGCATTTAGGGGTGTGGTCCTGGTCAAGACAATGACCCAATCTCAATACTCGCACTTGCACCCTTCAATTGCGCGTTCCCGGCCAGGGGTGCGAGTGCATAGGGTGTCCCGATTCTCAAGTGCGGAAGTTGACCACGCCCCCATTGCACCCTTAATCTGCACTTCACCCAAGTCCACAGCGATTTGGACCTCGGGCAAGGGTATTACCCACAAGTCATTGCTGTGGGAGAAAAGGCTCAAGTTCCTTTTCTGAAAATATGTATTTTCTAATGAAATTAGTTCATTTTAGAATGATGCTCTGAATGTTTCAGACAAAGCAGCAATGAAGTTAAATTTATTTCAAATAATTGCTTTGTTGTTTGTTTGAAAGTTGTTAATAAAGGTTTTTGAAAAAAAGTTTCACAGCGACCAGCATCGCGGCATGCGTTGCGGTTGATGACACAATGCTCCCTGTCTCAATTCTGCAATTATTTGCACACTTGTGTACTACGCACTCGAACCCTACTGCGCACTTTCCCCAAGTGCACTTTGCTGAAGACCGCAGGGCGCAGTGCAAGTATTGAGATTGGGCCAATCTCCTGAACTCCAAACTGAATGTCAGAATGGGAAAGAAAGGTGATTTAAGCAATTTGGAGTGTGGCATGGTTGTTGGTGCCAGACGGGCCGGTCTGAGTATCTCACAATCTGCTCAGTTACTGGGATTTTCACCCACAACCATTTCTAGGGTTTACAAAGAATGGTGTGATGAGGGAAAAACATCCAGTATGCGGCAGTCCTGTAGACGAAATGCCTTGTTGATGCTAGAGGTCAGAGGAGAATGGGCCGACTGATTCAAGCTGATAGAAGAGCAACTTTAATTGAAATAACCACTCGTTACAACCGAGGAATGCAGCAAAGCATTTGTGAAGCCACATCACACATACCCTTGAGGCAGATGGGCTACAACAGCAGAAGACCCCACTGGGTACCACTCATCTCCACTACAAATAAGAAAAAGGCTACAATTTGCACGAGCTCACTAAAATTGGACAGTTGAAGACTAGAAAAATGTTGTCTGGTCTGATGAGTCTCGATATTTGTTGAGACATTCAGATGGTAGAGTCAGAATTTGGTGTAAACAGTGAGAACATGGATCTATCATGCCTTGTTACCACTGTGCAGGCTGCTGGTGGTGGTGTAATGGTGTGGGGGATGTTTTCTTGGCACACTT